>NC_058412.1:68535455-68854271 GCF_002201575.2 Neomonachus schauinslandi
ATAAATAAATAAATAAATAAATAAATAAATAAATAAATAAATAAATAGTTCGGTTGGTCTAGATTAGCATCAAGCTGATAACTATGTATGGTGCCATTTTAAGATGGTGTATTTTGGAAAAAAATGAATATTAACTGAATATGAATTTTGCAAGTTAGATATACAAATGAGTTCAGTATAATTTAGTGTCAATTTAATTATGCTTAAAGATTTACAAATGAGAGGGCTTCAAAAGGATACCAATATAATAATTACAAGTACAAATAGTTTAGAAAGAACTAGACAGGACATTTTGAAGACATCAGAGTTATTTGGGGTATTTGAACAATTTTTTGCAGTTTTATTAAGGAATGGGTGACTTCCTGATTTCCTGGTTCATAGATTTTTTTCACTTGTGAGTCATTGTTTAATCTATTTATTCATTGAATATTTAGAAAGTGTTTATTATATGAACCATACTAGGCAGTAGAGTAGTTAAAAATAAAATGTCCAATTACAGTACCAAGGGTTACATTAGAGTTAAGCTCAAAATGCCAAAAGATTATATAGAGAAGCAACAACTAACCCAAGCTGGTGAGATCAAATATGGCTTCCTGAAAAAGATAGTGTTGTGAGTTTGAAGAAAGACCTGGAGTTAAGGAGAGAGGGAAGGTGTTGTAAGTTGGTAACAGTATTCTGGAAACCCTGAGAATAGAAGAGGCTTGGGGTGTCTGGGAATCTGAAAGTAATTAGATATGGTGTGAGAATAATCAGTGATAGGCTGGCTAGTAAGGATGAGACTGGAGAGGTACACAGGGGCCAGAGGATTTAAGGGCTTGTAGATCATGGGGAAGACTATGCCTCTTCAACTGTAAGTAATGAAAAGGGCGTGACCTACAAAATTCAGAAGTGATGTGGTACCCAGCACAAGGGACTAAACATTTAAGTAAAGCTTTTTAATGCTAATGAGTGTTCTAAATTAGCAACACAAAGCAATATTCACAAGGACTTCAAAGGAAGCAAGCCACCTCCATTTAAGCAGCAGGTTTTGCTCCATTTTTTGTTTCATTTCTTTTTGCCCTAATGAAACCTAAGCTTCCTTGGTTCTTCCATCCCTTAAGTGACTTAAAAATTCACATCATAAATAATTTAGGAGAATGGACTGAAACAATTCTAACAACTATTGTTTAGTGACATGTTCACTTACTTTACTAAAAGAAATGTTTAATAAAGAAGATTACAGTACTAAATATAGACATTGAACATAGAAATATGCAATTAATAAGCTTTGTTAGGAATATGGATAACAGTAATAATTGAAGGTTGTTGTTTTTTTAATTTAACATGCAGCTGTCTTGAGGCTGAGCTAGTCAGTCATTTCCCACTGATGGAAACAGGCTGAGTCAGAATGAATGAGTTTTCCTGTACCTTAAAATGATGCCTATTGGTCTACCTTCTAATGAAATAGCATTGCTGTATGTTTTTTAAAATCTTTTTCTGCAAGTTATTGGCAAATTATCTTTTAAATGACTGTGGCCGTTATGTGAAGCCATGTTTTTATAAGCAATGATGACTTTTGCTAGGCAGTCAAATATTGTAAGTGGCTTTGGGTTTATGATATTGTCTTAAAATTTTACATAATGCTGTTGGTTAATGTTTATTTTTTTTCTAGATATATCTATTCCCATTAAATTACCACTAATGTCTGCTCCCTCTGGTTCATGACTATGACCATAGTCCCCTAGGATTTAAAGATAAAATCTGTATACATTAAAAAGATATGTAAGTATTTGAAGCAGTAATACCATTACTTTATTTCCCCTTTCACTCTCTTATCTTTCTTTCAAACTTTAAAAAGTTTTTTTTTTTTTTCCTGTACTTTCGGATCTATCAGTCTCTTTACTAATGACCTAGATCCTGATCAAATATTTGTATTTGCAAATTAAATCCAGGCAAGGTGATTACCTATTTTCCTAATGGGTAGAATATTTTACCCTAATGAAATTTTGTGGGACACAGATTTTCTTTTTCAGCTCTGATGGCTGTGTATACAGAACAAAAGTCCATTTTGTACTATTCTTTTCAGTCATATTTTATTTCATCTCTATTCATTTCTTAGTCATAGAGTTACTTAGCTTCCCCATGGGTTTTGTAGGAGAATGGGTATTATTAATGCTTGTAAAGATATATTTCTGCTCATCGCAGAGTTTATAATGCAATGTCAGCCAGTAAAAATTGTCCTCAAATTAAGCTTGTGATATATATATGAAGAAATGTTTAATGTTTATAACCCTGGTCAGGAAAAAACATGGCCCCACAAGACTCTGTGCTTTGATCCTTGCCCATGTGGGACTGGAGATCAGTGTCTCAGCAACTCTGGCCTTCCGTCAGGAATTCAAACACATGGCTATCAGGCCCTTCCACTCACCATTTCCTTTTCCCTCCTTTCCCAGTTAACATAGACTCATCCTTTAAGATTTCAGCTTAAATGCCTTTCCTCAGGGTAGTCTTCCCTATCATCTTAGATGAGATGACTCTCTCTGTTTTATGATCTCCTGATCCATATATTTCCTTTAAAGCATGTTTCACCATTAAAAAACATGGATTTACATTTATTTTCCATTGGTAAGAATGTTTTTAATTGTAAGTGACAGAAATGTAACAAAAATAGGATTATATAGGATAAATGTTGCACAATATCTGAGTAACTTCCAGAATCTAAGGAGGCAATATAGAAACCAGGTCCCTTCCAGGGACTTTGGGTTCTAGAAGTAAGGATAAAAGTAGTAGGATTTCATTTCTTTCTTTCCTATTTATATCTAATTTATGCCTGTCTGTGCTTGGCTTTAACCTCTCCTGCTTCAAATGAACCTTCTTCATATGGTGGGCATCATGGTGACCAGAAGTTTCTGAGTTCTTTCCCATTGTTTCCAAGTAGAAAAACCCAGAGAAAGGATCCTCTGGGGCAGTTTGGGTCACTTGCCCAACTTTGGACCAACTAGTATGGCTAGAGAAATATAGAGTACTATGATTGGCCCAGTCAGAGAAACATGGCCACTCCTCTAGGGGTTGGTGCTTAATGCCAGAAAAAAAAAAATGTATATGTGTGTAACAAGGACTCAGTCTAGAAGTATGCTGAACAAACAAAATAATGCTTACTTTTGTGTCATTATTTATTTAGTATCCCTAGTCCATGACAGGCTGGGAATATGCTTATTTTCATCATCACCTTTTTTCTAGAACCTATAATAGTGTCTGAAACATCAAACGTGCCTGATATTTGTTTACTGCTTGAATAAATAGATGTATACAAAAAATTCATTTGATTGATTAAGAAGAAAGAGGTTATATGATGAAACAATGGATTCTGTTAGATAGTGAGAATTTTATAGTATAGTGAAAGATATGGATGTAATTCTAGCATTCTGTTTGTATGTATGCTCATTTTGGGGTTCACTTGCTTGAAATTTTTAAGTCTTACTTCAAGCAATCAGACAGTGAGACTTACATGGGGAGAAGAACATTAGGTGAACAGATGTTATATTTCCAGTGAGCTTGTCCTGCTGAGCTCAAATGAGTTATATAGCTCTGCTTTAAACCCTGTAAGCCTAGATGAGGAGATGTTAGATAATTCTGACCCTAAATATTCCCCATCTCTTTCAGTATGGCAACTTCGTATTTTCCATTTAGAATAGCCATAGGCACTGCTCCTGTATAGAAAGTGACCCTCTCTCTATGTTTGCACCCGGATGTGGGTAACGCTGACCCAGCCAGCATAAGCGTGGGAAATGAGATCCTCCTGAGGATCCTTTGACTGCCTGCCATCAAGTTATTTCCTGCTGGATTGGTTTTATTACATTCCTGGGAGCCTAATGTTTGTGAGAGTTTTAATTCCCATATTCCCATGTGAGGTTATTCTTGAGTCTTAATCACTCTCTCAAATTCAACCCTCAGGTCATGGTTGAATTTAGCACTAGTGTTCAAGATGCAAGTGGTTGAAAAAAGGCAAAGAGGCAGCCAAGAGAGAAGAGGGACTCTATAAAATTAAGAGGAATGAACTGACACTTTGCATCTACAAGGAAAAGGAAGAAAGAGGTGGAGGTGGAGGGAAAGAACAGAAGTGGAATTGAGATAAACTTTTACAGAGCACCTACTGTGTGTCAGGTTCTGCTAGATATTTTATGTATGAGGATATCTCTAATCATCTCTTCAAACCACTGAGGTACCTCTTATCTCAGTGTAGCAGATAAGAAAATGGAATCTCAGAGAAACTGAATAATTTTCCCTGATTCATACCAGTTCTCAAGTTCTTGCTATGGCAAGGGAATAAGGTAAAAAAAAAAAAAAGTAGAGATAAAAAGATAAAAGAACCTGAAGAAAAGTTAGTTAAAAAGGCACCAAAGAAAGCTATATGGATAGTTATGTTTCCAATTTAAACTCTTTTAATTTGGAGTCTCTAGTTGCACCATGAAGCACCCAAAAGTACATAATTATTTAGTGGGCATAATTTAACTCAAAAGAGGCAACACATTAGAAAGGATGTGGTTAGTTGAAATAGTTATTACATATGAAAGAGTTTAACTCGCCATTTATGCTGGAGACATTTTTCTCCCTGGGAAAATCTGAATGATTGAGTCATTCAAATAAAATAGAAGATTCTAAATTCACTCCCTTTGGATGCCTCAGCAGCAATTAGATCTCTTTTGAAAGAGAATATACATGCACCTCTTAAAGAGACTGCTAATTCCAAGTATGACACAAAAACTCTTGCATGGAATAGGCCCACTCTGCAAAATATAGTGATATCCCTGTTGATATAATTAGATGTTGTTATTCAGTGAATCTAGTCTCTGCAGGTTCTGTTGTAATAAAGTTGTTTAATATTATACATAATAATTACTGGGCCAACATCTAAATGCATGCTTCTTCTTATCCACCCACACTTAGATAGTTCTTTTACTATTTTGAAAATTAAATGTTATTATTCTTTTTTATTTTAAGTACTGATTCTTTAGGCCTTTTCATTTTATGATCCCTTTCAAGCATCTCATTCAAAAAGAGTATCTTTCTTTTTTCCTTTTTCCTTTTACCTCTGTCCATTCTTTAGCACTTTAAAAATCAATATTTTGAAGTTGCATGCTGGTTAAATGACAGACCTATACTTATGTTTAACTCGGTTAAGAAATATATCCAGAGCATAGCTGGCTCAGACTCAGTGTTCAAATTTTGTCTTCTGCCAGAAAGCAGGAGCTACAGTCCTAGCTGTAGATGTAACCCTAAATGTGCCAGATACTACTATTTGACTCTCCAACATCAGCTACCCCCCTTCTTCCTCTACTGAGGTATTCCAATTTTTTCAAGAAGAGAATGTGCCCAGCTCACATCCTCCCTGTCGCAGCCTATCTTGCAGGTAGAAATGATAAAGCAGGAACATAGAAAGAGTCTTAGTCTTTGATGTTTTTCTCAACAAGCGGCACCAGCCCCAAACTGCATATATCTTGTTATGTGATAAATAACCCTTTATGTGATAAAGTGGGGTTTTGTTGAACGTGGCCTGATAAAAAGTTCATTAATCATCAATTCCTCATCTTAGTGGTCTTAGCCACTGGAACCTAGGCACTATCCTCCCTTGAATAATTCAGGCAAAAGGGTATCTAAATGCCCACTTGGACAGGTAACTGCAAATATATGTGAATGATGTCCTCTTTGTTTTTATTTTAATTCCACTTAGTTGATGTACTGTGTTATATTAGCTTTGGTTAAATTGTGAAATGCACAACTCATATCACTATACTCAGGAGCCCTCTACCCCATAGTTGCCTCTAGGCAACTATTCTATGATTCTTTGAATATTAGATCACATCCTCTTGAGCATGTGATCTTTTATTCTTTTCCAGTGCTTCCCATGGATGATAGCCACCATTTAGCCATCTGGATTGATACGTCATGATCATATTCTTATCCCTGTTCCACACAACAGTGCACTATGTAGGGGAAAAAAAGGAGTCTGTTAACTTCTATGTACAGTTGAAAGTAATGTAAATTAGTGAATGGGTTGTGTTTTTCTTCAGTCTCTGAAACAGTCCCTTTCTGTGACATTTCCCTTTATTATGCTTTTACCTCAGTCGGTTTGGTAGCACCACTGTGCTCTCTCAACTCATTCTCTTATCACGATTCTCTCTAGAGAAGATGTGATTTTCGGTTACTTGTGCCTGGAAAGGGATATAACTCAGTGAATCGAATATTAATGGAGGGTGTAGTATGTGCTAAAGAAATAAACAGTGAACAAAAGAGACATGGTTTCTGCCTTCATTGAGCTTATATTTTATTGAGGAAGAAAGTCATTTATGAATACTTTCAGATTGACTTGCAAATAATTATAAAAGCTGATGGCTGTAGAAGAGGGGAACTACTTTAGTCTAAAGGGACATAAATGCTTTCCTAAAGAAATGATGTGTGAGCTGAAACATAAAGCGTTAATGGCAATTGCAAGGGAATAACGGTCTGTTACTAAAAATAGACAGAAATGTGGTTGAAAGCCTTAGGAGTAGCAAAGTGTTAGGAACAGAGACACTTCTAGCTGAGATGGACAGAAAGGACAAGAAGAAAGACTGAACATAAAACTGGAGATGTAGTAGGAGCCAAACTACACAGTGCTATCTGCCAAGATCAAATCCATTTTAAGTGGTATTTCAAATTGTCAAATAAAGGAGTTTTCCGCATATGAAGATCTTTCAAGCATCAAAAAGCAAATAAAAAAGAGTGTTTTTGGAAATTGAGAATTTCCTTGTGCTAGGCTGGCCGTCTCGGGAAAATGCCCAAGTTTTCCAGGTCACAACAGAACAACTGAAATTGAGTTGCCCTTGACCCCAAAGTCTAGCATTTTGAAATATATACTGTCCCCAAAAGCCAGTAGGTATAACTTAGGTAAGTGATTCTCTGAGAAACATTTCTCTTGAGAAGAACACATGAAAGAATTGAATAGTGAAAACTCCTTTAATTTACTGAGGTCTGGTTTCTTCCTATGTATATTGGGGCTAATACTACCTGCTCCCAGGGATAGATAGTGATTATATATATATCAGCCAACTTAGTAGAAAACTTTGAAACTATAAACTACCCCCAAAATGCCAGAAGTTATATGGAGGCCACATTTATATATAACCTTTGTGTGAGAATTGCTAACAGCCCAACGGACCTAGATAGTTATAATAGCTTAAATGTATTCAGTCCCATGTAATGCTTTGTTACTATTACATTTTACAGATACAAAAATTGAAGCTTAGAGAATTGAATAAATTGTTTGATTTCATAGCTAAGAAATAAATGGAGTGCCTTTAAATCAAGTAGTTCAAAAGTTGCCTTTGAGGGGAACCTGGGTGTTTCGGTTGGTTAAGCATCCAACTCTTGGTTTTGGCTCCTGATCTCAGGGTGATGAGATCCAGCCTCCTGTCTGGCTCCTAGCTCAGCAGGGAGTCTGCTTAAGTTTCTCTCTCCCTCTGCCCTACCACCAGGTCTCTCTCTCTCTCAGATAAATAAGTAATTCTCTAAAAAATAAATAAATAAAATATTTAGTTCAAAATTTGCATCTGAGGGGTGCCCGGGTGGCTCAATGGTTAAGTGTCCCGCTCTTGGTTTTGGCTCAGGTCATGATCTCAGGGTCGTGGGATCCAGCCCAGCATCAGACTCCACACTCAGCACAGAGTCTCCTTGTCCTTCTCCCTTCCCCTCTGTCCCTCTCCCCTCTCCCCTTGAGCTAGAGAGCACAAGTGGGGGAGAAGGTGAAGCAGGCCCCCTGCAGAGCAGGACCCTGGGATCATGACCTGAGCCAAAGGCAGATGTTTAACAACTGAGCCACCTAGGCGCTCCTAAATAAAATATATATATATATATTTTTTAGGTTGCATTTGAGGGGCGCCTGGGTGGCTCAGTCATTAAGCATCTGTCTTCGGCTCGGGTGATGATCCCAGGGTCCTGGGATTTAGCCCTGCATCTGGCTCCCTGCTCTGCGGGAAGCCCCCTTCTCCCTCTCCCCCTGCTTGTGTTCCCTCTCTGGCTGTGTCTTTGTCAAATAAACAAATAAATAAAATCTTTTTAAAAAAAGTTGCATTTGACATGAGCATCTATTCAGAAGTATAAAGTTTGTCCACAAGAGTCCCACCACCAAATGTTCATGTTTTCTTGTTCCATTTATGAAAACCTAATACTTGTAAACGATGTGAAATACATTCACATTAAGACTTAAGTAACTTGTGCTTTTATGTTTTCCCTGTGGAGTATAAAACAGTATTATAGAAATGTAATTAACAATAGAATGACAGATATTGTCAAAAGGTAGCAGAGGCACTATGCCACACTGCAGCCTTCCAGAGGCTTAAAATGACCTTATATGTGTGGTTGCTAGTTACTTACAAGTGAGACCACATACATAGACTGTTGGATGTTTCGGTTTTCCTTTTACTGAGTCTGGGAAAAAATAGTTCTTCCAACATAAAGCTACATTTAGTCTAGGAAAGAAAATATTTGGGTAGAGAATTAACTACAGTTTAATTTTCTTTATCTGAAAAATAAAAGGCTCTTATGGGACAATTTCAAGACCCCATTTGCTTCCTTCTTGAGTCTATATAAGTTATTAATCTGTCTTTCCCTTTATCTTTTTAAGCAGAATATATAAGAAAGTGTTTTTAGTTGAAATGATAAAAATGGTGGTAAACATGTACTGAGTCTTTACCAGGGATTAAAAGATAGTCTAGATTGGAGGTTGGTAAACTAGGATGCGTGGATCAAATGCTGCCTATTGCCTGATTTTATTAAAAGGATTTTATTGAAACACAGAAACCCATTTGTTTTCATATCGTATATGGCTGTTTTTGCACAATTCGAGTTGGGTAGTCACCAAAGAGTCTTTATAGCCCACAAAGCCTCAAATATTTATCTGCTCACCATTGTTCTGGAAATAGATATTACATGTGTTACAGAAAGACAGTTGGTGGGTCAGTTTGAGAGTCAGGTTAGCCAAGAGGTCCAACAATACAAACCTAAGTGGGAGAAGAAAAGAAAGCAATGGGGATATTGTTGGCACAGTCAAGAAGCTGAGTGGATTGAGGAAACAGTGCATTTAGTGTGCAGAGTATAGTGTGGGAGCAGAGTGTGCTTATGGAGCAGGTGGTAGTCAGGGGCCAGGGTAGTACAGAGCAGAGTGTAATCAAAGAATAGAGTGTGGTCAGGCAGCAAGAGCCAGTTGCAGTCAGGGAGCAGAATGTAGTCATGAAGCAGGGTGTGAGTATAGTCAGGGTAGTCAGGGAGCAGGGGTAGTTAAGTTGAATATAGTCACAGAGCAGAGTGTCATCATGCAGCAGGTGTACTCCAGGAGCAGAGTGTAGTCAGGTGGAAGAATGCAGTCACAGAACAGAGTGCAATCAGGGAGCAGGTGTAGCCAGGGAGAAAAATGTGGGCAGAGGGAAGGGTGTAGGCAGGGAGCTAAATGTAGTCTTGGAGCAGAGTGCAATCAGGGAGAAGGGTGTAGGCAGGGAGCAGAGTGTAGTCAGAGAGCAGGATGTAGGAAGAGAGCACAATATGTAGTGAGATGAATGCAATCATGGAGCACAGTATAGTGGAAGAGCTCAGTGTTGTTAGGGAGCAGAGTGTATTCAGGAAGCAGGGTATGGTCAGAAGCAAGGTGTAGCCAAGGGGCAGAGTGCAGTTAAAGATTAGGGTATAGTGAGGGAGCAGGATGTAGTCAGGTGGTGGGATGTATGTAGCAGGGCGTGTAGTCGGGGAGCAATGTGTGGTCAACATGCTAGACGCAGTCATGGGAAAATGAATAGGCAGAAAGCAGAGTATAGACAAGGAGTAGGGTGTCGTCACAAATAGAATGTGGTTAGAGAGCCAAGTGTAGTCAGGGAGCAGAGTGTGGTCAGGAAGGAGAATGCAGTCAAAGAACAAGTTTAGTCCAAGAGCAGGGTTTAGTCCAGGAGCAGGTGTGGTCAGGGGGTGGGTGTGACCAGGAGCCGGAGAAGCCAGAGAGCTGGTGATAGGCAGTCAGGAAGCCAACCGTAGAGCTTCAGAAAGTTAGAAGGCTGGCATTGGTGAGATTGAGATACCAACTTTGAGTTTTAATTCTAGGTCGGAGTCTGTTTACCCTCTGGGCTCCCCACCTTAGCCCTACATAGAGAGACATCAAGTTCCTATTTTGAGCAAGGCACTGTGCTAAGTGTTCTTCCACCTGCTGGCTACACAATTGCTTGGACCAAGGACAGGTGTTATTATGGCCTAAAGGAAGTCAGAGAGCTATGGTGATGGAAACTGTTTTGTGAATGATGCCAAGGTACTGGGATCCTGAGAAAGCTTGACTCTGAGCTTCTATGCTTTGTGTTTATGCAAATAACAATGAGAATAATTATGAAACCTGATACATGTGTACCTGCCAGCCTTAGTCATTGTACATAATGTTAGTTGAAACTTATTGTGTATCAAGAAAAGAATAGAGTTTTATATAATGAAATGTAATGCTTTATTCAAAATGATTTGTCAGCTTCAGAGAATAGCAATAATGTTGTACAGTAAATTAAACCTTGAGTAGTTGGAGGATTTTCCCCCATACTCCAGTTGTTAATACAGTATGACAATATACCCAATCAAAATCACATACTTAATTGACTTTGATACATTCATAACTACATTTACCAGGACTTTAATACAAAACCCACAACACACACAAGTACCTTGATACACAACAAACAGAATCCTCCCACACATGAGGAATTGGAAAATAATTTAAAGAAGTAGTTTTTAGGATGTAAATGCTTCAGTAATTTTTAAAAATCATTTTCATGTTACATCTTGAGATAAATGAATGTTTTTTAAAATTTCTCCCATATATTATGCTTAGTAATAAATATTTCATCTAAATGTGCTGAGTAAAATCCTGGTAGTAGGAAACATTTATTGCCTCATAAAATGAAAACTGAGTGAAGCTGTCAAATGGAAGAACAATTAAACCATTTGACTAAGTTGTTAGAAACAATTACATTTTCCTGGACACCACGGACTTGCAGGAGAGTGACTTTTGAGGTAAGCATTCATGAATGCACACACATCCTACAGCTGTCCATCAGCACAAATATTTGAGAAGGGACAGAAGAGAAGGAAGAGGTTCAGTCAGCTCTGATCAATGAAGGGCTGTGACCTTGATTATAAAGAAACTTTGATGGGTTTTTTTTTAAGACTTTATTTATTTGAGAAAGAAAGAGAGCATGAGTGGAAGGAGGGGCAGAGGGAGAGGGAGAAACGGGCTCCCTGCTCAGCGGGGCTCAATCCCAGGACCCTGGGATCATGCATGACCTGAGCCGAAGGCAGATGCTTAACTGACTGAGCCACCCAGGTGCCCTGAAACTTTGTTTTCTTAGTCTAAAATATGTATTTAGAATCTATAACATTGAAGCCCTGTCAGCAAGCAAAGGGAGCAATACAGTCAAAACCATACTCAGGACAAACTTTTTTTTTAAGATTTTATTTATTTATTTATTTGACAGAGAGAGAGACAGTGAGAGGGGCTAGATGTGGAGCTTGATGTGGGGCTTGAGGCGGGGCTGGATCCCAGGACCCTGGGATCGTGACCTGAGCCAAAAGCAGATGCTTAATGACTGAGCCACCCAGGCGTCCCTCAGGACAGACTTTTAAAAACTATCTCAGTAGTGAGGAAATCTTCAAGAAAGCACTTTGTCCACTTTCCTACTCTGTCACTTAGTCAGCAGTAGAATAAATATGGTGGTTTCCCTGTGGAGAGACCACTTCTCTATAGGTTTGTTCAGCAAGTTACATTTTTATCTCTATACTTTCTACAGCTTTCATATGATACTTTAGGTCTTTAAAGTCCTTGTTCTCTTTTACAAAACTCCTATTCTACTCAAATTAGTGTTGTCACTGATCCACACTTACTTGTGTGATCTCATCTCTGTGTAGTTTCTCTTTCCTAGAAAAAGTTTCCCTTTTCACCCATTAAAATCATATTCACTCAAAGACTCAGCTGAAAACTGACATGTTCTGTAAAACTTTCCTTAAATACCAAGCCTGAAATGATCTTTCCTCTGATTATTTGTTTTACTTCTTGTATGTGCCTTTGATCCAGATGAGACTCTAAGTTAGCCATATTAGAATGACCTATTTCAATTCTACATGACTTAGGCATATTCATCAAGATTTGATCAGTACTCTACACATTTAAATCTGTGATCACAAAAGCTATGATCTTTGTGAACATAGAATGGTATTACACAGGCATAGTCTCCAGATATTTTCCCCCTTGAGATATATGTGTCTGCATTCCATATCTGGGGCACAGGGGAAGGAATTGGGCAGGAGGTCAGTCAGAAAAATGGAACTGGATTCCAGTGTTATTACAGGAGGATGAGAGTCAAGTTAACTGCAGCAGCCACAGCCAAGAGCCAGATCAGCCTCTCTGACCCATTCCCATCTACGAGAGTGGGCTTTTTTCTGTCTTACTTACTTCCCTAAAGTTGTTACAGCAGAGCTGGGAATTTTTTCCTATCATTGCGTTCTTCCCTCATTGGACTCTGAATAAGATTAATTCTTATCGGTTCAATTTCCTTATCTTTTTCAGGGAAACAAAATTTGATAAACTTGAGAATCAAAACATTCTTCTCTCTCTGTCACATTTTCTAGAACAAAATAATCTTGGATTATCCTTCATTGTTAACAAAAGCCTGTTATCTGACTCTGACATAGTCTGTATGGCTTCTCTTCTTAAGGGTCTTATAGACAAAAAAAAAAAAAAAACATTAGGGGGAAAACATTAAAACATTGCTCACCCTTTCTCTTGTTTTCACAGGGTTAAATTTCAAAAACAGAACTTTAAAAAATATTTCCTGGGTTCATTCATCTGCCAATTAACTTTTAATTAGTTTGCACCTTCAGAGACTGTCTTACTCAATTTAGGCTATTATTTTTTTTTTAATCATGATTTAAACAATGACCATGTATTTCTCACAGTTTTAGAAATTGGGAAGTCCAAAATCAAGGTGCCTACAGGTTTCATGTCTAGAGAGAGCCCTCTTCTTGGTTTTCAGACAGCTGCCTTCTTGCTAAATATATCCTCATGTGGATGAGAGAGAGCTGTAGTCTCCATCGTTTTATAAGACACTAATACCATCACGGGGCTTCTACCCTCATGACCTCATCTGAACCTAATTACCTTCCAAAGACCTTATCTGCAAATACCATCATACTGATGATCAGGGCTTCAACATATGGAGGGACATAAATGTTCAGTCCGTAACCGAGACCTACTTTTTGAAGATAGGGATCCAATCATTACCTTTGCCTTTGTCTCTGATTTCCCTCCACCAAACCCCAGCTTCAAGCACACGACTTCACTCACGCCCTTTTCATCTAGCCAACAGTGATAAAGGGCTTACTGTATACCTATAACTGCCCAAAGTGCTGGAGACACAGAGATGAATAGTATCAGGCATCACCTATGAAGGTACTCATTTTCAAGTTAGGGAGACAGAAATGTACATAAATGGTTACAGTTCTATGTGAGGAATACTAGAATAAGAAGTATGTTTCAGGTGCTATGTGAATACTGAAAAAGGAGTGACTAACTTCCCTGTTCAAAGATGAGTCATTCAGTAGTGCAGAAACCCGATGCGAATAAATGAGAAATCAGATCGTATCACCCTAAGAAGTTTATCCTTTCTACATAAATGGTGGAAATCTGGGGATGAAATTTTAGATCAGTATTAGAAAGCTAATAAGTATATCCATCTGGTCACACAATAGATGTTTCCCCAATAATGATTGATTAAATTAAGGAAATCAATACAAAGGGACACATGGGAGAGAACTTTTAAGATAAAGGAACAGTTCTTTCTGACATTGGAATGATAGATAACTGACTTCATCCCATAGAACTATACACCAACAGGAGTAAACTTTAAGGTATACAACACACACAAAAACAAAAGGAGATGACCTAAGTAACTTTAGAAAAATATATGTTTTGACTGGAAAGTGTAAACAAAAAGAATTATACATAAACACGGTGCTCCAGTTAGTAAAGTTCTTACAGGAGCACAGACGAGCAAGTCTGAAACCGCTATATGTGTATATTGAGGAGGAGCAAGTAAGTAAATGGCTTGCGGATGGCAGGAGCCAGGTTTCTCACTGTTGGAGAGGGACATTAAAGAGAGACAAGAAAGTAAGGCTAGAATAAACCTTTTGCAATGGAATTAGAGTCAGGGACATTAGCATGGTCTTAAATTTTGCTTAATGTGTATACAGAGGGATAGACACAGAGGCAATTATATATATATGTAGATAGATGACTTAGTATACATAAATATATTACCTATTGTGTCCACTGCTAGTGTCAAGAAGTAATGAAACCTGAGGAGGAATGAGTACACCCAGCATACAAGGTTCATCTTGGATTTTCCCTGCCCTGGCTTTTATTCAGCCATTTCTCCAGGAGCCCTGGAAGGTACCATTAGACATTTACTCCACTTAATTGGAGAAATAGAAGCTCTGCATTTACATAATTGAATAGCAGAAATTATCAGAGAAAATATTTTGTGGGATCTATGGTTACACAGTAGGAGTCAAGATAAGAATGATAATTATGCAATGCCCACAATATACCAACCTTACTTCGGAGCTTTCTCTCCCAGCATACTGATGAATGACAGAACAATCTGTGGCCCTTTCAGTCACGGCTTTTGAGAAGAAGTCACTCTTTGCTGTCTTGTAGTTGACAGGCACTCAAGAAGCCATCCTTTATTTTTCAATGGATGACAATCACAGAATAATGCAAAGAGATAATGTCCTCTGAGGGACCTTTTTTTACAGAATTAATTGCCTTGAAAACTTCTATTTCTTGTGGGTCCTTTTTTTTTGACTCACATAAGACATGGTTGTGTTAAATAGTTGTGTTAAACAAATAGAACTTATATAACTGTCATGAACTTCTTTATCTTCTATAGTAACTTTTTCTTTTAGAACATAAGGTTTTGGGTGAACTAGTGGATGTAAAAACTAGGGCAAAGGAGGTCATTTGATTGTAAATACACATTACCTTTTACACAAGAATGAAGCTTTGTTCCTCATGCTACATAAATAACTCAATTAAGTAGAAAATAAAGAATATCAGGGTTAATAATAGAATCACATTGGCATGGTGCAAATTTTACTAAATTACAAAGTGTTACATATCTACTATGTATCTTTTATCAGTCTCAGTCCAATGGAAAATAAAACCACTGTAAGTATTTTAGACAGGAGGAATTTGGTGCAGGTAATTCATTACACATGTAATGGAAGGGATAGAAAGCCAAATAGGAGATAGTGAGGCAACCCAGAGGTAAGCAAAAGAAGATATGACCACTCCTGGGACTGTGGGACATAGGGAGAAAGATTTTACCAAATCTCAGAAGCCAAAGTGACCTGGAGAAAGTTGTAACTACAGTGATGGCCACTTTCAGGATATGGTACCCCAAATCACCAGGCTCTTTTCTTCCCACACTCCAGTCTTTCATCAGTGTACATTATAGTGAGCCTTGCCAAAAACGAGTGGGCAAGAGGAAATGGGAAATTTGGTAGCAGGACCAGCCTCCATAGAACAGAGTAGAGTGAGGAACAGGTGAGGAATGGATCAGAGAGCACACATGCAACCTAATAGAACCCTTCTTTTGAAGATACTTTGTGTAAGATTTGACCAAGAATTCATGTTTGCTTGTCAATGGAGAAGTTCCTACACATAATAGATGATCATTTACATAGATTAATTATAGAAAGGTTTTATACCTTCAATGACAAGACAAAAAATCTAAACATAATATGTCTTCTAACACTGTAAGCTATGAAGCAGAATACATTAGATAAAGTGAGGAGGAGGAAGTTTAAATATATTAATTTTTTAAATCAAATAATAGGACACTTATTGAGAACCTGCTCTATATATGCTCCTATATTATCTGTTTATAATATCTATATTATGTTTAGACTTTTCTGTCTTGTCATTGAAGTTATAAAATCTTTCTATAATTAATCCATGCAAATGATCATAATTATTTATATAATTATTCCAAAGAAATACCACAAAGGAGATGGAACCTGCTCTCAAGGACGTTGAAGGCTATTTGTGGCAGGTTAATAGTAAAGCATGAGACAATAAGTGAACAATGCAAAATCATAGAAAATTAACTGTTAAATTTATCTTGGTGCAAATTTAAAGTAAATTAGATTTTCTTACCATAACCACTTACTCCAAAATACTTCAACTTTCAATCAAGCTTCAAATCCGGATGCAACACAAAATAGTGATCAAAAGAAAGTACTTGACACAAACTGCCTGGATTCAAATCCTGTCTCCACCAGTTACTTGTCCTGCAATTTTGAAAAAGTTGCATGGACTTCCTGTTTCTTAATTTTCTCATTTATAAAATGAGACAATAATAATTGTATCTACCTTATAACATGGTCATAAAGAGTAAATTAATTACTGCATAAAAAGTATTTAGATCAGCTTCTGCCACATATCAAGTACTGAAGAATTATTAGTTATTATTTCTCATGAGCTGTTTACAGCCTTTCCATACAGAGGCAATGCTATTTTGATCTTCGTGAGAAGCAGTAGTAGAACAAAACTAATTACTTTGCTCTTTGTGTTGTTCAATTTTATTTTATTTATTTTTTTTTTTTTAAAGATTTTATTTATTTATCTGAGAGAGAGAGAATGAGAGAGAGAACACGAGAGGAGAGAGGTTCAGAGGCAGAGGCAGGCTCCCCGCCGAGCAGGGAGCCCGATGCGGGACTCGATCCCGGGACTCCAGGATCATGACCTGAGCCGAAGGCAGTCGCTCAACCAACTGAGCCACCCAGGCGCCCATGTTCAATTTTATTTTTAATTTGCCTCATCTTTCAAAGGATATGGATATGGATCTGAATATGCATATTTACATAAACATATAAACACATGTAGATACCTATGCACACACACTCACACATACTTATACCCACACATGCAATCTCTGAGCCTACAGACAAAGAATCATATTAATGACTGCCTGCCTAGTATTACTGCTGTCTAAATCCCTTACTACATTTGATACCTTTCGTCTCTTATCAAAAGAGAGGGTGAAGGAAGTAGAAAGATGGCAGAGGAGTAGGAGACCTGGATTTCGTCTCCTCTCAGGAATTCAGCTGGATAGGGATCAAACCATTCTGTACACCTACAAACTCAACAGGAGATCGAAGAAAAGAATAGCAACAACTCTCTGAACAGAAAAGCGACCACTTTTTGGAAGGTAGGACGTGCGGAGAAGTGAATCCGAGGTGATATTTGGGAGGATAGAGAGCGGGGGAGGGGCCTCCGTCAGCCGCTTCTGGCAAGTGATAGAGCTGCGGAGCACAAAATCATAACTTTTAAAAGTCTGCTCCGCTGAGGGACGTCACTCCGGTGGCTAAGCGGGGGGTGGAAACCTCGTGGGACAGTGTGGTCTCAGGACCCTCGGGGTCACAGAAAGACTGGGGGTGCCTGAGTGCGGCAGAGCTCCCAGGTATGGGAGCGGGGAAGCCAGCTGCAGAGACGGAGCCCAGGCGCGGGCTCTCAGCTCGGGGTTGTCATAAACCGTGATCCGAGGCACAGTCGGGCCACTGCTCCTCCAGCAGGGACCCAACAAGCAGCAGATCCAGGGAGACTCACCTTCCTTCCCCGGGAGGAGAGGTGCGGGAGCGCACCGCAGGAATCTGCTGGGTTTGGAGACTCCACACGGGATCGGGTGCCAGAGACGGAAACGCATGGTCACAGGCCAGGTGAGCACGGAGTGTGGCCGGAGACCGGGGAGACAGGAGTGACTGATGGCTTTTCTCTGGGGGCTCACTGAGGAGCAGGGCCCCGAGTTCTCAGCTCCTCTGGGGCGGAGATTGGGAGGCCACCATTTTCACTCTCCACCTCCAAATTTGTATGGAAAGCTTGCAGGGAACAAAAGCTCCTCAGAGCAAACCCAAGCAGATTACTTAGTCCGGACCAGGCAATGGCAGGGCAGTTCTGCCTCCGGCAAAGACATTTGGGAACCACGGCAACAGGCCCCTCCCCCAGAAGATCAGCGAAAACAGCCAGCCAAGACCAAGTTTACCGATCAATGAGAACGGCAGAACTCCAGCGCTAGGGGAATACTACACATAGAATTCATGGCTTTTTTACCATGATTCTTTAGTCTTTCAAAGTTAATTTTCTTTTAAACTGTCTTTTTTCTTTTTTTTTTTTGAATTTTCCTTTTTCCCTTTTTCAACCAACATCTTATCAATCCCTTTTTTAAAAAAACATTTTTATTTTTCATTTTTAGAGTCATATTCTATCCCTTCATAGTAGTTACCCGTATTTTTGGCATATATACATAAGTTGTTCTCTCTTTAAAATTTTGAGATAGTTTCTTCTAACAGATCAAAATATACCCTAAATCTCTAGTATATGGTTTTTTTCTACTCCCCTGCCTGATCACATTCTCTCCCTTTTTTTTCTTTTTTCTTTTTTTAAATCCTCTTCTTTCTTTTTTCAAAAAACTTTTTATCAATTCCTTTTATAAAATTTTTTATAATTTCCATCTTTACAGTCATATTCCATCCCTTCATCATATCAACCCTTATTTTTGTACATATATAAGTTTTTCTTTCTTTAAAATTTTGGAAGGCACTTTCTTCTAACAGACCAAAATACACCCAAAATCTAGTGTGTGGCACTGATCTATATACCAGCCTGATCATATTTGATCACATTCTGGTTTTTTATTTTGTTGTTGTTTTGTTTTGTTTGTTTTTATCTTTTTCTTTTTCTTTTTTTTTTTTTTCTCTCTTTCCCTTTCTTTTCCCACTGCTTCAGGTCTTTTCTGATTTGTTTAGAGTATATTTTCTGGGGACGTTGTTACTCTGCTAGCATTTTGTTCTCTCATTCATTGGTTCTCCTCTGCACAAAATGACAAGACGGAAAAAATCACCTCAACAAAAAGAACAAGAGGTAGTACCAACTGCCAGGGACCTACTCAATACGGACATTAGTATGATGTCAGAGCTAGAGTTCAGAATCATCACTTTAAAGATACTAGCTGGGCTTGAGAAAAGCATGGAAGTTATTAGAGAAACTCTTTCTGGAGAAGTAAAAGAACTAAAATCTAACCAAGTTGAAATCAAAAAGGCTATTAATGAGGTGCAATCAAATATGGGGGCACTAACTGCTAGGATAAATGAGGCAGAAGAGAGAATCAGTGATATAGAAGACCAAATGATGGAAAATAAAGAAGCTGACAAAAAGAGAGATAAACAACTATTCGATCACGAGGGCAGAATTTGAGAGATAAGCAATACCATAAGATGAAACAACATTAGAATAATTGGGATCCCAGAAGAAGAAGAAAGAGAGGGGCAGAAGGTATACTGGAGCAAATTATAGCAGAGAACTTCCCTAATTTGGGGAAGGAAACAGGCATCAAAATCCAGGAAGCACAGAGAACCCCTCTCAAAATCAGTAAAAATAGGTCCACACCCCGACATCTAGTAGTAAAACTTACAAGTCTCATTGACAAAGAGAAAATCCTGAAAGCAGCTCAGGACAAGAGATCTGTAACCTACAATGGTAGAAACATTAGATTGGCAACAGACCTATCCACAGAGACCTGGCAGGCCAGAAAGGACTGGCAGGATATATTCAGAGCACTAAATGAGAAAAATATGCAGCCAAGAATACTATATCCAGCTAGGCTGTCATTGAAAATTGAAGGAGAGATAAAAAGCTTCCAGGACAAACAAAAACTAAAGGAATTTGCAAACACGAAACCAGCCCTACAAGAAATTTTGAAAGGGGTCCTCTAAGCAAAGAGAGAGCCTAAAAGCAACATAGACCACAAAGGAACACAGACAATACACAGTAACAGTCACCTTACAGGCAATACAATGGCACTAAATTCCTATCTTTCAATAGTTACCCTGAATGTAAATGGGCTAAATGCCCCAATCAAAAGACACAGGCTATCAGACTGGATTAAAAAACAAGACCCATCGATATGCTGTCTGCAAGAGATTCATTTTAGACCCAAAGACACCCCCAGATTGAAAGTGAGGGGGTGGAAAACCATTTACCATGCTAATGGACACCAAAAGAAAGCTGGGGTGGCAATCCTTATAGCAGACAAATTAGATTTTAAAGCAAACACTGTAATAAGAGATGAGGAAGGACACTATATCCTACTTAAAGGGTCTATCCAACAAGAAGATCTAACAATTATAAATATCTATGCCCCTAACATGGGAGCAGCCAATTATATAAGGCAATTAATAACAAAAGCAAAGAAACACATCGACAACAATACAATAATAGTGGGGGACTTTAACACCCCCCTCACTGAAATGGACAGATCGTCTAAGCAAAAGATCAACAAGGAAATAAAGACTTTAAATGACACACTGGACCAAATGGACTTCCCAGACATACTCAGAACATTCCATCCCAAAACAACGGAATACACATTCTTCTCTAGTGCCCATGGAACATTCTCCAGAATCGATCACATCCTAGGTCAGAAATCAAGTCTCAACCAGTACCAGAAGATTGGGATCATTCCCTGCCTATTTTCAAACCACAATGCTTTGAAACTAGAACTCAATCACAAGAGGAAAGTCAGAAAGAACTCAAATACATGGAGGCTAAAGAGCATCCTACTGAAGAATGAATGGGTCAACCAGGAAATTAAAGAAGAATTAAAAACATTCATGGAAACCAATGAAAATGAAAACACAACTATTCAAAATCTTTGGGATGCAGCAAAGGCAGTCCTAAGAGGAAAGTATATAGCATTACAAGCCTTTCTCAAGAAACAAGAAAGGTCTCAAGTACACAACCTAACCCTACACCTAAAGGAGCTGGAGAAAGAACAGCGAATAAAGCCTAAACCCAGCAGGAGAAGAGAAATCATAAAGATCAGAGCAGAAATCAATGAAGTAGAAACTAAAAAAACAGTAGAACAGATCAACGAAACTAGGAACTGGTTCTTTGAAAGAATTAACAAGATTGATAAAGCCCTGGCCAGACTTATCAAAAAGAAAAGAGAAATGACCCAAATCAACAAAATCATGAATGAAAGAGGAGAGATCACAACCAACACCAAAGAAATACAAACAATTATAAGAACATATTATGAGCAACTCTATGCCAGCAAATTAGATAACCTGGAAGAAATGGATGCATTCCTAGAGATATATCAACTACCAAAACTGAACCAGGAAGAAATAGAAAACCTGAACAGACCTATGACCACTAAGGAAATTGAAGCAGTCATCAAAAATCTCCCAACAAACAAAAGCCCAGGGCCAGATGGCTCCCCAGGGGAATTCTACCAAACATTTCAAGAAGAATTAATACCTATTCTTCTGAAACTGTTCCAAAAAATAGAAATGGAAGGAAAACTTCCAAACTCATTTTATGAGGCCAGCATTACCTTGATCCCAAAACCAGACAAAGACCCCATCAAAAAGGAGAATTACAGACCAATATCCCTGATGAACATGGATGCAAAAATTCTCATCAAAATACTAGCCAATAGGATCCAACAGTACATTAAAAAGATTATTCACCACGACCAAGTGGGATTTATCCCTGGGCTGCAAGGTTGGTTCAACATCCACAAATCAATCAATGTGATACAATACATTAACAAAAGAAAGAACAAAAATTATATGATCCTCTCAACAGATGCAGAAAAAGCATTTGACAAAGTACAGCATCCTTTCTTGATCAAAACTCTTCAGAGTATAGGCATAGAGGGTACATACCTCAATATCATAAAAGCCATCTATGAAAAACCTACAGCAAATATCATTCTCAATGGGGAAAAACTGAGAGCTTTCCCCCTAAGGTCAGGAACGCGGCAGGGATGTCCACTATCACCACTGCTATTCAACATAGTATTGGAAGTCCTAGCCACAGCAATCAGACAACAAAAAGAAATAAAAGGCATCCAAGTTGGCAAAGAAGAAGTCAAACTCTCACTCTTTGCAGATGATATGATACTTTATGTGGACAACCCCAAAGACTCCACCCCAAAACTGCTAGAACTCATACAGGAATTCAGTAAAGTGGCAGGATATAAAATCAATGCACAGAAGTCAGTGGCATTCCTATACACCAACAATAAGACAGAAGAAAGAGAAATTAAGGTGTCGATCCCATTTACAATTGCACCCAAAACCATAAGATACCTAGGAATAAATCTAACCAAAGAGGCAAAGGATCTGTACTCAGAAAACTATAAAATACTCATGAAAGAAATTGAGGAAGACACAAAGAAATGGAAAAACGTTCCATGCTCATGGATTGGAAGAACAAATATTGTGAAGATGTCAGTGCTACCTAGAACAATCTGCACATTCAATGCAATCCCCATCAAAATACCATCCACTTTTTTCAAAGACATGGAACAAATCATCCTAAAATTTGTATGGAACCAGAAAAGACCCCGAATAGCCAGAGGAATGTTGAAAAAGAAAAGCAAAGCCGGCGGCATCACAATTCCGGACTTCCAGCTCTATTACAAAACTGTCATCATCAAGAAAGCATGGTACTGGCACAAAAACAGACACATCGATCAATGGAACAGAATAGAGAGCCCAGAAATGGACCCTCAACTCTATGGTCAACTCATCTTCAACAAAGCAGAAAAGAATGTCCAATGGAAAAAAGACAGTCTCTTCAACAAATGGTGTGGGGAAAATTGGACAGCCACATGCAGAAGAATGAAACCGGACCATTTCCTTACACCACACACAAAAATAGACTCCAAATGGTTGAAAGACCTCAATGTGAGACAGGAGTCCATCAAAATCCTAAAGGAGAACACAGGCAGCAACCTCTTTGACCTCAGCCGCAGCAACTTCTTCCTAGAAACATCGCCAAAGGCAAGGGAAGCAAGGGCAAAAATGAACCATTGGGACTTCATCGAGATAAAAACTTTTGCAAAGTGAAGGAAACAGTCAACAAAACCAAAAGACAACTGACAGAATGGGAGAAGATATTTGCAAATGACATATCAGATAAAGGGCTAGTATCCAAAATCTATAAAGAACTCATCAAACTCAACACCCAAAGAACAAATGATCCAATCAAGAAATGGGCAGAAGACATGAACAGACATTTTTCCAAAGAAGACATCCAAATGGCCAACAGACACATGAAAAAGTGCTCAATATCGCTCGGCATCAGGGAAATCCAAATCAAAACCTCCATGAGATACCACCTCACACCAGTCAGAATGGCTAAAATTAACAAGTCAGGAAACGACAGATGTTGGCGGGGATGCAGAGAAAGGGGAACCCTCCTACACTGTTGGTGGGAATGCAAGCTGGTGCAGCCACTCTGGAAAACAGTATGGAGGTTCCTCAAAAAGTTGAAAATAGAGCTACCATATGATCCAGCAATTGCACTACTGGGTATTTACCCCAAAGATACAAAAGTAGGGATCCGAAAGGGTACGTGCACCCTGATGTTCATAGCAGCAATGTCCACAATAGCCAAACTGTGGAAAGAGCCAAGATGTCCATTGACAGATGAATGGATAAAGAAGATGAGGTATATATATACAATGGAATATTATGCAGCCATCAAAAGGAATGAAATCTTGCCATTTGCAACAACGTGGATGGAACTGGAGGGTATTATGTTGAACGAAATAAGTCAAACGGAGAAAGATATGTATCATATGACCTCACTGATATGAGGAATTCTTAACTCAGGAAACAAACTGAGGGTTGCTGGAGTGGGGGGTGGGGTGGGAGGGTTGGGGTGACTGGGTGATAGACACTGGTGAGGGTATGTGCTCTGGTAAGCACTTTGAATTGTGCAAGACTGTTGAATCTCAGATCTGTACCTCTGAAACAAATAATGCAATATATGTTAAGAAAAAAAAAAAAGAAGAAGAAGAAGAAGATAGCAGGAGGGGAAGAATGAAGGAGGGGAGATCAGAGGGGGAGATGAACCATGAGAGACTATGGACTCTGAAAAACAAACTGAGGGTTCTAGAGGGGAGGGGGTAGGGGGATGGGTTAACCTGGTGATGGGTATTGAGGAGGGCACGTTCTGCATGGAGCACTGGGTGTTATGCACAAACAATGAATCATGGAACACTACATCTAAAACTAATGATGTATGGGGATTAACATAAGAATAAAAATATTTAAAAAAAAAGAGAGGGTAAAAAAATCAATAAATTATTCATATGGCAATCTGATGATAGCTCAGCAAGTAAGAAGGGCAATGGGACACTTCATAAGAAAAATTATTAAAACAGTAAAATTTATCACACAGATTACTTCTCATTTTATTTTCCCAAGTAATTCATTTTTCACAAATTTATCTGTCTTGCCCAATTTAGTATTTATGATATCAATCTATGGAAGGAGTGTGTTTTGTGCAGCATTTTTGCTTAGACATTATATTGATTTTTGTAGTGGAAATAAAGTATTCCCAAATGTTAGCTGCTCCAATTGTTGGCATTTCAGATATTTGAGCACATAAATCCAAAGGTGTTTCGATATATATGCATAGAACATCAAAATATTATGCCAGCTTTTTGTGGGGGGAGGAAGGAGATTAGGGATATTGGTTACTTTAAAAAAAACCTATTGCTCTATGAGGCGCCTGGGTGTCTCAGTTGTTAAGCGTCTGCCTTCGGCTCAGGTCACAATCCCAGGACCCTGGGATCGAGCACTGCATCGGGCTCCCTGCTTCATGGGAAGCCTGCTTCTCCCTCTCCCACTCCCCCTGCTTGTGTTCCCTCTCTCGCTGTGTCTCTCTCTCTCTGTCAAATAAATAAAAATAAAATCTTTAAAAAAAATCTATTGCTCTAAAAAGGTTATTTGACAATAACTTGGATATCGCAAATAGAATTTTTTTTCAACTAAGGAAAGTATTGCTCATTTTCTCTATGATGTAGATTTCAAGGTAGGCAGATGTAAGGAATTAAATAATTCTTGGGTAATGAACATTATTTCTATGCCTGATTGTATAATTATAACCCTTTGTGGCCATTATAAAGAAAGGATACCATAGCCTTTGTCTCAAGTGTTCTGAAGCCATCGTAAACACAACTGTTGATAGCATTGCACATGCCCCAGAATTACAAATTGAGATGGCTTCTAAAAGCATCCCATTAAAGAAACCATTCTGTGGTACTGCAATGAGAATCACTAACTACAGGCCTTAAATGGAGTCTTTTGACTATTTGCCTTCTGAGGAATTTCACTGATATCCTACTGTTTTTCAAGGAATTAAAATGCAAATAAACATTTAAGGATACTAGATTGGGAGTACCAGATTTGAAAAGGATATTACTCTATATTCACTGGAGCTGTTTGGTTTCTTTTAATTGAATGCTTCTTTGTGGATGCGCTTTCTGATTAATACTATTCACCTCAGTCTTTTTACTGGCAGATAGAACTTTTGTTTCCATGTTTTTCATGCTAAAATTCAATTCTTCTCTCTTGCATGGTTAGCAGAAGTGTTCATCAAATAAATAGAAATAAATAAATAAATAAATAAATAAATAAATAAATAAATAAATACTTGAAATTGTGCTTTACATAAATATCTTTTCGGATTTGGAAACTTAAAATCCTGTGATTAGGTTTACGAATCTCTCCAGGATGCATTGAAAAGGAGGCATTGATGTTTGCTCACAGATAAAGGAATAGCAGCAAGTTAATGTTGCACTGTTTTCATCAACTAACCCTTCATCCATGAATAAATGTATGATGAAGTACATTAATCTGTGCAAAAGGACTCCTTAACAGATATCCAGATGGTGCTATGGCAATCTAAATGCTCCTAATGGAATTATGTGATGCTTCTGCAACTGATGTCAAGGTATTTCATCTCATCTTGTCTGCACATAGGCTGGTATTATCTCAGACTATAATTATAAAAGCTATCATAATTGCTCAAGGAATTGGAAAAGATAAAATTCCTTTCATGATTCAAGATTGATAAAGAGGAATTTGGATTTCATTGTATTTGTCAGAAAATGATATTACAGGTCAAGTGCAATTTTCAAATATAGTTTTATTTTATCTTTGTTTTCCCATACAGTGATGCAGAAGACACAGAAAGACATAGTATCATATAGGATATGATAAATTGAAATGTCCCATGTTTTTACTTTATTTTACTCTTATTACATATATATCCTTACCATCTCTAATATTCACCAATTGGAAGCCACTGGCTCTGAGATTAGTCTCTCCATATTCGTATCAGCAAAAAAGAATGGAGATTATCTAGTACAGTAGATATGCTCAAAGAGGTGAACAGATGGGAAATAGTCTGTCTCCTGTTCAAATCATTGAATGACTTTGTTTATACATATGATAAAATTCAAGGTCTATAACTAGGCAGGCATTCAAGGTTATGAAGGAGTCAGGATAGGCCATTCCAAATATGCTTCTTTGACATAAGGACTATTTTGGGTTAAAGACATTTGAGAATCAGCAGATGTAGGAAGAGTTCTCTGTCCTCCCCTTAACAGTCCAAAGGCAGGGCATACATTTCTTTTTGGGAAATGTGTTCCCATCTGTACCTGAAAGAGGAGCAGGAGAGCATTATTAACACCAGAGAAAGATGAATACCAAGACAAATTTGCTTAAACAGACCTTACTAAACTAACCCTTATCTTCCATTAGTTCCCCCATATATTTCTTATCCCTTCCTCATGATTTATCATCCCTTGAAACCCTAACACTCCTTCCTTTGTTAAAATGGTATATAAATCCTTGAGTCTAACCACTTCTTTGAATTTCATTTCTCTCCTATAAACTCCTGTGCATGTAAAATATTCATAAAAATTCAATTCCTTTTTCTTCTATCAATCTATCTTTTGTTAGTTTAATCCTTTAATCCACATGACCTCATCAACTTAATCTATGAGGGTAGAGAGAAAGTTTTTCCTCTTGACAGCCATTTACTATCTAATCATCTATAATGTTTTCAAATCCACCACTACTAACTTACCTACTCCAATCCTCTAGTCTAGTCAACACAGCCTATTTAATCATTGTGTCCTGCCACTTTTTTTGCTTGCTGTCTAAATAGCATATGTATTCTAACCCCTGTAACATTATTAATGCTTTTACCTTTGTCCTGCACTTGGTCTGAATCTTTCAAGTTGTAGTTTAATTTCAGCTCCTTCATGAAGCTTTCTCTGACTCCTCCATACAGACCAGCTTAGTTCTTTGAATGCCAAGAGGAGTTTGGTCACTTCCACTCATTTATACATGGCATGTGTTCCCTTGTAATATTGTCTGGTTCGCTTATACTTCCTCATGTATATCCCTGGGGATCAGCAACCATACTTTATAGTTTTGTCTGCCCAGCATTTAGCACAGAATTCAAAAACTCATATGGTATTCAGTAAACATTCAGTAAGAGTGAATACCAGTTGATTTGGCACATTAGCCCCATTAGGTTAAAAACTGGATATCCTTGACTTCTAAAAGTCATTCCTCAGAGACAGTTTTAAAAGGCAGAGATTTTAGCATCATGGGAAACCTAGAATGTTATACTGATAGAGCAAAATATGTCACATTGCCTAAACTGAAAGAAGGTTTAAGATGGGTCCATAGGATAAATGGTATCCTGGTTTCTTTAGTCATTAATTAAAAATTGCAATGTGTAAGATGTTTATAATGTGGAAGGCAGCACCATGTAGTACTCTAATGGGTGCTTTTCAGTCATGTATTCCTTTGTTTATCCATTTATTTAATAAGCCTTTAGTTTACACTATTTTCTGGGACATAATAGACCTTCCCTTGGAGGTGCTCAGAGTCTAAGTCAGTTTGGAACCATGTTAAATGTATCACTGTAAATACACATAGAAATTATGTTGAGGTAATGCCACAGGGAAATCGTGTCTTTAGACAAAAAGATAAGGAAAACTTACTTGAGTGGCCCAAAAAGGATTACTAGGATGCTACTAGCGACTTTAGAGATGATTCCCCAAAACCCATTGATAATAGACTGCACAAAGTGGTAACAAGAGGAGAATCGCTTATTAATTCATGCTTCTTGAATGCCTATAAAAGGGATGGCACTATATTTGCTATAGGTGGGAATACAGCAGGCTGCTGTCCTGCTGAAATTAACATCTTAGTGGTAAAAGCATAATATATACAAATAAATATGCAATTACTTTGTTTTTGTTTTTTACGATTTTATTTATTTGAGAGAGAGAGCGAGAGAGAGCATGAATGGGGAGGAGAGGGAGAAGCAGACTTCCCAAGAATAGGGAGCCCGACGCCGGACTCGATCCCAGGACTCTGGGATCATGACCAGAGCCGAAGGCAGATGCTTAACCGACTGAGCCACCCGGGTGCCCCAATATGCGATTACTTTAAAACAGCAATGAAAAGTACTGTGAAGTAGATGTTTTGGTAGTCATATAAAATGTGGGTGTTGGTTGACTTGGGAACTATAGTTACATTGAGATCTGAAAGACTGAGACCAAGGATTGGATATGTGGAGGGTAGAGAGTGGTGAAAGTATTCCCAGCCATAGGAAGAGTATGCACTTTAGGCAGAAAGGAAATTGGCCTATTCTATGTTAGCTGGATTTCTATCCCTTGTGCCAGTTCCATTTTCATTCTAGAGATCACCAGATGGATAAGAAGTTTGCTGAAGCAAATCACCATGAGGTGTCTGTCTCATGTGGCCGTTCCAGGGAATAACATTTTTGAAATGAATAAAAATAAAAGTTGAACATAGGCATTTGCTTTATTGCCTTAATTCACAACCTGGGTGAGTCACACTTGCTTTGGGAACCATAATTTTGAATTTCTGGACTTGAATGCATCTTAACAATTCTCTTCACGAATGGAAGGTGGGAAAAAGAAAAGTGTTAGATGTAAAAGCCAGACACACAAATAGCTGCAAGAGAGAGTATGACTTAGTGTCACTGAGGGAAACTAAACTCAATTCTCAAAATCATCAGCTTAAATATCTTAAAATATCAGCTGTGACACAATGTTAGGCTAACCCAGAAGAAAAAGTACTGGGTTCTTTTGCTGCCTGGAGCGCATATATATATATATACACATATATACCCAAAGTGTCTCTTTTTTGCCACAGTTCTTTATTGGGACTAATTCTTAGAGGTTGGGATAAACTACCTAGGAATATAAAACTGGAATACATTTTTTAAAAAAAATATCTAAAGCAATTACACTCCATAAATAAAAACTAAATTTGGACTAAACTAACTGAAAGGTGAATTGATGGAGAGGAAGCTTTCATTTGATTCCATATGAAATTCAAGTGGCAAATCAACTGAGAGTCATTCGAACAAAAGTTTAGCTCATAATAATATTAATTTACCTTTAATAAATTGTCTGAAGAATTGTTTTGGTACCACAGTTATGGAATACAATTTAGTACTAATACTATTAAAAGATAGTTTTACGTTTTCTTACATTTCATGAAAATATTTCATAATAAAATTTTAAAAATAATAGAATATAGTTTCATCAAATCATTAAGGTCTCTGTCTCACTGTAATAACATAAAATTACATTTATTTAACTTTTTAAATTCCATTTAAAATAATATCATAATTACTTGCAAATCTATTTTGCTTAAATTTTATAATACCATAGATAACTTTGTAACATTTGTAACATTGACACATTGCCAAGAATCTGTAGATAATGTCCAGCTTTCACCATAAAATTAGGCTTGCTGGACATAAGAAAACCTTTTGTCATTAAATGATAACATATTTATAAGGAAAAAATTTTAAGTATTATTTTATACTCAGAATATCTAAAGATATAACAAAATGCTTCATTCACCCATTTTTTTGACAAATATTTACTAAGGGCCTACTCTAGGTGTTGGGGATATAAACATGTAGTGATCCATTTCATATCATCAAGGTGCCTAGATACTTGTGGCAAGTCTACTTAAAACAACTAAGATAATTGCCACGGTGATGTAACATAAAATACATTGTCAGAGCCAAATGAATTCTACATTTCCCTGGGAATCAAGAAAGGCTTTATGAGACATAGTATTTTAGCTTTAAATGAGAGTGAAGATGAGCAACAATTTTGTAGGCAGGTTAAGGTCTGTGGAAGGTCTGAACTCTGCAGAATCATGGTAGATTGGGAGAGTGTGGTAAACTCAAGAGACCAAAAGCACTGGTCTATGTCAGAATGTTGATTGGAAAATAGGAGAATTGGTAGGGGCAAAAGGACAGGAATTCAGATGCTACAGTTCATACCATGTGCTTTGTTTGAGTTCCTCCAGAAATAGTACTTAAGCAAAAGATGGAAGTGCAATTAGTTCATTTTTCAGGTGAATGCCAAAAAAAACCCTTAGGAGAGTAAGGGAGATAGGTAGGAAGAAAGGTAAACAATTAAGAGCTTATTATGAAGCATGCTAACATTTAATCCCCTTAATCCCATTGGGGAAATCTGAAGCCAGTGTAAAATACAGGCCTGAGAGTTATTCCACTTGAGTAGGCAGGTAGACTGGTGTATTTATATGCCAACTCCCTTTGGTCATTGGTTGAGGGTGGGCGGTAAGTCACTGGTACTTCCAACCTACTGCACAGGTAGCAAAGCAGGCTCTAGAAACCAAATAAGACATTCAGGCAAAGAATTCAAGTGCTGGGAGTTGGGAATCCACCTGTGTGCCCTGAAGTGTTAAGTACAAGGTGATATGCATAGAGTACCAACAGCCTCATGTAATTAAATTTATAGTTTGTTAAACATAGGATGCTTATGAAGGACAACATGAAGTAGAGGCTTACAGCAATGTCAAAAGTCATACTGCCTGAGTTTGGGTGCTGACTCTGCTATTCATTAGAAATGTGAAGTTGAAAAAGTTGCTTTACTGCTCTATGCCTCAGTTTCCTTGTCCTGATAAATGGAGATAAGTACCTTATAGGGTTATAGTAAGAATTGTTTGAATGAATTCACAAAGGACAGTGAGACTAGTACAAGTAGTAAATGTCCAAGAAATGTGAATTATTACTACAGTAATCAAGAGATTTTGAGCATGGAAGACCATGATCAGATTTTGGGTTCGAGGGGGTAACAATGAGAGTATAGCGTGGAGGATGGTGCCACGGGGGGGTTGAATTTAGGCAATGCCACTGTGAAGGAGAGAAGAAAGTAAACTTCTAAGATGTTTTGAGGAAGAAATGAGGTTGGAGTGGGGATTTTTGACATGGGCAAGAGGTTGGATAGAACAGATTTGAGGGAAAGTTTGAGGGTTCAAGTCTGAACAAAGTTGATTCTACCCACCTCCAAAATACTCATAATGTGTTCATCAACTTGGAAATCTAAGAAGATATGTTAATAATTCTGGACATATGGATATTGTTCAATATATCTTTTTTTTAAGATTTTATTTATTTATTTGACAGAGAGAGAGAGACAGCGAGAGAGGGAACACAAGCAGGGGGAGTGGGAGAGGGAGAAGCAGGCTTCCCGCTGAGCAGGGAGCCCGATGCGGGGCTCGATCCCAGGACCCTGGGATTATGACCTGAGCCGAAGGCAGATGCTTAACAACTGAGCCACCCAGGTGCCCCTGTTCAATGTATCTTATGAGCAATGATATTAAAAGATGTTTATATATATATATATATATATATATATATATAATGAGATATTATATATAAATATCTTTTAATGTTTATATATATCTCATTTTATAGATGTCAACATGGAAATCTAAGAAGATACGTTAATAATTCTGGACATATGGATATTTAATGTATCTTATGAGCAATGATATTAAAAGGTATCTATCAGATCACGAGATATATAGATATAGATATAGATATAGATATCAGGAGATAAGCCCGTATTTCAAGTTATGACATAAAAATACACATTATGTAGAAAACAGAGTGGTGAAAAACTATGTAACTATAAATATATGTAGTGTTAAAAGACATTACATGCTATAATATATATGTATTTCAAACACTGTATTTCTGTAGAATTCTGAAACATCCTCTGATGGTATATAGTCAATCATTTCCAGTCAGTTTAAACACAGAGGCTCCCCAAAATTCCTTATCATCTATCTTGATAATTTTGCTACTTCACTCAATATTAAAATTCCTTTATTTTGCTTGTCTAAAGTCACAGTGAATGAAATCAAGAAAACATTAGATACAGAAATTATAAAGTTGGAATGGTATATGCATTTCTGAAAATCCTCATGAAAGATAATTTGGAGCTAAACTTTGGATTTGTAGTAAAGTAATGATAGCCTAGCTTTGTTTGCTGTATTCATAGTTTATGTTCTGTTCCACTGGTCAAGGAGACAGTGCAATATAGAAAGGGCATAGTATAGCAAGTTTGGGTGGCTCAGTTAAGTGTCTGACTCTTGATTTCAGCTTAGGTCCTCATCTCAGGGTTGTGAGTTCAAGCCCTGTATTGGCTCCATGCTGGGCATGGAACCTACTTAAAAAAAAAAAAAAGCATGGTACTACGAAGTTATCCCACCTTGATTTTCTTGACAAGAATATTCCACATAAAAATAAAATACCTAGAGCACCTGGGTGGCTCAGTCAGTTAAAGCCTCTGCCTTTGGCTCAGGTCATGATCCCGGAGTCCCTGGATCAAGTCCCGCATCGGGCTCCCTGCTCAGCAAGGAGTCTGCTCCCTCTGCCCCTCACCCCACTTGTGCTCTCTCTCTCAAATAAATAAAATCTTTTTAAAAAAATGGCTATACCGAACAATCCCCTTTATTTAAAAAAAAAGATTATAAGAAGAGTAAAGGATCTAGTGAAAAAGGGTGAAGCAAACTATACTTTAAACTTTGGCTCCACCACTTTTGATTTATCCTTGGAAGTTTAATAATGTACACATTTAAGGTTAACTATGATTTAAAATAAAGCAACTTGCTGAAGTAATGAATCAAGGTATCACAAGACATAAGCAAGTTTTATATCATAGTCAAGATTATTACACTATAGAATGAGTGTTAAGGACCACTGTTTCCTGTGACAATAAATTATCAGTTAAAAACAAAAGCAGTGCATACCCCCTAGGTAATACTGACACAAGGAAGACTGAATACCCAATTTTATTTGTTACAACTTTGATCTCCCTTGAAGTCTTTGGAAGTTGGACTTGAGGTTGAGAGGATCAAAAATATGAAGAAACTTAAGATTTAAAAATACACACAGAAGATTCAGTTTGATGAAGTTAAATTATCCCTGTTGAATTTTGATGAACTGAACAATATATATAGAAGGAATAGATGTAGGAATAGACCATTTTCTTCCAAATTCAATAGATTCCATCTCTACCCATTACACAATTCACCCATTGATTCTTTTCAACCCCCTAAAATCTATCAGATCTATATGAAACATACAGACTTAGTGTGAGGCATTTATTTATTTGTTTGTTTTGCATATCTCCAGCTGTGCATACCTTTTCCAAGAGAATAGCTCTTCTCAATATTATGAAGAAAGTAGAGCAGCATATAGAAAGTCCTGGCATGTTCTTTCACGTCCATGCATATCTATACTCTAAAGCAGTAGTTTTCAAATTACTTTTCAATCTTACAGGAAAACTCAATATAGAAGACATAAAAATATTTTATCATTAGAAATGTTAACTCAAATGATTTTAAAGTCAGTCGTAAAGAATAATAAATACCAAAGCTGCTTGAAGAACAAAAATCTGTGTTGCTGTGTTTGTGGTTCAGCCTTACCTCAGCCTCAGTATTTTTAATATTCTTTCACCTTTTTTTTTCTTCTTTGGTTATCCGATGTTGCAAAAATTTTGGTTCATGTACTGAAATTGTTGCTAATTAAGCTTTGAAACAAATTTCTCATGTTTTAATGTCAGAACTCTCTTCTGATAAACAGAGATGCAGAGGGGGGAAAAGTTAATCTGATTATTAAATGAATGTGTTAGTGGCCTCCAGTGTAATGATCTTTATTACACACCCATGTGTGATATATGTTTTATAAAAGCATGTATCTTTGATTGCAATTTTCATTACAGTTTTTTAGTGTGCATTTAAGTATTCAGAATTTTAAAATAAAGTATCTGGGAAATCCCGGATTGTGAGAGCCCTTAGATTTCTCCTTTTAGTTCATAACATAGTTTGGAAATGAACAGTCTGTAAAAACAAGGCCAGGTGTAAACAGAATAACTTTAATGAAAATTAAAAGCACTACCCACAAAACTCTCAGCTTCTCCATCTCACTCAAATCTATATTTATGGCACCGTGGCTATTTTTCTTTACCTCCAAATTTTATCTGAGAAAAAGATCTCTCCTTCTCAGACTAATCCCTTCACTTTTGCTCTAATCTCACCTCACTTTCCTCCCTCTAAAAGCACCCCAGTAATTTTTCCTTCATTCTCTTGAATCTTCATCTCTCCTCATTTAGTTGTTTGTTCTCAGTTAATAAGTTCATAGTTTCCATCCTAAAATAGCAGTAGAAATCTGGCTCTAATCCTTTATCCCCATACATTTAGTGCACTATTGCTTTGCCTGCTGTCACATCTAAATGCTTTGAGAGTGCAAAATTCAGATTTGCCATTTTCTCTCCTTGTATTCACTGCTCAAACCATAGCAGTAGTGCATCTGTGCTTAATATGGGGATGGGGTGGGGGGCGATCTCTGTGTATATCATCACTAATCTTTTAAGTTAATTATCTGTGTTAATACTTCATTTCAGTTGATCCCTCAGAAAACACTCAAAATTTTTATTGCTCTTGTCATTAACTTCTTTCCACTTTGGGTGTCTGTGGACCCATCAGTTCATGAGTCTCTTTTGTTCTTTCCTCCAGCTTTCTTTGATCCCTTCAAAAGCTGTTCTGTCATTTTCAGAAATGACTCAGAGTTTTATCCCTGGACTTCTTTGCTTACTCTTAGGACTCTTGGGAGATGTCTTCTATATCCAGCTTCAATACCTCTCTATAAATAAGTGACACCCAAATCTTTATCTCATACCTTGATCTCTCTACTAAGTCCAGACTAGTATTATGGAACACATTATCTGCCAATTTCCACCAGAACTTTAAAATTTAAATGTTTGGTATGTACTTTATAAATTTCCCTCATCATCTCTTTCTCCTAGTGTTTTCCTCATTGGTTAATTGTGCCTTTAGCCATCTAGTTGCCAAAATCAGAAACCTGAGTGTTATATTCTCATCTCCTCCTTTCTCCTCAGTTCCCACATCCAACCAGTCCCCAGATTCCAGGATTCTACATCAAAGTGTCTCGGTAATTCATCTCCATTCCTTTTTTTTTTTTTCACTACTATGTTTTTCTTTCTCCTATAGACTGTTGCAGTAGACTTCCAGATGGTTTCCCGGTCTTGATTCTCTACACTTTACCCCACTCTTCACTCTGATATTGGAGTTATCTTTAAAAACTTCCTATTGCTTCCTCTCCGAAAACCATTATTTTGTTCTTACTAACCTGTACATTGAAATCCAAACCTTTCAGCATAGCATTTAACATGCGTTATGATCCAGCTCTAAGTTACTTAACTTGCGGCAGTACCTATCTGCTTACTATCTACCCTACAATATTGTCAGATAAAACAACCATATTTCATGAAATAGAAGATTCTTCTGATTTCAAAAATGTATGCAGCTTTCAGAAATATTGAAATGTGAAAATTAAAATTATTTAAATGTGTTATTGCTCTTTCTTAATTGAGGCATCTAATTTCCCAGTCTCATTCACTGGCACATTTCCCTCTGTTTGGAATGTCTATTATTTCTTGTCTAGCTTAAAAATATTTCATTCCTGGGGCGCCTGGGTGGCTCAGTTGGTTAAGCGACTGCCTTCGGCTCAGGTCATGATCCTGGAGTCCCGGGATCGAGTCCCACGTCGGGCTCCCTGCTCAGCGGGGAGTCTGCCTCTCTCTCTGACCCTCCCCCCTCTCATGCTCTCTATCTCATTCTCTCTCTCAAATAAATAAATAAAATCTTTAAAAAAAATATTTCATTCCTAAGACCCATCTCAAATGGCATTCCCACTATGAAGACTTATATGACACTTTTCAACAGTTACTCTCGCCTTAAATATGTTCTGGCAAACATTGTCCTATGGTTTATATATCATACCCTCTGCTTGTTAGTTATAACCTAATTATATTATTATATTATTATTATATAATTATGCTATGTCATAAATTATTATCTAATTAGATAATTATAAATGATTAGGTTATTGTATAACATATGCTTTATTAAACACTATCTAATTCAATGAAATTTAAATAATTGATTCTCTTATTTTATATATAATGCTCGTTAAGTTCCATTATATGCTAGCTACACTGCTGGGCACATGAATACCATGAATACTTGGAAATCTAGAATTACTTCGTTGTCTTAATGTTAGCTAACGGTTGTACTAGAAACAGAACAACTACAGTATCGACTATACAAACCAGGACACAGTTTGAGTATGAAAGGTGGTCCTATTTTATTTATTTATTTATTTATTTATTTATTTATTTATTTATTCATTTATTTATTTTGCATTTTGCATTTTGCATTTTTAAAAAAATTGAGTATAGTTGACACACAATATTATATTAGTTTCAGGTGTACAGCTTCGTGATTTTACAAGCTTACACATTATGCTCTGTTCACCACAAGTATAGCTACCATCTATCCCATTACATTGCTATTACAGTGTCATTGACTATATTCCTTATGCTCTGTTTTGTTTTGTTTTGTTTTTCCCTCCCTGTGACTTACTCATTCCATAACTGGAGACACGTATACCCCCCTCCCCTCTCTCTTTTTGCTCAACCCTCCACCCCTTTCCCCTCTGGCAAATATCAGTTTGTTCTCTGTATTTATAATTCTGATTCTGCTTTTTGTTTGTTTATTCATTTTTTATTTATTCCATTTATGAATGGAATCATATAATATTTGTCTTTCTCAGTCTGACTTATTTCTCTCAGCATAATACCTTCTAGGTCTAGCCATGCTGTTTCAAATGGCACTATCTCATCCTTTTAATGGCTGTGTAATATTCCAGTGTGTGTGTGTGTGTGTGTGTGTATACCACACTTCTCTTATCCATTCATGTATTGATAACACTTAGGTTGCTTCTATGTCTTGACTATTGTAAATAATGCTGCAATAAACATAGGGGTGCATATGTCTTTTAAAGGTGGGTAGAAGAAAAAAATAATAAAGATCAGAATAGAAATAAATGATGTAGAGACTAAAAACAGCAATAGAAAAAAAAAAATAAATGAAGTCAAGAGCTGGTTATTTTAAAAGATAAACAAAATTGACACTTAGCCATAATCATCAGGAAAAAAGAGATAGGACCCAAGTAAATAAAATCAGAAACAAGAGAGACGTAACAACCGATGCCACAGAAATACAAAGAATTATAAGAAAATACTATAAAAAATTATATGCCAACAAATTGGACAACCTAGAAAAAAAAGATAAATTCCTAGAAGCAAACAATATTCCCAGATGGAACCAGGACAAAATAGAAAATCTGAACAGACTGATTATCAGTAATGAAATTGAATCAGTAATGGATTCACAAGTGAATTCTACCAGACATTTAAAGAAGAATTAATACCTATTCTCCAAAGAAGAATTAATACCTATTCTCCTCAAACTATTCCAAAAAATAGAAGAGGAAGGAAAGCTTCCAAATATATTCTCTGAGGCAATCATTACTCTGATACCAAAACTAGACAAAGACACTTCAAAAAAAGAAAACTACAGGTCAGTATTTCTGATGAACATAGATGCAAAAATCCCCAACTAACTATTAGCAAACTACATACAATAATACATTAAAAAGATCATTCACCATGATTAGGTGGGATTTATTCCTGGGATGCACAGATGGCTCAGTATTCTCAAATCATTCAACATCATACAAAGCATTAACAAAATGAAGGATAAAAATCATATGATCATCTCAATAGATGCAGAGAAAGCATTTGACAAGATTCAACATTCATTCATGATAAAAACTCTCAACAAAACAGGATCAGAGGGAACATATTTCAATATAATAAAGATCAGGAGCAAGACAAGGATGTCCACTCTCATCAGTTTTATTAAACATAGCACTGGAAGTCCTAGCCACAGCAATCAGACAAGAAAAAGAAATGAGACATCTATATTGGTAAAGAAGAAGGAGGCCTTATTTTTAATTACACTGTTTACATGCACAACAGGTAAACCAGGACACATAGTCACTATTTTAGTTGTTTTCCCCAGAAAATAAAGCTTTAGGCAAAAATTCATGCACTTATGCTTTATAAATGAGTGCATCCCAAGGAGCAGGAGTGAGAAAAAGTGGGATTAAGGAAGGGAAGAATAAGAGAGACAATTAGAATATACCTTATCTAACAGTTCTTGCAGAATTAAATATCACAGATTGTTTAGTCCTATGTGGCCTTCTTATGAAAGACAATAAACACTTACTTCTTTGACAGTCCATTCTGTTGAAAATGGGAGAAATATTTATGATTCACTTCTGGGTTGTACATGTGTGGATATGGAGTGGTTTCCTGGGACCTCAAACCTGCAAATCAGTAGGAAGACCTCTGGACACAGGTGAAAAAAATGGGACAAGCATGATGTAAGACATTGTCAGTTTGTCCTATGTGGAGTAGCCCAGTCTTAGTTACCGTATGATTAGTTACCATATAATTCACACTGGAAAAAGTTACCAGAAACCCTAGTGACAAGTGAGACCAGAGGAAGTAAATTATCCATAAGAGGCATCTGTTACAGTCAATCTAACTAAATAGAATAAAATGGACACAAAAGCCTCTGGGTTTTGGATTTGATGAACTGCCTCCAATGTGATATGGTCAAAATTCTGAAGTATGTAGTGTATATTAAAAACCCATGTAATATTTGTATATTTTTATGATCAACATCATTGACTGATGCAACTTTATTCATGTCAAAGCAATACACATACTTGCATTAAAATATATATCACAGAGTAAAAATAATTATCTTATCCTGTTATTCATAATAGTATAGGCTAAAAAAGGATTTTTAAAAGTTCCATCAAACACATGATGTAAAAACATTAAGTGCAAATATTTATTGATGATTTTATAATGGAGGTAAAAATTAAATGCACATATCTACTATATAGTTTAAAATATGTGGATATCCTATGGAAAAAATTATCTACTGACCTACTTTACTATCTACAATTGACCCAATCGATGGTAGGACTGTGCCCCATCACAATTTGTGAATCAAAATCCAGTATTAAAGGTTGTGATATCTTAGCCAAAATTGGAAATTTAGGTTGTTAGAGGCAGTAAAAAAAAAAAAAATGAAACAAAAACAAAAAACTAAAAAAGTTAAGTTGATATTGCTAAATAGACAAAGATCAACAATATTGAGTAGGTATCAAAAAGCTCGATATACCAAATAAGTAGATGACAATGAAACAACATTATCATTTTGTTGTTATTATTAAAGGAATGCTTGCTTGTTTTAACAATTTGATTTATTTTGCTAGAGAGAATACTGTAGCATTTTATTGAAAAGAATAAGCTTATCAAGTAATAAGTAAGAGGGATTCACAAATACATTAATTAGGCAAAATTGTCCAATACTTGTTTTGACGTGAGTATTAACTAGCTGGGCAAACTCAGGAAAGTCTTACCTCTCTGAGCTGCAGGTTCTTCATACATCGAGTGGGAAAAATAATATGTGAACATTTCTGTAAACACGTATTTTGATCTTCTCAACAACTATAGTGCTATAGACATAAGACATGCTCATTGGAAAAACAGCATTGTTGCATGGGTTTAAAAATCCACTAGAAATAAAATAGCCCAGGGGGCCTTGGATGGCTCAGTCAGTTAAGCATCTGACTCTCTTGGTTTTGGCTCAGGTCATGATCTCAAGGTCATCAGATAGAGATTGAGCCCGCTTCCAGCTCCATGCTCAGTGTGGAGTCTGCTTTAGATCCCTTCCCCCTCCCTGTCTGATCCCTTCTGCTTCTTCCCCTGCTCACACTCTCTTGCTCTCTAAAATAATAAATAAATAAATAAATAAATAAATAAATAAATAAATAAATAAATATCTTTTTTTAAAAAAAGAAATAACATAGCCTAATTACATGCACTCCCAGTGTTTGTCTTCTTCTCTGCTAGGCATTTAATCAAGCTAATTTTATAGTGAGATGAACTGAGCAAGATGATAACCATGTAGGGGGACTCCAAGAGGAAGAACCCCAAAGTTTTACTATGTAAATCCATTTACTCTGTTAATTAAACTTGAGATATTGAGAGTTTTACTGCCATTTGATTTATTTAGTTCATTAGTTTAATTCTAAGATAGATGTAGAGTTTCAATAAAGTTATTGTTCTAACTACATGGGAAGTACAGATATTGTTAACTTCGATTTCTAAGCCATACATTTTGTCATCTCTGAAATCAAGATGTGACTCATAATTAAAAGTATCTGACAATTGTTTTCAGCCTTTTTTTTTTTACATGTGAACATTTCTGATATCAGGATGTATCTTATAATTAATGGTTCTTAAATTCAATGAGGTGGGAAGATATGGTTTGAAATTACACTTATGACTATTTCACCACTAACACATTTTTGTAAAAAATGAGAATTCCTACCCACCTACTGTATTTTAAAAGATTTTGTTCACCAGAAATTAAATTTATGTACTAATAATTAACTTATTTTTCTTTTTCAGTTAATCAAAAAGATGTAGCAGTCAATCAAACCTTTGAATTAGTGTTAGATAGCCAGTATTATCATACTGAGTTGCATAATTTCTGCCATTTTGGCATTTTGCTTTGTTGTAGATAAATATATGATTTATAGTCAGCTTTTTTGAAATACTGGAAATAGCTCAAAGGCTGTCATTACTATTTCATGGACCCCTATGAGACCAGAGACACCATGTTGGGAATCACTGTACTAGAAAAATATACATTTCTAAATTATAATAAGTTCTCCTGTGGTTTTACAGGTTAATAAATTCTGTGCAGGCCCATGACATAGGACTTCTTTATTTTCATGTAGGTTTAATTGTTATACTAATAAGGAAATATGAATACTCTGTAAATCATTTACATTTAGAAGGCACTTTATACTGTTTAGAATGTGTAGGAGTCTAAAATTCTCAGAATTCATAGGACTTTAATAGAAATAGTGAAAGCATATTGTAAAAGATTAGATTGGAACTATATAATGTTCTATCATGTGCTTATTTTAAAGATTTTATTTATTTATTTGAGACAGAGAGAATGAGAGAGAGAGAGAGAGCACATGAGAGGGGGGAGGGTCAGAGGGAGAAGCAGGCTCTCTGCCGAGCAGGGAGCCTGATGCGGGACTCGATCCCGGGACTCCAGGATCATGACCTGAGCCGAAGGCAGTTGCTTAACCAACTGAGCCACCCAGGCGCCCTCATGTGCTTATTTTAAAACCTCATTTTTTGAAGTTTATAATGCTCATGAGGTAATAGTAAGTGAAAAAAAGCCAACTTCCAACTATATATAAAGTATTTATTGATTTTGTTTTTAAAAAGGGATATATGTATGTATATGCATATATATGTATTCATGCATAAATATAAATATTAATGTATAATTACTGGAAGAAAATACAACAAAATAGTAACAACAAATTGTGGATTTACATACAAACGTTTATTATTTTCTTCCTTATACTTTTATTTACATGATTATATATGAGAAGCATATACCATTTTATATTCAGAATATAATAAGCATTATTAAAAGATTAAGCTACGGGGGGGGAAGGGGAAGGGCTATTTCTTCACTCTAACTCCCCATCAAGAACTGCTAACCACTTCCTCCTTCTCAAATGATATGATGAACTTTTTTTTTTTAAGATTTTATTTATTTGACAGAGAGAGACACAGCGAGAGAGGGAACACAAACAGGGTGAGCCGGAGAGGGAAAAGCAGGCTTTCCGCCAAGCAGGGAGCCCGATGTAGGGCTCCATCCCAGGACCCCAGGATCATGACCTGAGCCGAAGGCAGACACTTAACAGCTGAGCCACCCACGCGCCCAATATGATGAACTCTTTTAAGGCAGAAGTTTTCTTCCTAAAGGGCTAGTCCCTTCCCATGGACAGAATGGTATTCACTTTGGCTTGAAGGTATTTCCGTGTGTGTCGCATATTGTGGGTGCTCAATAGTGATTCTTTGGAAATACTTGAAAAATTTTGGTTGCTTTAATGCTGCCCTCATTCTCAAATGCTGAAACATCATATGCCATTTTACACTTAATGCATTTCATCATATATTTTTTAATTTGTTAATCTTATAAACCATTTTATACTTTTTAAAAAATTTTTATTATGTTATGTTAGTCACCATACAATACATCATTGGTTTTTGATGTGGTGATCCACGATCCATTGTTTTCGTATAACACCCAGTGTTCCATGCAGTACGTGCCCTCCTTAATACCCATCACTGGGCTAACAAATCACCCCCCCCGCAAAACCCTGTTTGTTTCTCAGAGTCCATAGTCTCTCATGGTTCATCTCTCCCTCCAATTCCCACCCCCCCTCATTTTTCCCTTCCTTCTCCTAATGTCCTCCATGCTATTCCTTATGTTCCACAAATAAGTGAAACCGTATGATAATTGACTTTCTCTGCTTGACTTATTTCACTTAGCATAATCTCCTCCAGTCCCATCCATGTTGATGTAAAAGTTGGGTATTCATCCTTTCTAATGGCTGAGTAATATTCCATTGTATATATGGACCACATCTTCTTTATCCATTCATCTGTTGAAGGGCATCTCGGCTCTTTCCACAGTTTGACTATTGCGAACATTGCTGTTATGAACATTGGGGTGCATATGGCCCTTCTTTTCACTACATCTGTGACTTTGGGGTAAATACCCAGTAGTGCAATTGCTGGGTCATAGGGTAGCTTTATTTTTAATTTTTTGAGGCACCTCCACACTGTTTTCCAAAGTGGCTGTACCAACTTGCATTCCCACCAACAGTGTAAGAGGGTTCCCCTTTCTCCACAACCTCTCCAACATTGGTTGTTTCTTTCCCTGTCCATTTTTGCCATTCTAAGTGGTGTAAGGTGGTATCTCAATGTGGTTTTGATTTGGATTTCCCTGATGGCTAATGATGATGAACATTTTTTCATGTGTCTGTTAGCCATTTGTATGTCTTCTTCAGAGAAGTGTCTGTTCATCTCTTCTGCCCACTTTTTGACTTGATTATTTGTTTTTTGGGTGTTGAGTTTGAGAAGTTCTTTATATATCTTGGATACCAGCCCTTTATCTGTAGTGTCATTGGCAAATATCTTCTCCCATTCTGTGGGTTGCCTCTTTGTTTTGTTGACTGTTTCCTTTGCTGTGCAGAAGCCTTTTATCCTGATGAAGTCCCAAAAGTTCATTTTTGCTTTTGTTTCTCTAGCTTTTGGAGATGTATCTTGAAAGAAGTTGCTGTGGCCGATGTCAAAGAGGTCACTGCCTATGTTCTCCTCTAGGATTTTGATGGATTCCTGTCTCACATTGAGGTCTTTCATCCACTTTGAGTTTATCTTTGTGAATGGTGTTAGAGAATGGTCGAGTTTCATTCTTCGGCATGTGGCTGTCCACTTTTCCCAGCACCATTTATTGAAGAGACTGTCTTTTTTCCATTGCATGTTTTTTCCTGCTTTGTCAAAGATTATTTGACCATAGAATAGAGGGTCCATATCTGGGTTCTCTATTCTGTTCCATTGGTCTATATGTCTGTTTTTGTACCAGTACCATGCTGTCTTGGTGATCACTGCTTTGTAATATAGCTTGAAATCGGGCAACATGATGCCCCCAGCTTTGTTTTTCTTTTTCAGCATTTCATTGGTGATTCAGGGTCTTTTCTGATTCCATACAAATTTTAGGATTGTTTGTTCCAGCACTTTGAAAAATGTCATTGGAATTTTGATCGGGATGGCATTGAAGGTATAGATTGCTCTGGGTAGCATAGACATTTTACTAATGTTTATTCTTCTGATCCATGAGCATGGAATATTTTTCCATCTTTTTGTGTCTTCTTCAATTTCTTTCATGAGTGTTCTGTAGTTCCTAGAGTATAGATCCTTTACCTCTTTGGTTAGGTTTATTCCCAGGTATCTTATGGTTTTTGGTGCTATTGTAAATGGAATTGTTTCTCTAATTTCTCTTTCTACAGTTACGTTGTTAGTGTATAAGAAAACAACTGATTTCTGTGCATTGATTTTGTATCCTGCCACATTACTGAATTGCTCTATGAATTCTACTAATTTGGGGGTGGAGTCTTTTGGGTTTTCCACATAAAGTATCATGTCGTCTGCAAAAAGAGAGAGTTTGACTTCTTCTTTACCAATTTGAATACCTTTTATTTCTTTTTGTTGTCTGATTGCTGTTGCTAGGACTTCTAGTACTATGTTGAACAATAGTGGCGAGAGTGGGCATCCTTGACGTGTTCCTGATCTTAAGGGAAAGGCTCTCATCTTCTCCCCATTGAGGATGATATTCGTTGTGGGTTTTTCATAGATGGATTTTATGAACTTGAGGAATGTTCCCTCTATCCCTATACTCTGGAGAGTTTTAATCAGGAAAGGATGCTGTATTTTGTCAAATGCTTTTTCTGCATCAATTGAGAGGGCCATATGGTTCTTCTCCCTTCTCTTATTAATGTGTTCTATCACATTGATTGATTTGCGAATGTTGAACCACCCTTGCATCCCGGGGGTAAATCCCACTGGGTCGTGGTGGATGATCCTTTTAATTTATTGTTGGATCCTATTAGGGAGGATTTCGTTGAGGATTTTGGAATCCATATTCATCAGGGATATCAGTCTGAAATTCTCCTTTTTGATGGGGTCTTTGCCTGGTTTGGGGATTAAGGTGATGCTGGCCTCGTAGAATGAGTTTGGAAGTTTTCCTTCTGTTTCTATTTTTTGAAACAGCTTCAGTAGAACAGGTATTATTTCTTCTTTGAATGTTTGGTAGAATTCCCCAGGGAATCCATTTGGCCCTGGACTCTTGTTTTTTGGGAGGTTTTTGATCACTGCTTCAATCTCGTTACTGGTTATTGGCCTATTCAGGTTGTCGATCTCTTCCTGTTTCAGTCTTGGCAGCTTATAGGTTTCCAGGAAGGTCTCCATTTCATCCAGATTGCTCAGTTTATTGGCATGTAGTTGTTGATAATAATTTCTAATAATTGTTTCTATTTCCTTGGTGTTAGTCGTGATCTCTCCCCTTTCATTCATAATTTTATTAATTTGGGTCCTTTCTCTTTTCTTTTGGATAAGTCTGGCCAGTGGTTTATCGATCTTATTAATTCTTTCAAAGAACCAACTTCTAGTTTCGTTAATCTGATCTACTGTGTTTCTGGTTTCTAATTCATTGATTTCTGCTCTAATTTTAATTATTTCTCTTCTAATGCATGGCTTAGGCATTGTTTGTTGCTTTTTCTCTAGTTCTTTAAGGAGTAGAGTTGGTTGGTGAATTCAGGATTTTTCTATCTTTTTGAGTGAGGCTTGGATGGCTATGTATTTCCTCCTTAGGACCGCCTTTGCAGTATCGCATAGGTTTTGGACCGATGGGTTTTCATTCTCATTGATTTCCATGAATTGTTTAAGTTCTTCTTTGATTTCCTGGTTGACTCAAACATTCTTGAGCAGAGTGGTCTTTAGCTTCCAAGTGTTTGAATTTCTGCCAAATTTTTTCTTGTGATTGAGTTCCAGTTTTAAAGCATTGTGGTCTGAGAACATGCAGGGAATAATCTCAATCTTTTGGTATCGGTTGAGACCTGATTTGTGACCCAGTATGTGGTCTATTCTGGAGAAAGTTCCATGTGCGCTCGAGAAGAATGGGTATCTGTTGTTTTAGGGTGGAATGTTCTGTAAATATCTATGAGGTCCATCTGGTCCAATGTATCATTCAAAGCTCTTGTTTCCTTGTTGATTTTCTGCTTAGATGATCTGTCCATTGATGAGAGTGGAGTATTGAGGTCTCTTACAATTGACGTATTGTTATCAATATGACTCTTTATTTTGGTTAACATTTGCCTTATGTAGATGGCTGCTCCCATGCTGGGGGCATAGATACCTACAATTGTTAGATCTTCTTGTTGGATAGACCCTTTAAGAATGATATAGTGTCCTTCTGTGTCTCTTATTACAGACTTTAGTTTAAAATCTAATTTGTCTGATATAAGAATTGCTACCCCAGCTTTCTTTTGAGGTCCGCTGGCATGGAAGATAGATCTCCATCCCTTCACTTTCAGTCTGGATGTATCTTTAGGTTCAAAATGAGTCTCTTGTAGACAGCATATGGATGGGTCCCGTCTTTTTATCCAATCTGCAACCCTGTGCCGTTTTATGGGAGCGTTTAGGCCATTCACATTGAGAGTGATTATTGAAAGATATGAATTAATTGTCATCGTGTTGCCTGTGAAGACGTTGTTTTTATAGATTGTCCCTGTAAATTTCTGTTGTAGATCACTCTTGGGGTGTTTCTCCTTTTATAGAACCCCCCTTAATATTTCTTGCAGGGCCGGCTTAGTGGTCACATATTCTTTCAGTTTCTGCCGGTCGTGGAAGCTCTGCATCTCTCCATCCATTCTAAATGACAGCCTTGCCGGATAAAGTATTCTTGGCTGCATGTTCTTCTCATTTAGTACCCTGAATATGTCTTGCCAGGCCTTTCTGGCTTGCCAGGTCTCTGTGGATAGGTCTGACGTTATTCTGATGTTCCTCCCTCTGTACGTAAGGAATCTCTTCCCCCTAACTGCCCTTAAGATGGTTTCCTTGGTTCTAAGATTTGCAAGTTTTACTATTACATGCCAGGGTGTTGGCCTGTTTTCCTTGATCTTAGGAGGGGTCCTCTCTGCCTCTAGGACTCGAATGTTTGTTTCATTCCCCAGATTAGGGAAGTTCTCAGCTACGATTTGCTCAAATACATCTTCTAGCCCTCTCTCTCTCTCCACTCCCTCCGGGATTCCAATGATTCTGACATTGGAACGCTTCATGGTGTCACTTATTTCTCTGATTCTATTTTCATGGATTCTGAGTTGTTTTTCCCTGGCCTCCTCTTTTCCCTTTTTATCTATTACACTGTCTTCCAGGTCGCTCATTCGCTCTTCTGTCTCAGTTACCCTAGCTGTTAGATTATCTAGATTGGATTGGATCTCATTGATAGCATTTTTAATTTCTGCCAATTCCCCTTTTATTTCTGCCCTTAGAGACTCTATGTTGCCATTAATTGATTTCTCCATTCTAGCCATTGTCTTCACAATTGCTAGCCTGAATTCCATCTCCAACATCTTGGTTATATCTGCATCCATTTGTAAATCTTCATAATCTCTGAGTCTTTTCTCTTTTGGGGGTTCCTCCTCCTAGTCATTCTGTTGATGGGTGTTTGAGGGAATGTATAGAGTCGAAATTATTGACCAGAACCCAAGCAAGATGCACCTGTTTTCTTGGGACTTTAGGGTTGCTGGCCTCTTGTTCTCCCAGCCTGTCTTCTGGGGGCGGGGCTGCCACTCTGTTACTCAGGCAACCCTGTTTGGTTGGAGTTGCCTTGTGCCCCTGTGGCGGGGGATGGGCTCAGCGGGAATCAGTCTTTGGAGCTTTTGTTCTCTGGCGGCTTTCCTGGTGGCTTTCCACATCTCTTCCATGAGTCAGAGCAGAAGAGACCGTTTCCAACCCTCTGCGAGCAGAGAGATCGCAGTCTGTTCTTCAGTGAGCTCTCCAGGCCACACTGTCTCTGTTACTGTCCATGCTGCTATAAACTGCAGCATCCTGGGTTGTGCGCCCCTCCGCAGCGCTCCCAGTCCTGCCTCCAGGTCGGGGCACGTCTCTGCCCTTTGTGCTTCTAAAACTGCCAGCCGCTCCCAGGTTGCCCATGCAACCCCGCCGCTCAGGGTTTCCGTCCCGGGGGCTGCAGTTTGCAGGCGCGACCCCCCCCCCCCCCCCCCCCCCCCCCCCCCCTCCGGTCCCCCCCCCCGGCCCCCCCCCCCCCCCCCCCCCCCCCCCCGCTTTGGGTTTCCACCCTGGGGGCTGCCCTAAAGTCCTTTCCCTGCCGTTACCGGTCTGTGAGTCTGGCCCCGTCCGCAGCGCGCAAGACTGTTGCTCACCGGTGTTGTAGGATCCCCATGGCCAGGCACCCTCCTGCTGCCATTTATCCTCCGATATCTGCCCCCGGAATCATGGCTCCCACTTCATACCTAGAAACCAACCACCTCAGATATTCTTTTTTTTTTTTTAAGATTTTATTTATTTATTTGAGAGAGAGAGAATGAGAGACAGCATGAGAGGGAGGAGGGTCAGAGGGAGAAGCAGACTCCCTGCCGAGCAGGGAGCCTGATGCGGGACTCGATCCCGGGACTCCAGGATCATGACCTGAGCCGAAGGCAGTTGCTTAACCAACTGAGCCACCCAGGCGCCCCACCTCAGATATTCTGCTTGTAGAGATCCCGATCTTCTTACATCTCAGGCTGGTTTCGTGGGTGCTCAGAGTGGTCTGGTGGATATCCAGCTCAATTCCAGGGACCAGTTGAAATAGGGTCCCCTACTCCTCCGCCATCTTTCCCCCCTCTGACAACCATTTTATACTTTTTAATAAGGATTCAAAAAATACTTTTAACTCCAAGAATTTAGGTGCCTTGTTTAGATCTGTACAATTTAATTCCTTATAAACTATCATGTAACTTATAAATTCATCAGTTACCTTAGAAAATAACTATATAAACCATCTCTAGATAATTTAAAATAACCAATTATGTGAATTTTCATAAATTTTGTAATTTAGGCCACCTGAAGGTTAGGCACATAGGTCCTGAAGTTGGAATGGCTATGTTTGAATCCTGGCTTTGCTACTCATTAGCTAAGTGACTTCCACTTACTTTTCGTCTCTATGCTTCAGTTTTTTCATTTATAAAGTGGGTGTAGTAGAATTTACTTTGTAATTTTTTTATGCAGAATAAATGAGTTATTCATAAAATGATGTTTCATGCAAGTGTTTATTAAATAAATGTGTACTTGATTTATAGCAAAGATGCTGATGAATTTCAATAGGGGGTATATGTTTTGTTATTTCATTTTCAGTAAATGGTGCTGGGGCAATTGGGTATCTATGTGGAAAAAATGAATCTTGATAATCAAAAGTTAATTTGAGGTCAATTTTATATACAAAGATGAAAGATAAAACTACATAGATTCTAGAAGAAAATATAGGAAAAATCTTCATGACCTTTGTATGGACAAAAAAATTTAGAAGACAAGTACAAGCCATTAAAGGAAAACATTGATAGATGGGACTTAACCAAAATTTAGAACCCTGGGCAATCAAAAATACACTGTTAAGAAAATAAATAGGGACATGATGGATTAGATAAGATATATATAATATATATAGCCAAGGAAGTGTTCATATCCAGAACATATGAAAAACTCCTTCAAATAAACAAGAAAAAAAACATCCAAGATAATCTTTAAAAATGGACAAAACTCTTAACCAGGGACCTCACAAGAAAGAAAAGCAAAGTGGCCAGTAAGCATCTGAAAAAGTAATCAATATATTTATTTATCGGGAAAACACAAATTAAAACCACAATGAGATTCCACTGCACACTCACCATTATGGCTAAAATTAAAGATTGACAATGCCAAATGTTGATGAAGGTATACAACTAGAATTCTCATACTTTCCTGGACAGAATATATGCAGAGCCATGAGACTGTGCCTTATAATTCTCCAAATCCTAGCAGCCTCCCTGATTGCCTTACCAAAAGTCCCTTAGAGTTGGTTACTACCCAACCTTTAGGTTAATAACCACCCAACCTCCTTTCTTCCCATCCTTCATGAGGTGTTCAGATTTGCATTGCGCCTGGATTGCTCTCTTAGACTTCCCCACCTCTCTCTCCGTTTTCTCTCACAGTTGCTTTCCCTAATAAAATCTTTGTACATTTAGTCCCATTTTAGTGTCTGCCTCTAGGAAGACCTGGACTAACATCAATCCACTTGGAAAAAAAAAAATGTTTGAAATTAAACCCAAAGGCTAAGTACTAGCACTATTCCGAAGTATAAGTTCAAAAGAAATGAGTACATATTCCACGAAAAGACCTGTACAAGAATGTCCATAACAGTTATAGTCACAATAACCCCAAAGTGGAAGTAACTCAAGTGTCCTTCGGTAGGAGAATGAACAAACTGATAAATTTATAAAATGAAATACAATGCAATAATAAAAAATGAAATGCTCGTACACTAACATCATAATTGAATCTCAGCAGTATTTTGCTAAGTAAAATAAGTCAGACACAACAAGTATATAGTCTGTAATTCTATTTATTTGAAGTTCAAAAACAGATAAAATTAATGGTATAAAAAATAAAATGTCATAAAAATATTATTTCTCCAGTTGATGGTCACAAAAATTAGTACCTCAAATATTAAAATGTTAAAATGGGTAAAAAATATTGAACAGAACATTTAAAGTTAGGTAATTTTGTGTGCTTTATCATAGATTGTTACCCTCAATTAAAAAAAAAGTAAAATAGTAATACATTTATTACATGATATATACAATATGTAGATATGTATAAATATATATACATGCATATAACTAGAATCTAGTTTTCCTCAGTTGAATTACTGTTTCTTTAGGTTGTTTGACATTAAGATAATTTTATTTTTTGAATTATTATCCATCTTTTAAAATTTCACTTTTTAATGTTCATTCAAGTACACATGAAAGGGAACAGGATAAGTTGAACTACAGGGAAAGAAACTGCCTTGAGAAAAAGATTATGTGCTAGGAGTTTCACTAGAACCATTGTGCTGAGCAGGAAAACCCATGACTTGTTCTAGTAGGCAGATCCAATAGAAGTATTTTTGGCTCAACACTCATCTCTAGCTACAGGCAATTGTACCTCATTCAAATGAGAAGCTTCTGTATGACGTAGAATGACAATTGTTGAAGAAGTAGTGGGAATGCCATTCTGTCTCTCAGCTGCTATAATTGGATAGCTATATTTTGGGAAAGAAATATGTTTAACTTCCTTCCTTATGGCTACTGTCAATTTTTTTCTTAAGAGCTAGACATAGTTTTGTGCTTGAAATGATTCTAGGATTTTTTTTTTTTTGACTAGACATGGGGTGGGTGAATTTTTTTTCTTTAAGCACTGCTGCTGAAGAGAGGTTCTTGATTTTAAATAAGAATTTTATACAATATTTATGCATGCCTCCTTATTAGTATGAGCAATTTTTCCACTTAATGCTGGTGAAAATGACAGTAAAAATATCATTTCTGTTGGTGCAACTTCAGAGAAAAGAAATCATTGTACTTATTAAGTAAACTTGCCATAAAGAGACCTCTTTTTATTTGGTTATTGAACTTAAAATCTTGCAGGGCAATGAATTCTTATGAGTTGTGTGTAATTTATCAGTTTTATTTAAAAGATATGGAACTTGGAATGACTGTAAAACTCTTCAGTTTTCATCATCCCTCTGCCATCTATGTATGTACTGGATAAATCTTAACAGGTTCTATAAATGGAGCAATAACACCCAGGAGAATATGGCTTACCTGTTCATGCCAAGTGTGTTACATTCCCAGCAGTCATAGGAAAAAAAAGAGATTCGGTATTGGAGGAAGCTTTAAGACAATCATTCTCAAAATGTGGTCTGGACCTTCCCCTTTATCACTGAAGTATATATTATTTTAAAATTCACGTTCCTGCCCCCTCTACACAGAATTTATGGGCATAGAGCCTGGAAATCTACATTTTTGAACTTGCCACCCAGATGATTCTTAAGTACATCTATTTCAGATCTTAAATACTTTTTATTTAAACCGAGAATAAGTGTGATGGTTACTCTTGGAACTATACTTCACACTGTGCCTGCTAACATTACTCATTCTATTCCCACAGTATAAACTAGCACCAACAAGACAAGGCAAACAAGTATGGTATAATAGTTGTTATTCAAAATGAGTTTTAAATAATCCTGCCTATTTGTTAGTATTATACCACTCAAGCAAGTAACTATATTTTGTTCTCATACAAGAACTTTGTCTTACAGTTATAATTTAATGATATCTACAAAGGAGATCTCAGGGATATTACAAAATTTTAAGTTAATTCTGGCATTAGTGATTGCTATAAATTATAATGAAAAATAATGATTTTTTTTCAATTTTATAAAATGAACAAAGGAAATAAAATGCTATTTATTGTCCCTTTCCTATTAATCTAAAATTATGCTGATGAATTCAGAAGAATAAAAGAAAAATATTTATCTTGAGGATTTATATTTTTGTAAAAGAACCAGGTGAAAGATAAGAATCTGAGACTTCTAGTTCCTTTCCTACAGACATGATTCAGTTTCATGCCAGAAATCTCAAAATTCTTAACAAACTTAGGACATGCTTTTAAATCCAACACAAATGTGAGAAAAAAAGGCAAAACATTTCATTGTAGAATGATATTTCCTTTAGAGTTTGAAGTGGGTACAAGTGGAACTGTTAAATTTTACCAATTTAAAATGTGAGAGACTTGTCTATTACAATGATACCAGCTCGCCTTTCACAGGCTATTGGGGAGACAGCCAGTTTTCTTCTACTTACTGAATGAAGAAAATTGAAGCTGAAGTAGAGAATTCTTGTCCAGGTTCCAAATTTAATGTCTTTTTTTGGTGCTGATTTGCTTATTTAATCTGGGCCATATTTGTATTTGTACTTTGACTAATTCAATGATGAAATGGTAATAATATAGCCCACTTACCTTTAATGTTAAAATGTAGTAGAACTCTGGGTGCCTGGGTGGCTCAGTTGGTTGGGCAACTGCCTTTGGCTCGGGTCATGATTCTGGAGTCCCAGGATTGAGTCCCGCATCGGGCTCCCTGCTCGGTGGGGAGTCTTCTTCTCCCTCTGACCCTCCCCCCTCTCATGTGCTCTCTCTCTCTCTCTCATTCTTGCTCTCTCTCTCTTAAATAAATAAATAAATAAATAAATAAATAAATAAATAAATAAAATCTTTAAAAAAATGTAGAACTCTGATATAAACAACATTCAAGACAGGGTAATAGCTAGATTTTTTTATAATACTGCTACAGTAATGAATTCTTAGTATTTTGTTATTAATTATTATTACCATAAAAGAAAAAAACTCATTAAGGAAAAGTACTTTTGTCCCTCTTCTTCCTACTATCACATACAGGTAATGATATTCTTACTTCATTGATGGAAAATTTCAATTTTTTCCATGGATTTTTTCTGAGGTCCAATATTTATAAAGGAAGTTAATAAAATATAAAAATTAATCTTGTTAATTGTTAAAAATTGTGCTTTGGGATTATGAGGTGAAATAAAGACTTTCTTTTTTAGAGTCCACACTAGGGTGTTAATATGAATTATAATGAGGCTATGGGAAAGCACCTGGCTCTTATATGAAAACTGTCCTTAAAAAAGTGTTTCTAAAATATTATATCTTTTATGTTTATGAAATTATATATATATACATGTAATATTATATGTTAAAATATGTCCATTTATAAATTATATAATTTGTATATAATATATGTATATGTACATATACACAAATTATAAATCTACAGCTCTATATCTTCCAATAGGTATCCTAAGATAGATGCTCAATTCTTTGAGAAAGAGTTCCCTTGGAGAATCTGCCTCTAGCTCTGGAACCACCCCTTCATCTCTAACTTTCATCATATATGTCCAGACTGCTTCAAGTCTAAGGTAACTCAGTGGAATTTCCAAACATTTCATAGTCATAGTTTTACTGCAATTATACATTGAGTTTCATAACTGGAAACAGACAATCAGACTTTCTTACAGGAACCCAAGCATAAACCTTGTGGCCACAGAACAGCTTTATATTCTTCCCTTCCCCAAACCCCACTTTTTCAAAACTATAAGAATTTATTATGGTTCCAGCCACTTCAGGAGGATAGACTTCTTAGCCATTTCTCAATTTTGGCATTCAGTTGGTAATAATTTCTTAATTTACCTTCTCTACTGATTTAAGGGCTGAAGAAAGAGTAGGAATAACTTTATAAAATATGCACGGTGCAACCCAAATGGAATGCTTGTGGCTAAATGATATTTGACACTATTTGCAAGGCTAGCAATTTTAGAGCAAATGCTGGAGATTAACCTGCTCTTTTCAAAGAAGGGACAAATTGTTCTCATATCATTGATTATAGGAAAGTGTTCCCCCCCCCCCAAAAAAAAGAGAATGACTGCTTGACTTGTCAGATGTGAAAATCTTAGGCTTTGGAGGTAAGAATATAACCTCGTTTGTAGATTGATATAAGTCTGAGACTTGGTCTATCACTGATAGTGCGTGGGCCTTGGACAAGTAACTTAGTCTCTTGAAGCTTCAGCATCTTCATCTTCAGGTGGGGATAATCCATTCAAAATGTATTCAAGCAACATGTACTCTGCTCATGGTCTGCCAAGCATGCAGTGATGGTATCTACTTTATAATACTGTTACAAAGACTGAAAGAGATGATGGAAGTTATTTTTTAGAATAGGCCTGGGACATAAAAAAGGCACTCTATAAATGTTCATTACAACATTTTGTTGACTATTTTTTGCTATTAGGTAACTTTTTAAAATTGAATTATGTTTATCAAATAAAATGTTTAAATAGCCAATTCCCTAGAAATTAAAAATAAGTTTAGTGGTGATTTTTTTTTTTTAGATTTGACATAAAAAGTAAAGCCAACAAAAGCCAAAATAAACAATTGAGACTGCTTCAAACTAGAAGCTTCTGCATGGCAAAGGAAATTATCAACAAAATGAAAAGGCAACTTACTGAATGAAAGAAAATATTTGCAAATGATATATATGAGAGTTAATATCCAAAATATATAATAAATCTCATAAAATGTAATAGAAAAATTAAAAATGGGCAGAGGATCTGAATAAACATCTTTCCAAGAAGACATAAGGTTTTGAACAGGTACAAGGAATGATGCTCAACATCACCAATCATCAGGGAAATGCAAATCAAAACCACAATGAGTTATCATCTGTTACCTGTTAGAATAGCTCTTTTCAAAAAGATAAGAAATAAGTTTTGGCAAGGAAAGTGGGCAAAAGGGAACCTTTATGTACCCTTTTGGGAATGCAAATTGGTGCACTATGGAATAGCACAGAGGTTTCTCAAAAAATTGAAAATTAAACTATTACATGATCCAGCAATTTCATTTCTGGGTATTTTTCCAAAAAAATGAAAAACACTAATTCAAAAAGATATATGCACATCCATGTTCACTGCAGCATATTTACAATAGCCAAGATATGGAAACAACCTCAGTGTTCATTGACAGATGAATTAATAAAGAAAATGTGATATATATCTCACATGTATTATATATGAGATATTATTCAGTCATAAAAAAGAATGAAATCTTGCCATTTGTGGCAACATGGATGGACCTTGAGGGCATTATGTTAAATGAAATAAGTCAGACAGAGAAAGACAAATACTGTGTGATCTCACTTATGTGTGGAATCTAAACAAAATCAAAAAACCAAAAAGTCCCAAAAACCAAGCTTCATAAGATACAGAGAACATATTGGTGATAGCTAAAAGTAGAGGGCTGGGGTGATGCCAAATGGGTAAAAGGAGTTGAAAGTTACACACTTCCAGTTTAAAAAACAAAACAAAACAAAACAAAACGCCAAACAGTTTTTCAAAGTGGTTGCACTAGTTACACTCCCATTAGTAGTGTATGAGAATTCCAGTTGCTCCACATTCTTTCCAACATTTGGTATTATAACCATTATAATGGAGTTTTGGTCTCTCATTTGGCTTAATTATCATTTCTCTGATGACTAATGATGGATTAGGATATTTCCATTTGCTTTTTGGCCATTCATGTGTCTTCTTTTGTGAAATATCTATTCCAGTCTTTTGCCCATGCTTTAACTAGGTTATTTGTATTCTTAACATTGAGTTGTAAAATTTTTTTATATATTCTGAGTACAAGTCCTTTGTCAATAAATACAAATAGTTTCTCACAGTCTATGGCTTTAAATTTCATTTTTTAAGTGTCATCTTCTAAGGAATAGAAGATTTTAGTTTGAATAAAGTCCAACTTATCAAGTTTTCTTTTATGCATAGTACTTTCTGTTTTCTGGGAAATCTTTGCTGGACCAAGGTTGTATAGATTTTCTCCCTTATTTTAATCTACAAAGTTTATATTTTAATTTTTACATTTAAGTATATGAACATTTCAACATATATTAATTCCTTTTGAGAATATAATCCTTTCTGTGATTCAAGAAGTTTGAGAATGTCACCAACTCCTTGTTGGAGAATATAGAAGTACCACTAACAACTAACATACACATTTATTTTTTAGGTGAAGCCATTGCAAGAAATGTGCTATGGCTTTGTGAATTAAATAGGATAACATGTTTACTATAAATAGTATAAGATCCTCAGTTTTTAAGATTTAAATCCTAATAGTGCTGAACAGATGCCAGCTAAGTAATACCACATTTATTTTCATGAGCTTTTCTCTTATCCAAATTCTCAGCTCTCACTTTACTACTATGATTTAACAGTGGGTAAATCAGATGAGAATGCAAAACCAATACAAACTTTCTAGAAGGAATTCAGCAGTATGTGGCAAAGTCATCTATGTATTTATCCTTGGACGAGCAAAATGACTCCTAGGATTATATTTCAAAAATAAAGTGGCAAAAAAATTAAAAAATAAAAAATAAACAAAAACAACTATAAAGTGGCAAAAATCCAAAAGGTCTTTGCACAAGACCATTTAGCATAGTACAGCTATATTAGCAAGTTTGGAAATAATTCAACCATCATCAATTAAAGACTGTTGAATAAATTATGGTTCATCTACATTTTGGAATAATATTTAGTCACTAAAGAAATAGAGTATATATTCATATATTGTTCTGTGGAAGTCTCCAAATTGTACTGTTAAGTAAATGACAAATTAAGCATGGAGAAGTATGTATAATATTTGTTCATTTCTTTAAAAAAAAGAGAGTAAAAAATAGATATATCATAAAAATTATATGTAATGTTGATTTATAATTATATAGTTTTGAATATGAAGAATAACTTAAAGAATAAAATAATAAACTAATGAAAATTATCTAAATGAGGGAGAATAAGTTGGAGGAATCAGGGTTAGAAACTAGACTTCACAGAAAATACATTATTTCATACATATTATTTACAACTATGTAAACGTTTAACATAATTATAAGAAAAATCTAAATTCTAACAACAGTTTCTAAAAACCAAAGGAAAAAATGAATCTAGCAATGTATTAAGTTGGTGCCTAAATCATATAATGAGAAGTTATTATGAATGACTGTTAAAGGAAGTAATTTGATGATGAATTTCTAAGGAAATATAGCACACACACACAAAAAAACCCTATAAAATAAATCTCAAGGTATTTTCAGTAATCATATAGCAGTAGTAATATCAGTATTCTGAAATTATTTTATATATGTAAGAAAATATATGTATTTATAAATTAAAAACATTAAGTAAAATCTTAAATTTTTATATTTTGACTTCAAATATTGATATAAACTAATGACATGTCTTTTCTTAAGAAAGAAAGAAAAGAAAACTCTAGCTCTATATAGTGAATTAACTTAGAAACTGATCAACATAGTACTAGTAGTATCTCTAGCACCAAGATTTTTGGCTTTAAATAACATTTTACACTCAAAGGATGCAAAACTTCTTGGAGAAATGGCTAACTCCAGACCTGGGGCAGGAAATGTGCAAATGAACTTGGAAGATGTGATTATAAGAGAAAGCTATGAAGTTACCAAAGACTACTAAAGTTAGGTCAAACAGAGGTAGGAGGCAGTTTGAGGAGATTCCTGCTGCATAAAAGTGAGACATTGGTGAATATTCTAATAATAAAGAAAATGGATCGAAACACAGCAAACCTCTTAAACTATGAGAATTCCAGTTCTCATGAGTAAAATCCTCACTGGTCATTACATCACTCATCCATTACCAATGCTAATCTTGTAAAATAAAACACCCTCAAACTCAGGGGCTTAAGCAAAAATCACAGATTCTTGCTCATGTGTCTGTGGGGTTCCTGGAAGTCAGAGGCTCTAGTACAGGTTTTGTCTGGGCTTAACTCCAAGCAGCAGATGGGTCCAGTTCCCCTCTACGTTTCTGTCATCCTCTTTGGGTCTGCAACAGACTGATGAAAATGTTCTTCACATGACAATGACAGAAGACAAGAAAGAAAGCCCAACCACACAAACACATATGAAGCTGATTAATGCTTCGTAGCTGCTAACATGCCTTTAGCCAAAGTAACCCTGAGCCCAAAGTCAGGAAAGAGAACTGCTTCTGCTAAAAATGAATTGAAAAGTAACATAGCAAGAATGTAGACACAGGTAGGATGAAACATTAATATCAATGATTTAATCTTCCACAGTCACTTACGGGATCCTTTAAAGAGAACCAACTAATATTATAAAATATCAGCAAATAAAAAGATATTTTTAAAAAATACCCTGCCTTTCTAGTGCAAACTATAAATCAAGAGTTGACGGAGAACATATTTCTTCAACTAATAAAAAAAGAAGAAATGATAAAATCAGAATATTATCATTATTTTTTTATTCTTAAATGGAACAAGGAAAATAACAATACCAGAGTGATCAAGAAAACAATTAATAACCTACCTAGATAGACTCCCACTAGTCAAATATGATAAAATTTGAGCATTGATAAACATAATAGTAGCAAGACACCAAATTCATCAAAGTATTTAAACACAAGTCATAAAGATATTAAACACAAAGAAAATTTATACAAGCAAAAATAACACAGTGTTGATGTTATGATGATAGAAAGAAATTAAATCATTATTTTAAACATAAGAAAGAAAAGAAACAGGCATTTGTCCAGCTCTTCCTATATGAACTGTAACTCAGGGTAACCAAATAGTTGATAAGAGAAAGTTTCTTTTTTTAAAGATTTTTTATTTATTTTTTGAGAGAGAGAGAGTGAGCACGAGAGGGGGGAGCGGGAGAGGGAGAAGCAGACTCCCCGCTGAGCAGGGAGCCCGATGCGGGACTCGATCCCGGGACTCCAGGATCATGACCTGAGCTGAAGGCAGTCGCCCAACCAACTGAGCCACCCAGGCACCCGAGAAAGTTTCTTTTTATGTGAGTATTTCATTTACTAAATCAATGAGGGTTGAATGAATTAGAATATCATTATTCTGCAACCCCTAATGAAATAATAGACTTAAGCAATGATGTATCAATTGCTAACATTACCAAAAAAATGACAAATAGCTATTACATATCTCTTGAATAAAATACATAATGCCACCTATAAAGTAGTATTCCCAAAATCTTTTAACTTCAATTTAATCAAGTCTCTAGACCTTACCTTTAATTTATTTCAAATGCAGGGGAGACAGAAACATGCTACATTAAACCAAGGGATACAATTTGCAAAACACAGAGTGTAGGGAACTATGATGTAGAAACTGCTCAGAACAAATAAGATTGTCCATGAATTGATGATTATTAAAGTTGAGTGAAGGAACATGGAAGTTTGTTTTGTTTTCTTAAAAATTTTATTCTTTTGACAGAGAGCACAAGCAGGGGAAACAGAGGCAGAGGGAGAGAGAAGCAGGCTCCCCGCTGAACAGGGAGCCCAATGTGGGGCTTGATGTGGGGCTTGATGTGGGGCTCAATCCCAGGACACTGGGATTGTGATCTGAGCTGAAGGCAGACACTTAACTGACTGAGCTACCCAGGCGCCCCAGGAACCCGGCAGTTTTTAATCCTTTTTTTAAATATATCTGAATTTGAGTAATATATTTTTTTCTTAAAATAAAGTAAGTCACTAGGCATTTTTTGAAAGGTGTGACTTAAACAGACAGAACATGTCTTATTTTGGGAATAGAGAGCCCAAGTTGTCCTTTAGGCTTCCTGACTTAGAGAACCAGAAGATAGTGGCTAGTGGATGTTTTCTAAGTCATTCCCTTCTGAATACTACTTAGAGTGCTGCCTAATATCAGTGACATTGAGAAATTAATAACAAAACTAGAGTGGGTGCTATTTTCCAAGATTCAGAAGTCAATCTTAAATCCAGACCAGTAACTAAAATTATTAGAATAGGGGATTGAACAACTAAAAAAACCTCACCCATGTGGCCATATTCATGCATTAAGCTAAATATGTTTCCTGTATCTGGTGATCAAACATCCTGAGTATCTTTATAAATGACTAATGATGTGGGCGCCTGGGTGCCTCAGTTGGTTAAGTGTCTGCCTTCGGCTCAGGTCACAATCCCAGGGTCCTGTGATCGAGCCCCACATTAGGCTCCCTATTCAGCAAGGAGCCTGTATCTCCTTCTACTTCTGCCTGCTGCTTCCCCTGCTTGTGCTATCTGTCTTTCCCTGTCTCTCTGTCAAATAAATAAAATCTTTTAAAAAAATGACTAATGATGGTATATCATCATGAACAATTGTATATTTCATAATAAGAAATTCTTGGTGATGTGAAACAGTTAATGAATTGCCACCAATACTTAAAGAAGTAAGACGGGGACATAGTAATTCTGTGTCATTTTTATTCCTTAAGCATTCATGAAGAGCTGGCATTAAATGACATAATTTATTTTGTGCCATAAGACTCTGGTGTGCTAGAGCTCTCTTACTGCTCTGATGTCATTAAGCCTCTTCACGAAAGTTATCTAGTAAGAATTGTAATAGTGCAAGACAATGTGGCTCCAAACGAAAATGTGTACGAACTGCTATTAAGAAGTATTTATCAGTGCTCTTGTTGTCTTAACTATAGAGCCTCTGATTTGCAGATGGGACTTCTGTGTGGTTATCTAGATGATTTTTCTAGACTTGAATTTCACAATGAAGACATTAGTTCCTGGACATGTGACTTTGAAGTAATGGTATTTATTGACTTTGATTATGCTTTTTAATGAAGGCAATGTGAAGCTTTGGCATTAGAAAGTGTGTCAAATGTTGAATTGTATGTGAAGTCAACGAGTAAAACAAAATTTCAATTTGGGAAAAGAAAGTGAGGACACAGTCAAAGGTTAGGGAGATGGATGGACAGAGAGAGAGAAAGAGGGAAATACAAAGATACGGAGATATGGAGAGAAGGAGGGATGAGGCAGAGCATATAAGTAGATACATGAATGGAAGTGCTCCCTTATATCATCCAAGGTTGACAATGTGTTCATGGAACTGGTCTCGTGTGGGCGAAGTTGGCCAAAATTTAAATATTATTAGTTTCAGGAAGGAAATCAATAAGTAACGATACTGGTACTAAAGAATTAAGAATATGTCTTTCCTGTACCTCCTCTTAGGTTCATTTCTAGAGCAAAAATGTTATTATATACAATCAGATGGATTATTGGTCTGGCTCTGTATGTCAGCTCCCATGCTAGGACATTTACAACTATAAAGATACAGCATGAGGCATAAATTCCCCAGAAAAAGCATCAGAGAGAAATCTGAATTACAGTTCTTGCTCATGCGATGCTATTCTGTAATAACCATGCTATTCTGTTATTTTACTATTTATGAAATGGAGAAGAGCAGTCATACATTCCTGTGTATTTGGAAGGCAATTGGCAAATGGGCAGAGCTTTTAGGAAGACTGAATCATCCCACCAAACTATCACACTGAAAACATATATATATATATTCTGATCACAAACAGAAGGATTAATATCCATTGATACTCAAGTAGAGTACCAATTGTATGGACAAGAAGGTTAATGTGGGGCTCGACTAGGCTCCACTCTTAGAAAATTCTAATTCATTAGATAGTGGGGCAGGTCTAGAAATCTGTACGTTAGTGAACAGCCCAGGTGATTTCAATATGTCTAGTTCCAAGAACATGATTATCATAAACACTACTAATAAACTGACACAATATGAAAAGAGGTATAAATTAGAAAACCTACTTTATTCCTCATGAGATTATAGGAAAATATTAAGGCTCTCATTGTAGGCTGTAGATATGTTTATAAGCATATATATCTACATTATATAATCATATGAAATATATTCTCATTCACGTTTTTTTTTTTAAGATTTTATTTATTTATTTGACAGAGAGAGACACAGCGAGAAAGGGAACACAAGCAGAGGGAGTGGGAGAGGGAGAAGCAGGCTTCCCGCTGAGCAGGGAGCCCGATGCGGGGCTCGATCCCAGGATCCTGCGATCATGACCTGAGCCGAAGGCAGACGCTTAACGACTGAGCCACCCAGGCGCCCCATCATTCACGTTTTTTAATGAAAAATAGTTGAAATGGTGAATTTCCTACAAGGCAAATAAAATTAAAGTCTAGATCAAGTAGGCATAGGGCATTGCTATCATTTTTAGAATACCAAATAGATTCTGCTTTAAATTTTCAAACTGCATAACTTAATAAAAGTAACATAGCTGTGAAAGCCCCATGAAAACATAAAGAGTCAAAAAATTCCACACTTCAGGGAAGGGGGGCACTGTACTGAATATAACCAAGCACAGTCTCTGGCCACTTTTCTTTCTTTTTCCTTTTTTTTAACCACGTAGTTACCCTTAAGAAAACTTTGCCCTGCCAGGAGAGATACAAGCAATAGAAAACCGCTGTTAGAGTCTAGCCAAGTATTTCTCCAAGCACTATCCTTGGACAACCTGCAACAGAATCACTTGGTATTTATTTTAAAGTACAGATTCCTAGACCCTCCCTTAGACATATTAAATAAGAATCTGGTTAAAGGGATGGTGCCAGGATGATGGTGAATATCTTTAAAGAAATAATTTCCAGTTTTAGAGTTTGAGATGCACTGCATTAAAGATGTCAATTCCTTAAGTACAACAGAGAGGAAAAAGATTGTGTGGCTTGAATTTCCACTGTATTTTCTGAAATTTTACTTCTTTCAATACTGGACAAAGGAAAGCATCGGGGGTGGGGGCGGGCAGGGCTAAGATCAGGTGAGTGAGGCACTTGCCTTGGGTACAAAAATTAAGGAGTGATTAAAAGAAAAGAAAAGAAATAATAAAATCAGGATAACAGGCTGTGCCAAGCCATATTGGAGCTGAAGTGAAATAAGTAATACTTAAAAGAGATAATACTTATTCTCTCTCTATTTTAAATTATTTTTATTCATCATGGATATTTTTACACTAATTTTATTTTTTCAATAGTACATTAAAATATTGTTTAAGTTGACTACTGAGTTTTTCAGCACCCCCTTAATTTTTGCACCAGAGGCAAATGCCTCACCCTAGTTCTGGCTCTGCTCCTCTGTATTATGTGGAATGGACTTACCTCAGTTATTTAAAAGCATGTTAACATCTAAGCATGAAAGGTTGTTTTCCTCTTATGGCATCTTCTCAGTAAATACGTTTCTGCCTAAAGGTAGGACCAATTATGCTCCCCAAATTTAATCAGATCCATTATATAATGAAACCAAATGAACTTGTTTTCTTAGACTGAAATGGAAGTGGGAGTTCCCCAAAAAATATGCTTTCGTTAATATTTTTCAAAATTAACCAGTTAATGTACTAAAAATTAAGTAAGGTGGAAATGAACTGGAATGCCTATATTCAGGTTTAGGTATATAATAAAAATACTCAGTTGATTAAATAATAATCTTCAACAACATCCTGTGTCTTCAAAGTTTCTACTTTATTGTTATTATTATATTTTTGGATGGGAAGGTTTCTCTAAAGAAGATGCTTTTGATGTCTTATGACCAAGAAGAGGAAACCCAAGCCAAATACTTGATTGCCTACTAAGTATTTGTTGTGACATATATTCATAGAAGAAGGTTTTGTCATACTGGCTCTTTTACTATTGCAGAGTTGCCCTGTTATCTTCCTTAGACCAAAACAGCTTGTTTAAAGTCTATGCAGGCAGGGCCCCTTAGACAATATTTCAAACATGGCATAGATTTGCAAACTATAAAGGAATGAGAAATCTGAAAAACTCACTTAAAGTTATCCCTTAGAGCACAGTTAAGGGAGTCAGGACTTGGTTAGATGTGGAAGTAAAAAAAAAAAAAAAAAAAAAAGTTGACATGTTGATGATAATTTCTTAAAAGCCTCCAAAAGAAAATTAAGCAAATGTAGATGAGTAAAATTAGCAGTGGTGATGGTCACCAATATGTTGATTGAGTGTATCTCTAGAAATAAGGTCTGGGTGCTTTTACTCCCTATAAAAAAGTACACTGTTTGATTTTTTTTTCTACAGTGAGATTGTTTTGCCTACAGACAAAACATTATAATAATTGTCACTTTCAAAAATATATTCATATCCTAATGTCTGTGGCAAACTTTGGGGGTTAGAACCTAAAAGGAAATTTGTTTGCATTGTAAGGGTTATGAGGCCCTAACTTGCATCAGTTTTATATAGTAAAATTTTAGGGACATTAAAAATTGAAATTGATCCTTTTTACAAGTGTTTATGTTACTACCCTACACAGTGGTGGAGAAATGAGCAGGAAGACTGCTTTAGATCATTTCAAACTTTATAATTATATTATTTGAAATGCTTTTTCAAAAAATCAGAAAGAGTACTATAATAAATTCTCAAGAATTTTGTTGGTTCCATTAAGTTATTGGAGAAGATATTTATATAATTAACTTATATGAAAATATATAAACCACATATAGTTTATTTTAATTGGTAAAGTGCATACCTTATACCAAAAACCCAGTTCATTTCAATAAAATAAATGACAAAGTTCTAACAATTCCTTAATATTTAAGGATATGGAATTTTTTCCTTTGCCTCAAGCCTTTCTGGCAATTTAATAAGGGGAAATTAATACTCCTATTTACATACCATTTTGACTTATATTTTGCCCCAAACTTAACCATTACTCTTTCCTTTTAAAGATTATTCTCCTATTTATCCATTTTTAAAATATTGACTGTATATCTACCATGTAGCAGATAATGTGTGAGATACTGTGATCTGCAGAAACAAAGGCAGACAAGCTAAACATAATGACTGTCCTCAGGAAGCAAAGCCTCTTTTGCCTTGCAAGAAATTACCAATAAGTAGGACACTTCAAAATATCCAATCCATAACTTTGGACATGATTATTCTGGAATCTCTCTACCCTGGAGATAATATTTACCAAGTCATTTAAATTTTTATGGTGAGAATTCCCTAGATTACTTTGAGGAATAAAGCAATAGAAAATGGGAAAATGCATGCTCACTGTTACTTAATTGATGATGAATGCTTTTTGAATAAAACCTAGTGCTTATAGCCATGGTAATGTCATATAAAAATTCTGTTTAGATGTTGAAGTCAAATGCATTCATGGTTTACACTTTAGAGGAAATATTTCTATGTACATTCACCTAGGTATACATTAACAATTTACACATTGGGTAACTATACTTCATTTGCATGCTTTAAAATGTTTGAAAATTTGCAAACATAATGAAAAGCATGACTGTTTGCACATGAGATTAATTTGCTGTTAGAAGAAGAAATTCTGCATAAAGCTATCTATTCCATAAGGACATGCATTCCACCTTCTGTCCCTCCTGTATGAAGAATAGGGCCCTAATACATACATACAGAAATGTCTTGACATCTTTCTAAGAGTGTAGTTTACAGATCCCTCCCTTGATATGTCATGAGTTTTTTTTTAATGATACAGAGGATGGAATTCTTTCAAGTTCCACTTCTAGTGATGATAGAATGGTTTATGTAGATTAACTGGCCCAACAAGAACAGCTAGAAAAATCTTGAAAAATATTTACAAGCCTCAAGGAGCAACTGAAGCAGCCAAGAGATGATGGGACAATGATATGTAACAATAGGTAAGTACATTTTGATGAGACTGACAGTCAGCTGTGCTTTTACTTTCACAATATTTCCCTTAGGTGAAAGGCTAAGAAATCAAAAAAGAATGTGGCATTCAATCAAAAATGACCAGGCATTTGACAACAAAACCAAATGATTAAAAAAAAAAAAGATTTTAAAAAGGAAAGCACAAGTAAAATAACAAGTGATTCAGATATTGCAGTTAATCAGATATAGAATTTGAAATAATTGTGATTAATATGTTAAGGAAATGGATAATATGATGAAGAATTTCATTAAAAAACTGGAATCATAAAATAATCAAGTAGAAATTCCATAACTGGACAAAATACAACCACTTAAGTACGAAAAGTTAAATGGGGCAGGTTAGAGTCAGCAGCAGAAAAAGAAAAAAATCAGTGAACGACATAAGTCAATAGAAGATATCAAGACTACAGCATAGAAAGAAAAAATAATAGAAATTAGAAATAAAAAAAATCACTTGAGACATATACAATGTAGTGAAATTATCTAATATATTTGAAATTGCAGTTCAAGCAACAAAGCAGAGGAATCATTGGGATTTAGTAGTATGTGATAAGATACTGGCCAAGAATTCTCCAAAATTGATGAAAGACATTCAGTTACAGATTTAAGGAGACCTTCAGCAGGGAAAAACATAAATAAATCACAACTTAAAAAAATCATTGTAAAACCGCCCAAAACCAGAGTAAAATTCTTAAAAACCATTACTGGGGCTAACAATATATATTAACTTACAGAATCAGCAAGATGACTTGACAGTGGACAGTTCAACATTCCATAATTAGTAGAAGCCAGAAAATATTAGGGTGATAGTTTTAAAGCACTAAAGGAAAAAAATTTCCAAATAAGAATTTTCTGCAAACTAAAATTTTCTTTGAAAAATGAAGGCAAAATCAGTATATTATGAAATAAATCTGAGATTTTTTGCCTACCAGTACATCCATGCCAAATGAAATAACAAAAGCAAGTTTTCATACAGGAAAAAATAAATCTAATGAAACAAGTAAATGAAGAAATGAAGAGCTATGGAAAAGTTAAGTATGTGGCTAATTATAAATAAATATTGACCTATAAAATAATGATAATATTGTATTATGGGTATTATAATATAGAAATATAATACAAGACAACAATAACACCAAAGCCAGAAAGGGGCAAGGCAGTTAAAAAGTCAAAAGCCCATGCATTGTCATGGCAATATTAATTTATGTTTGGCTCTGGTAAGTCAAACATGCATGCAATAATCCTAGGAAACCACTAAAAGCTGCTAGAGGAGAAAAATTAAATAATAGAAATAACTCACTAAGTTGATAAAACGCAAGAAAAGAGAAGAAAAGAAAACATAAAACAGGACAATTAAAATAAATAGAAAGGTAGTACTAGATTTATGCCCAAATATATCAGGAATTAACTTAAGTGTAAATAGGAAAAGAACTCCAACTAAAATTTTAGAACTCAAAAAATAAATAAATTAATTAAATTAAATAAAATTTTAGAACTCAACCGAATACAATTTATAGAGAAGCATGTTAAATAAATACAAACATGCAAAAAGGTTAAAGTAAAAGGATAATAATAATAAAATAATAATAAATACACACCTTACAAGAACTAACCAAAAGAAAACTGAGTTAGCTACACTAATATCTGACAAAATTAACTTTAAGGCCAGCAGCATTACTAGAGATAAAAAGGGTTATAGCATACTTAGATTAAAGCATTCATCTACCAAGAATATATAACAATTATATTTTTATTCAACAACTTATACAAGTATATAATGACAAGATATATTAAATATGTAAAATTATATATATTGTAACAAAATATATTAAAGTAATTTTTAGAACATACAGGATATATAATATATGAATTACATGGTAAATAAACTTGATTTAATTGACTACATAGAACACTTATGTACAACAACTATGGAGCAAACATTTTCACGTGTATGTGCAACACCTAAAAAATTAACATGTTATTTTTAACGTAAGTTTCAACAAATTTCAAAGAACTGATGTATAGAATATGACTTTTGATGCATAACATTAAGAAAAAAAAACCCTCATGTTTGAAAATCAAGTCATGTACTTTTCAAATATCTAAGGATCAAAAAAGAAATTACAATTACAAATGAAAAAAATACAATTTTTACCCAGATCATAATGAAAATTCCACATATCAGAACTTCTGGGTGCAGTGAAAGTCATGCTAAGAGGGAAATGTATAATCTTCAAAAAAGATATTTAAAAAAGAAGAGTGACAATTAATATTATAAGTAACCATCTCAAGAACTTAGCTAGAAGTTAGAAAACATGCATTAAACCTAAAGAAAATAAAATAAATATTTTTTAAAAGCAGAAGTCAATTATATGGAAAATAGATATACAATAAGAAGTTAACAAACCTTGACTCTTAGGAAAGATAATTAAAGTTAATAACTCCCTACTGTGAGTTATGAAGGTAAAACGAGAGAGGGACTAAAAATTACTAATACTAAGGAAAATGGAAGATTTGTAATTATTCTATATGAATTAAAAAAAACATAGTTTAGATGGCTTCACTGGTGAATATTTTACCAAGCATGAGAAAAAAAAAAAAAGTGAACATTTCCCATTTTCTTTTATAAGGATAACATTACTTTGTTTCCAAATTACAGACCATTCTCTTTCATAAATTTATATGTAGAAATCCTATATAAAAATTCCCAAACAAGTGGTGCCCGGGTGGCTCAGTCGTTAAGTGTCTGCCTTCGGTTCAGGTTATGATCCCAGGGTCCTGGGATCCAGCCCTCATCGGGCTCTCTGCTCGGCGGGAAGCCTGCTTCTCCTTCTCCCACTCTCCCTGTTTGTGTTCCCTCTCTCGCTGTCTCTCTCTCTCTGTCAAATAAATAAATAAAAATCTTTTAAAAAATTCCCAAACAAAATTAATAAAAGAGTAATATTTTATGAACTAGTAGGGTATATGCCAGGAATTTAAAAGTGATTATATTTGAAAATTAACCAGTGTTATTGATCACATTAACAGAGGAAAGAAAAGAAATTATATGATTGTATAAAAGTATGCTGAAATAGGGTTTGATGGAATTCAATAATATTAGTAGATTGAGATTAGAAAGGAATTTACTTAACATGATAAATTCTATTAAAATGCATTGGGAATTATACAGTAAGGTAGGCTCACTTTTTCTGTTTTGGTATTTTTTTCTCTCCCTATTTTCAATCTCTTAAATATTTATTTATTTAAGATTGTCTTTATTTAGTTGACAGGGAGAGAGAGAGAGAACAAGCAGGGGGAGTGGTAGGCAGAGGAAGAGGGAGAAGCAGGCTCCCCGCTGAGCAGGGAGCCAAATGTGGGGCTCAGTCCCAGGACTCCGGGTCCATGACCTGAGCCAAAGGCAGACGCTTAACCAACTGAGCCACCCAGGCGCCCCTCTCTTAAATATTTAAAGAAGATTCCAGAATAATAATTTTAATTAATTAACAATAATTAATTATTTATTAATAATTATTATTAATAATAATACTTCTCACAATTCTATTGTCTAGATTTCTGTTGTTGAAGTACTGTAACAGAATGGTGCAGTGAACAAGGATATGGGCTTTAGTCTTAGATTTAGTCATCACTCCATCAAGAAGCAATCTATTAATTTCAGAGCAAGTTAATTAGCATCTCTAAGCCATATCTATCATCTATCTATCTATCTATCTATCTATCTATCTATCTATCTATCTATCTATTTTTTTTAGAGAAAGAGTGCACACATGTGAGCGGGGAGAGGGGACTGAGGGAGAGGGAGAGAGAGAATCTTAAGCATGCTCCATGCCCAGCACAGAGCCCAACACTGGGCTCCATCTCCCGACCCTGAGATCATGACCTGAGCTGAAATCAACAGTTGGATGCTTAACATACTGAGCCACCTAGGCACCCCATTTAAGCCATATTTTGTTGAGAGAGTCAGAGAGATAGAGAGATGGAGGGAGAGAGAGAAAATGAGAAAGCAAGAGAGCAAGAGAGAGGGAATGAATGAATGAATGAATGAATGAATGTCTATGTCTCAATGTTGTTATATGAATTAAAGTAATGTATATGTAAAATCATCTAGCAAATCACCTCTTATACTTGTTTGTCCATACCTGTATTTCCCCAAACTATCTATCATGTATACTGTATTAGTTTTCTAGGGTTATTATAACAAATTATCACAAACTAGGTTGTTTAAGAAAACATAAATTTATTTTCTCACAATTCAGGAGGCTAGGAATCTGAAACGAAATAAAAATGATAGCAGGATTGGTCCTTTTTTGAGACTCTACCAAGGAATCTTGATTGCATTTGCAAAGACCTTATTTCCAAATAAGGTTACATTCATATATACTGAAGGTGAGAACTTTAACTTAGGTTTTGGGGGAACAGAATTCAACCCACAACATATATCAAGCAGGCAGTAAACTGAGAGAAGCTAAGAGATTTGAAACTATTAACAAAGCCAGACTAGAAACATATCTGATTCAGAATCCAGTGTTTCTTCTCATATGCCAAGCTACTTAAAAAATTATCTTCATGATTCCAAAGGTAAACTTTAAGTCTTGATTGTATCTATTTATAGTCTATTCTATATCCTTGACTGGATTTAAAACATGTAAATAAATCATTTGAAGTGTTGAACTCAGAGACAAATAATACATGGGTGAGTTGGCTCAAGTCTATGTGAACACAAAGTGAAGGTGACACATAGGCAGCCTATGTGCCATTTCCAACCAGCAGAGAGATCTGTTTTGTCTTACACACCATGGTTGTGGAGGTGGTGGGGGTTATTATTTTTAATGAGCTAAAATTTTTAAAATCAGAAGATTTTACTTCAAATTCCAGATTTCCAACTGCTCTTGAAAAGTCAAGATCTGGCAACAGTGGATCCACATGACCACAGGCTGCTAGAGCTGAGGAGTGGAGATATATATATATATATATATGTAAATTTTTTTAGAGAAGTATGTGATTTTTAGTTGCCCACAATGCCAACCAATCTTCATTTCCCCAGTTTTGTTTACTTAATTCATGTATATCGCATGCCAGACTTTGTTAGTCATTTCAGTCTGCTCTCCTTGAAAAATTAAAAAAATTAAATTGCCTAGCACTGCCTACAGTCTCATTCAATGGGATGTCTAGATCAAGTGCACAAGTATAATTTAGGGTCCAGTTCATCTCTATTTTACTGTCATTTTTCCTTCAGCAAGAATGAATCTCTTATAAAAATAAAACTCTTGTCAATTCTGATTCACAAGTAACTTCGAAAGCCTAACTTTTTTTGTATAAAAAAGTAGGTGTTAGAACTCTAATTTGTGAAGTTCCAAGGGAGTATATCTAATATCTACCATTGTGTTATTGCCAACATATTTAACTCTCTGTGTGTGTGATATGATTTACAAGAGATATATATTTGATTCTTCAGATGACCAAAATATATTTCTCAGTTTTCTCTATCTTCACCCACAGTTCCTGAAGGCACTTTTGACTTGTAAAAGTGAAATGGTTGTTTTTTAATTAATGAAGGCCACTTTTGGACCTCACCCAAAGGTGGGACTGGTTGCCAGAGGACCAACCATGTAGTCAGATGGTGTTGGAACTTTCAGTCCCATTCTTTCACCTTCAGGCCAGCTAAAAGCATCTAGAGGGTGAATCAACCAATGGCCAATGACTTGGTCAATTATAACTATGTGATGAAGCCTCCATAAAAATGCAAGAGAACTAGGTTGAGAGAGCTATTAGCATGCTGAACCTGTGGAAATCTGGGGGAGAGTGGTACTCTTGGAGAAGGCATGGAAGATCCAAGCTCTTTCCCACACCTAGCCCTCTGTATCTCTTTATCTGGCTATTGGTTTGTATGCTTTATCATGTCCTTTAATAAGCTGGTAAAGGTAAGTAAGTGTTTCCCTGAGTACAGTGAGTCACTCTAGCAAATTAAAATAACTCAAGGAAGAGGTCATTGGAACCTCCACTCTGTAGCCAGTCAGATGCACAGGTAACAGCCTGGGGCTTGTGACTTGAATGTGAAGTAGGGGTTTGGGGGGCAGTCTTGTAGGACTAAATCCTTAATCTGTGGAATCTGATGGCATCCCTGGGTAGATAGTGTCAGAATTAAATTTATTTGACAAACTATGAGAGACTATGGATTCTGAGAAACAAACTGAGGGTTCTAGAGGGGAGGGGCTTGGGGGGTATGGGTTAGCCTGGTGATGGGTATTAAAGAGGGCATGTTCTGCATGGAGCACTGGGTGTTATATGCAAATAATGAATCATGGAACACTACATCAAAAACTAATGATGTAATGTATGGTGATTAACATAACATAATAAAATAAAAAAATAAAAAAATAAAAGAATTGAATTTAATTCTTAGATATTCTGCTAGTGTCTGAGAATCACTTGGTGTTGTGTCAGGGCGGGGGAGCCTCCCTCTCCAATGTTGGAACTGGGTCCAGAAATACTAAAAGGGTTGGTGTCAGTAGTGTTTGTGTGTGTATGTGTGATTATATATTTAAATAATTATATATTTGTGTGTATATATGTATATATGTGTGATTGTATGTCTAAATAATTACATATATAATAGGAAACAAAAATAGTATTAAGCAGATGCAACAGGGTAAAAAAAAAAAAACTAAACTAGGTAAGAAAGGTAACTACAAAAACTAGAGGAGAAGGTGAGGGCCCTGGAAAAATAATGAGGCTTAGTGATAGGAATAGGGAAGGGATAGGAATAGGAAACCAACAACAAACAAACAACATAAATAAAATAAAATCACACAGGGTATGTTTAAAAAGCCAACTACAAAATATTTCAGTTTGCCACCACAGAAAATTAATTTTCCGCAGATTTTTAGGGGTAGAAATAGCTTAAATGGATCAAGACACAAGGCTCTGAATCTCGCTGTCATTAACTTCACCACTCTCCTGGTCTTCACCCAGAAGCCATAGTAGAGGAAATTAAACAGGACTAGTTAAACAAATTAACTGATTGCTGGGACCCAATGAAAATAAGTGTACAGCTAGATTCTGATGAATGAGAAAATTCCTTTCCTGGAGTCTGGCAGTTGTGAATGGAAGGGGTTGACTCTATGTGGGGGTGATGGTGGTGGTAAGGAGCCAGTTTCCATATAGAAGCAGAAGTAAGTTTCTATAGGGAGATGATGAAGACAGCCTCAAGTATGCCGCTGATCATGAGAGAAACTCCCAAACAGGGGCTTCTCATGGTAACTGCTACTCTTGTTCAGAAAGATTTTTCATCATTGTTGGGAAAAGAGGGGAGGGAGTAGGCATGGCAGAACATACCCAGGTGTTAGTGCTGCCCTAGATTTAAAAACATTGGCCATCAAACACACTGCAGGGTTCCCACAGTGAAACTTCTCTAGCAGATGCTTCCTTTAGAACTTAACCGCTATTGTCAAGTAGCTATCCATGTGCTTCTCTATTGTAGCTTGATACCTTAATAATTACCATTATTCTAATTATTTGTAGCCATTTTATTTATTTATTTATTTATTTATTTATTTTTTAAGATTTTATTTATTTATTTGACAGAGAGAGACACAGCGAGAGAGGGAACACAAGCAGGGGGAGTGGGAGAGGGAGAAGCAGGCTTCCCGCTGAGCAGGGAGCCGGATGTGGGGCTCGATCCCAGGACCCTGCGATCATGACCTGAGCCGAAGGCAGACACTTTATGACTGAGCCACCCAGGCGCCCCTGTAGCTATTTTAAAATCACATTTTATCTTATGATTACTGAAAAATTATATACTCATGTAAAAGTAACTTAACTTTATGATGCTGAAGATTTTTTTTCAAGGAGTATGATATTATGTAACATACTGAGTTTGCTTATTTCTCCTGAAAGTACCTTAGTCAACTTGATAGGAAATTATGTGGATTTTTCTATATTTAAATTCCAGTGTGTTTATTCCAGTCTATAACTGGGTCTAAATCCCTACACTTGATTGTATTGCCTTGCATTTAGAAATTCCTCTAGTTGTGCTGAAAATGAGGTTTATATAGCAGCATGTTCAATAACTATTCATCAACTTTTGTAACTAGAAAACTCATATTGGTTTATATAAAGGAAACCAGCTAGAGACATTTAGTCACAAACCAAATAGCAAGGGTTATATTTATTATTAAAATAAATAAGTTGTTGAACTAAACAGTAGCAATATATGTTAAGAAAAAAAAAAAAGAAGAAGAAGAAGGTAGCGGGAGGGGAAGAATGAAGTGGGGGAAATCGGAGGCATAGACGAACCATGAGAGAGGATGGACTCTGAAAAACAAACTGAGGGTTCTAGAGGGGAGGGGGGTGGGAGGATGGGTTAGCCTGGTGGTGGGTATTGAGGAGGGCACGTTCTGCATGGAGCACTGGGTGTTATGCACAAACAATGCATCATGGAACACTTCATCTAAAACTAATGATGTAATGTATGGGGATTAACATAAGAATAAAAAAAAATTAAAAATTAAAAAAAAAATGAACTAAACAGTAGCATTCCAATAATGCAACAATGATGCCATAATTGATTAGAGGAATTCATTAATAATCTGAAATTTAGCTGAGAATACCATGTAATCTAATCTCTCCCTAGTAATACCATTATTTCAGCAGAAAAAAAAAACAGCTTCATTTTGATTACCTAAATCACAGCCGATAGAAAATCCCCTCAGAGTGATAAATCTTATTGCTCTTTTAAATTGTTTACCATCTTTAGTAGAAAAAATATTTGACACATATCAACTCGTATTCCTCCCCCCATTATTACCATGCATTTCTTCTTAAATTACTTGTACTAGTAAAGTTAAAGCCCCCTTCCAAATTCATATCAATCTTGGGATTCAGGGGTATCTCAAAGACTCCACTTTGCCTTAATGTTAATTGAGAACGTAGGTGTTTACACTTATTTCCTAAAGTTAAAGCACAAGCTGTGATTGCAGCAATAAACACAGAGTCTCTCTGTATTCATTTATCAGTCAAAAAAATCTTATCACTTAGTTTCATTTCTTTTTAGTGTGGAGCCAGTTTCCATGTTAGAATGCTCATTAATATTTAATATCTTATGGAAATATATTTGTTTATGGCGATCATTCATTTCCATTTTCATTGTTGCAAAATGTTTACCAGTTTATGGCATGAGATATTACTTATGTTTCCATATTTGGGTTGTCAGAAATTCTCCCAATCAGACATAATCATAAACAACCACCTTGATTTCACAATTATCTCATTTGTTCTGAGTGGTAGCAAGGGGCAGGAGTTAAAATCTTTCACACATTACTGTAGCCTAAAATTGGTAGATTCTCTAAGGTGACTTGAGAGGAATTAACCCTAGTTTTCACCTTTCTAGAAAAATACTAGATTGCTCTGACAAATGTTAAATTGCCTCAAAATTAGATCTATAGGAATAATTTTCCATTTTACCCACAAACAACAATAACAACAACAACAAGAACAACAAAATAACATTAAAAACATCTCACCTGTTTTCATTAAGATGTTTCATAAGGTATTTGTCACTAAGAATGACATTACAACATTCACAAGTTGACTATTTAGTTTCTCAGATTCCTCTTGATGAAACTCTTAGGAAGGAAGAAAGGAATTAACATTCATTAGCATCTGCATTGTGCCAAGCAGTGTGCTAGGTATATTTGATCATTTGATGAGAGGCATGTAACAAGGGGTTTAACATCACGGGCATGAGTTTGTATCCTTCCTTGCACTTATACCTGCTAGGTGTGACCTTGAGTGGGTCAGTCGTTCTGTGCTTCACATTTCTCACTGGCAAAATGAGTGAAATTCTAGAATTTACCTCATAGGGTTGTTTTGAGTGATAAACTAAGTTAATGTAAGTAAAGCACTTGGAGTGCTGTTTGGCATGGAGTAGGCACTTAACATTAAACATTGGCATTATCTTCACCAAATCTTATGAAGTGAGATGCCATTATCCCTATTTTGCTGATGAGGAAACTAAGTCCCAAAAAGTTGGAGCTATTTATGTAGAAGCAACACAGGAAGTCATACTTTAGAATAAACAGCTTTTATCACTAAATTATGTTTTGATTTTTTTTTTCCATTCTAAGCACATACTGATAGTTTCCCCTCTGCATATTAACTGAAAAAAAACCCAAACAGATCTTGTGGCTGTTCACGTTCCTTAGACTAGATATAGTAGTTACTTTAAATCTGATAATTGCAAAGCAGAAGTGGCAGCACATAATGTAAGTCCTCAGTTTAGATTGTGTGTGTGTGTGTGTGTGTTTAAGGGGTGGGCACAGAGGAGTTTTGTTTTAAAACTTATATATGAGGAATAAGAATTTTATTGCACCTTTGAATCACAGCCACAGAAGAGAGCCCAATTAAAACTATGATCCAATGAAAGCTCTGTGTAGCTCGACTGAAGATAAGACAAAAATTTACAAGGGCAAAATTAAATAAACTAGATGATTGTTCGGGTTATATGCAATAGTAGCAATTGAATTTTTTTGTAATGATTCCAGGTAAGAGATAGGGCTTTGACTCTTAGGAGTGCATGTAGAAATCTGCCATCACCATCGGATTCACTGGTAAATATACATACAAGATCTGAGGGACATCATAGAAACTTTAGATTCAATTCTTAAAGATTGGTTGTGTATTCCATTTACTTTTGCAGCATGGTTTACCTCTATAATAGACACATATGGGTATATCTTATGTGCTGTTTGCTCTAGGACCTACAGGTAAATGGTAGAAAATTTTTTTAAAAAGACCCTGAATTAAGTAGACTATTTGGCGGGGGGGGGGGGGGGGTCCAAGTTCACTTAATGACTGCATAACCTTAGATCAGGTACTATTTTTGAGACTTAACTCTACATTATTTAAAATTTCATTTATGTTTTTAAAAGTCATGTTAACAGTTATTATTTCAGTTCATTCCCTTAGAAATCCTATGGAATGAGTTGGCAATCACTAGTATTCCTATTTTAAAGCCAAGAAATCTAGATTTCAGAGAAGTGACTTCCATTGAGTCAAACAGAACAGAATAGGTTTGAAACTAATAAAAATAGCTGGTATATACTCAACACAATTCTAAATATCTTATGTCCACTTATTTGATCTTCACAACATCAAACAGATGTAGGAGCTATTAATATATCCATTTTACAGATGAGGTGACTGAGGCATTGTAAGGTTAAGTATCTTACCTAAGGTCACAGCTAATAATGGCAGATATGGAATTCAAGCCCAGGCAACCTGATTCTAGTTCCCATACACTTAATTACATGACACACTACCTTTTTAAGGGCAATAAAAATAATAAAACTTGTGGTTCCTGCCTTCACGTTATTTAGACTCTTTTACAAAGATAGTGAAAGTATAAATACGCTTATCATAGGAATGAGTTATGGTTTCTTTGGAAGGAAAAGAATATTGCATGTGGAATGTATATTATTTCAGTACTCCTGAATTTGTCTATTTCTTACAGTCTTGCTTTATAGGGCCTAGAGGGAGAAAATAGTCTTATCCTATAGCATTTGAGGCTGGAGCTGTTAGGGTTGTGGTGTTGAAATAAATATGTCTGCTGTTTCTGCTCTAAAACTAACCCAGTCTAGGAATATAATAGGGTTAGGAATTTAAATGTCCATAGCACTCAAACTGTAATTTAAAGCCACACACTTCGGACTTTTCTACCACCTATTCTGTAAGCTTCCTGAGAGTTAACTCCTTTGTCACCAAACCCAGCAATGCCTACTGGGCATGCCCAGTGATTTGGTTAGAGCTTCGCATGGAGTTTCACTTCCTCCAGGTTTTACCAGCTGCAAAAGAAAGGAGGAGACGGAGAGAAGACTTAAACAGGTAGAGAACTTGGTTCAGCTCAGAATGTCCGTGGCCAAGGCAGAGCACGGAAAACTGGGGGAAGACAAGAGGCTGTCGCAGAAAGCACCCTGTCAGACAGACTTGAGTCTGGTCTCCAAGTTGGCGCGTTAGCCCGGTAGGTCCTTCTTACGTCTTCTTGGCACAGCCTAGGCAGATCGTGAAGGTTTGCAGAGATCACTCAGGCTAGGACCACAGTAAGGGGTGGGGCAGAGACGTTGGATCTGGGGGAATGCCAGCGACTGTGTGAATCTTGCCTGTCCCTGCGTTCCTCGAAAAGCTGCAGCTTTTCAAGGGGTCCAAACAGGAGACCAAAGCGCGCAAGTAAAACCCGAGCTCATCCTAATCACTAACTCCTTGCCCCCTTCCTTTTAGCTGCCGAGCTCTTCCCTGGCACCCTTTCAGGTACCCTCGCCCAATCGCGACTAAATCCCGGAGAAGTGGAATCTCCACACAGGTTTCCGTGCGTCTAGCAGGGGCCTGGGCATGCTCAGTAGGCTACGTGGTTCTCTGGTTCTCTCTCTCTGTCTTTCGGGGGAGGGTGGGTGGTGACAAGTTAGAAGCTCTTGCGGCAGGTCCCCGCCTCTAGGATCCGGCTTCCCCTGCAAAGGGACGAAGCAAAGGTATAAACACCTCGCTCCGCAGCATCCCGACCTGGAGGGGCTGTGCCCGCGGGCCGAACCCACCAGTATCCCCGCCTGAGGACGGCCCGCCGCTCTCCATGGTACTGCGGAGAGCTCAGCTCCGCCCTTCTCTTTCAGAAGGACAGCACCCGGCGTCACGTAACCCAGCCTTCTCAGGCTCTACCACCGCCTCCTCCTTCCCAGCTCTTTGCCTCTCTTCCTCCTCCTCCTGCTCCCCTCCGTTGCCTGTTTTCCCCTCCCGCACTCCTGGAGATAGACGCTCAAGCCTGACGCCTCTGAAAAGGCAGCGGCAGTCGCCTTATCCACAGACCTCAGGAAATTCGCTTTGACCGATGCATGCTTCAGGCTCTGGGTCGAGCTAAGGGGAATAACCGGGCAGGTAAAGAAGCTCAGTTTGGGTTGGGGGAGGGGATGGGGCGAGGCAACCTGGAGAAGGATATATTTCCCCCTAGTAACTGAGCCAGGATCTGCCACAAATGCACAAGGAAGGATGGGTGGTGGGAGGGTGGAGGAGTATAGATCTTCGTTGTTTTGCTTGAAGATTTTTAAATAGATGGCAAGTAGATGAGATGGTGGAACTGAGGTAGTAACTTAAAGGCTGAATGCAGTGATTTATTAGCAAAAGAAAGAAAACAGAGAAGTTAGAAACCAAAGCAATAAAATATATCTGTATCTACATCTTTATTTCCCTTCCCCATCAGCCCCATGCTGTGCCTATCCTTAATTTGTGCAGTTGACTCCAGGCTCCAAGAAACTGCACTGGTATTAGAGATGGAGCTTAGAGACTGGGCGGGAAAGCCAGGGAGAATTTGGGTGTGCATTGGTATTGAGGGACTTTGCAAAAGCGAGGGGGGGAAAAAGCACTTCTCAAAATTATCCCAAAGATTTCAGGTTCTTTGCAATGGTATATATTGAAGGATGCATGGAAAGATATGTGTGCATATGTGTATGTGTGTTATAAACATATTAAAATAAATGCAACTGCAGTGGATCAGCATACTGTATCGATCCTTCCAGTGGCTTGGGAATGAATTTGATTCTAGAAATGAAAGAAAAGATTAATGAGGCTGTTAGTCTGCTTTTGAATTAGAGCGCTTCTTCCTTTGGCTGCAGTAAGGTTGTTTTTCAGATCCTTTTATTTCATCCTCTAATTTGTGAACTCACCAGGTTTTTCCGGCACCTAGAGAGAGAATCCTTTCTCCATATAAATACAGATACTCTCACACACACAATGAGCTTCCTCTAAGAACTGGGAGAGTCAGTTGACCTCCCCTGAATATATATGTGTTCTCCCCACTCTCTATCCCTTAAAAAAATTGTCAAGGTATGCATTAGTGGAGGAGGGCAGGAGAGAGGGGTGAAGAAAGGTTTTATGATCCATGTAATATTAATTAATAAAATAATTAGCTCCAATTGAGACACACACACACACACACACACACAAATACACAAAGGTTTTCTAACACATAAGCTTCTGGATGGTTTCAAAGCACTACTCTTGATCTTAAAATTCCAGATTTATTTTGCAAATGACTGAAAAATTGTCAGATGCCCTAGTCCACTTAAAAATGAGAGTATATTGAGAGTTTATTGAATAATACGCTATCTTAGGATGATTTTTAAGAGCACCTTTCTTGGGCTTGGCACAGAGGTAGACAAGATATGGCTGGTGATTGCTGATGGTGTGGAATGTATCAGCCATAATAAATAAGCAACTGAGATTTTTATTTCTGTTTTATTTTTACTGGGCAATGTGTATGCGTGTGTATGTGTTGTGTTGTGTGTGTGTTGAAAAAGAGAGAAGCAGTCATCAGTTTCATCTGGGGAGGAACTTGAAGTGGGATCCCCTAGCTTGGTGGTGGCTCTCAGCTGACACCTGTAGGGATTGCTCTGTACTGAAGAGAAATGCTCTCAGCTCCCTCCATGGAAGAGGAGCAGCACAATGCGGTGCCATAAATTACTGCTAGTTTCAGCTTGTAGGGGGAAAAAAAAAAGTGTTAATTGGATAGTGAGCTTCTGTGTCCAGGCAATAAATGTGTGTGCGTGTTGTGTATGTGCATGCAGGGGAGGGGGATGTGGTATAGTGGGAAATGCTGAGGGAAATGCATGTGTTTGCTTGACATGACCAGATGAACCATTTGTGATTTTTTTTTTTTTTTTGGTCAAAATGTGAGAGTAATGTTTTTGGTAAAAAAAACAAACAAAAAAAACCCCAAACTTAAAAACAACTCACTACTTATGATTTCTGTACTATTTCAGGAACCTGCCAGATTAGGGTTAAATAAAGAGGTGATTTTATAGTGAGTGATTCAAAGATATGATTTTATATTCTAGCATTCTGGAGTCTTAGCAGCTAAGGTGACACACATGCCAACTGCTATTCTGACCACACAAATTCTAAGAGCTGACATCCAGATAAAGGACTTGAAGAGGAGTTAAGATCACTACACTGTTTGGCAAAATATCAAATACTTTACCCATCTTTAGAGGAGTTAATATTATGGCAATTGAGACATAAATGCTGCCCCAAATAGATAGGACTCCAGTTAGATGTCTTCTCCTATAACAGATTATTCCTTTAATAAAAGGAGGAAAATACTTGTTTGAAATTTAAAAGAGGTTCCCAAGAAACTATCGATATTTTTTCTCTGAAAAACATAAAATGGTAAGAATGCTAGACAAATCCAAGCCAGCAGCTTCCAGTCACAGTTTGATCTGCTTTGCCTGTTTTAAAATCTGTATTAACTGAGATTTGACTAGGTTGTATTTTTATTGTCCATGTTATCAGTACACATGATAAGTAGAAGTCCTTAAAAGGGCCTTTTTCCTCCCCTTTTCATATTTTAAAAAATTAAAATTTCTCAGAAAAAGTAAAAGATAACCATAAGCATATCTCTATAAAATTCTGAGAGGGCTACCTATTAACAGTTATAATAAACTGCAAGGGTGTAATGACTGATTGTAAAAGTGCAATATTAACTATTAGGAGATATTAGGTCTTCCTTGATAGATCAGGATAAATAAGCCCTTTCCAGTAAGGTTAACTCTGGCTTCCTAACAGCTCTAGTTATGCACCTGGTTTCTGAGCTGAATAATGATTTATATGATACTATAAATGATTTTAGAGCTTAATTTTTATTTTAATTCTCTGCAGATTTTCTGGGTCCTTATAAAAAGACAAAACCAAAATGCATCACCAACACACAACCAATTGATATGCTGGCATCTTAGCTTGGCCTTGCAGAGGGAGAGAGGAAAGAAGAGGAGCTGTTGTGACATCTAACAGCTTTTGGCTATTCCACAGCTTCTGGGTTTGAACCCTACTGTTGGGGAGGGGAAAAAGAGAAGTAAAATCCATCCTGTGAGGCCATGCATAAGGAATTCTGCGTTGGCTACAGTGGTTCAGGAAGTCCATGATATGACAGAAGAAGCAGGCCTTTGAAGCTACTCAGGGGTTAAGTGGTGCCGTAAAGAGGCAAGGAACCTGTCTCTCCCTTCCGGTTTGGGACACCACATCTGGAGGAGAAACACTTGAGGTATCCAAGGATCTTGGTTCATTGCTGGCTTTCTTGTACTTCCCTGAAAAGTATTCTGAACAGACTCTATCTGCTTCGCTTTTGCCCGGTACCACTGATGGTACCTGGCAGAAAATAGTATTTGAGGAGTGAAGCATCTCTTGACACCACTGATGCCCTTGAACTAGGTCATCGGACTCAAATGGATAAGTGACTTCCCTTGACCTTCTGTTAACGCCTTTTCCAGAACGTTGCTTCCAAAGTGTATCCTCCCTTTGGTCTGGAAGATCTGCTGCTGCCCTGTACCACTGGGGTCTACGTTTTCCAGTTGGGAGGGGACTATCGGGAGAGAGGGAGGGGTTGCTGGAAGAAGAAGAAGAAAAAAAGAGCTAGATAAAGGAGGGTGCATCCCTCCCCCTCCTGCCCATCCCTTTACCCTACGTGTTTCCGGACCCTTATTTCTACATCACGGTGTCCAGGACCATTTTGACCCTGTCGGCCCCGGCACCCCCCCGCCGCACCCCAGCCCCGAGCATGGGGACGGCGCTTCTCCAGCGCGGGGGCTGCTTTCTCCTGTGCCTCTCGCTGCTGCTCCTGGGCTGCTGGGCAGAGCTGGGCAGCGGGCTGGAGTTCCCGGGCGCTGAGGGCCAGTGGACGCGCTTCCCCAAGTGGAACGCCTGCTGCGAGAGCGAGATGAGCTTCCAGCTCAAGACGCGCAGCGCCCGCGGCCTAGTGCTCTACTTCGACGACGAGGGCTTCTGCGACTTCCTGGAGCTCATTCTAACGCGCGGCGGCCGCCTGCAGCTCAGCTTCTCCATCTTCTGCGCGGAGCCCGCCACGCTCCTGGCTGACACGCCGGTCAACGACGGCGCATGGCACAACGTGCGTATCCGCCGGCAGTTCCGCAACACCACGCTCTTCATCGACCAGGTGGAGGCCAAGTGGGTGGAGGTCAAGTCGAAGCGCAGGGACATGACGGTGTTCAGCGGCCTCTTTGTGGGGGGGGCTGCCCCCGGAACTGCGCGCTGCGGCGCTCAAGCTGACGCTGGCCTCTGTGAGGGAGCGAGAGCCCTTTAAAGGGTGGATTCGCGACGTGAGGGTCAACTCCTCCCAGGCCCTGCCTGTGGACAGCGGCGAGGTGAAGCTGGACGACGAGCAGCCCAATAGCGGTGGGGGGAGCCCGTGCGAGGCGGGTGAGGAGGGCGAGGGCGGGGTGTGCCTCAACGGAGGCGTGTGCTCCGTGGTGGACGACCAGGCCGTGTGCGACTGCTCGCGAACCGGCTTCCGCGGCAAGGACTGCAGCCAAGGTAAGGCCCGACGCCTGACTCACCGGGCGCCTCGGCCTGGGCAGGGCGCGGGGAGGCAGGGCGAGGCAGGCGGGGCCGGCTGGTGCATGGGGTCTTCCTTCTCTGGACAGTGTGTTTCAGCTAGTTTCAAGGGGAAGACCTGTTTGTGGCGTCTCTGCCTTATCACCTCCCACAGCTCCTCTTCATGGTTGGGCAGCACCATTTCCAGGTTCAGTTTTCTCCTGGGAACCCTTGGTGCCAACCCTGCTTACTTCCAAGTGGCGAGTAGAATGACCTCTCCTCTTCAGATTCCTCGGGTTCTTTGTCAGGCTGCTCCCTAACTTCATTGGGCCATGGCCTGCCTGAATAACCGCTGTGCTTTCCTCTACCACCTCTAAGTCTGTAAAATACACAGATGTTTCCCCTAAGATGCAGACAAGCATCTAGAAGATTGGGCACACATTTGGTGAAGAAGGAAGTGCGGGAGAGGTTCGCTATGGTTGAGAATCTCCACGTTTGTTATTCGTGGTAAAGGACAGAAGGGGAACAGGATTCATAGGAACTGCTTTGCCTTTTATAAATAAAGTATAAAGTCCTGCTCCTGGTTGTGGAAAAAGGGGGCCATGGGATTAGAAGGAGAAGGGTTCTTGGAATTAATGTTATTTTCTGTGGTTATGTCCAAGTCCAACATTTGTCAGTTTAGGAAAAATTATGTGATTTTTCTGTGATTTCTTGAAGTGGAAGACAGGTCAGCTAATATTTAGAAATGTTAGAGATTAAATAACATATTTCTTAATTAGCAAATGTCTTGGGAAGATAAATAACACAGAAATTTAGACGTTGTTGGACTGGGAATCTTCTGTAGGCTAATAAACAGGGGATGCATATGAAGGATTGCAAGAGATTTTTCTGAGTACATTTAGCTAATGATATTTATCTGAGTAGCGGAGGCTAACCTGTAATTTCTGTTGTTTTTAAGGATTGAAAGTGTGGAATGAAAAAAAAATCATACCTAAGTTTTATTTTCTCCCCTTAATAAATAAAATTCAGTCATTCATGTGTCTCCAATATTGCTACATGACAATGACCAAGGAAAAATATTGTATAAATACCGAAAAGCCTATGAGCAGAAAGTGACTGATATGAAAAAGATGAGGCATGGATTTGTGGCTGAGCGGAGAGGTGTCAGGGTTTAAAGTAGATAGTGTATGGGTCAAATCAAGACAGCATAGGATAAATGACATTTACAGCTGCAAATGTTTTTTAAAAGGTGAATTATTAAATCTATTTTGAAAGCTGTGAGGACAAAAGCTCAATGTGTGGCTGAATTTTATTGTATAATGTCTCCTTTTTTTTTTTTTTTTTTTTTTTTTTTTTTGCTGACACTGCTAAGAGGAACTAGCCCTTGTAAATCTTATTAGACTTGGCAGTTCTCTCTCATCTGACTTGAAGAGAAATGAAGACTTGATAAAATTTGTAATTGTTTAAATAGCAAAGGGAGTTTGTTAGGAAGAAAAAAGCTGGTCAGAGGGGAAGAAGAGTTCTGTAGCCTTTATGGGTTTATGGAAAAAAAGTAAAGAGTTATTTTATTATTCTCTCCCTTCATTAAGGTTTTTGTTTTCATTATGTTTTGGCTTAAGTAATTATAGAAGACTGTCTTCCATGGCCTATACTACACTTCAGCTTGGCCAGTAAATTTCCATGGATTTAGTACCAGGCTTTATAGTTAGGTTTTACCAAAATAAAACAGGACATGTTTTTCCTCTCCCATATCTAATTTAATTGTAAATCTTGAATGAAATATCAGGTACATATGATGGTTTGCTATATTATAATTTGGAGCTCCATACCTCTGCACTGATTAATAGAAATACATTTTTAAAAATGAACATTATTTTATGGGAAAAATTGCTCTACGTATCCCAATGCCACTTTAAAATACAGAGCAGACAATTTAATGAAGGACACATGAGATATAACTTCCTTCCTTAAATTAGGAAACAAATATGACACAATGACAGCTTGTTCTGTGTGGGAGGGTGTTTTAAATTAAAATTTTTATTTTCTTGTGCATTTTAAATGTAGGGATCCAGGGATCATGCATAATCAGGAACACTTAAGAGTGGAGAAAGCATGGCAAAAGTAATATGTTGAAGAGAAGCAGAATTAGATGTTTCTGAAATGCATTTTGTTTTGCCAGTGGATAGGCTCTTTCCATAAGAGGAAGAATTTGGAATTACCAAGATACATAATTGAACAATATAGTACCTGATGCTTAAGGTAATTCAATTCAGAAAAGAAAATCCATCAGGATGGTTCTGGAGCATTGATTCGTTTTGAAAATTTGATCTGAAAACGGAGTGCAAAGATCATCACTAGTCATGAAAGGAAAACAAAAGGCTGGATTTTTTTGATTATCACAGAAATGGGAGATGGAGTGATAAAGGCAGAGTCGATCTGCCCAGAAGGATGGGCTCCAGTTTCTGTATTTTCTCTATTTCTTATGTGTCAAATGACTGTTAAATAATTGAGAATGGATGCCTCTCCCAACACCAATCATGTATTGATGGCCAGGGATAGATGGTTTCTATTCAGATGAAGTATGAGCAGAGCCCTGCCTCTAGCCAGTATTTACACTGAATGTCACATTCTTTTTAAAAACTAATTTAAAAACAAATCCACATTCATTAGAGAAAATTTAGGAAAAAAAATTAACAGCAAACATTAAACAAGATTCAAATTACATCTAGTTCTAACCACAATTTCTTTTTTAACTTAATGAATAATATTATTTAGTTGCCTTCATATTAAAAATACAGTAAGAACTACTAAAAAAGACAATAATCATATTCTTTCTCTATTTATTTTTCTGGCCCAGAATGTCTTGCAACAACTTCTGCATCTATGGTTTTCTAGAATATTTTTATTTAATGAGCTCAGTTTCATCCTTACTGTAATTTATTCAAGTCTAGCAAGTTTTATTTATTTATTTATTTGTTTATTTATATAGTGATGGCAGTAGAACACAAGAAAGGTTATGTGTCATGACCAGGTTAGTGGCAGAGCTCACACAAAAGTGCAGGCACTCTCATTCTCGAGCCCTGTATTATCTTTTCCCGCTGAATAAGATTTCCATTTTACGAGTATGGATATTTTTTCAAGTTCAGGCATTATTCAAGAGAAAAAAATTATGTATAAATGGCTGATGGAATAGGACTAACCTATGTATCACTTAAGTTCTTTGACCCTGAAAATGAGCCTCAGAACTTCAGTATCCAAGAATGTCATCTTTCCTGAATGATGGATGCTTATGAGGTACATAGCTTTTTCAGTGAATCGTACTCATCTAAGTGCCCCAGGACCATTATTATTTAATAAGTTTCTACTGAAGAGGACTAATAGTTTCTTAGCAGCTTAAAAGAATTAGTGAATTCCATGGCTGTCCAGCTTAAAAATGAGAATAAAAGGCTGATCAATGAGAAGGGAAGTTACACTTTTAAAAATGATATCCAGGTTTCATGCATTTTAGGGTCACTTATATTAAAATTTCATACTAGACTCTGGAGTGCCACTTTTATTTACTTTCTCTATGTAAATGGTCATAAACACATACCCTTACAATGGCTAATTACTAAATATTACTAAACATGGTAGTGTGATAGATGTCACTTAACAAAGCCCATGCTTTCTGTGACTTTACTAATGTGACCAGATAAAGAACCATATTCACTTAGTCATTTCTACATTTATTTTTTATTCAACAAATACTGATTGAATGCTTTGTATGTGTCCGAGTAGCAGGCTCAGGTAAAAAAAATGGTGAGTAAACTCTCAGAAATAGTTCCTACCTTGCTAGACCTTGCATTCCAATGAGGAGACATAGTTATTTAAAAATAAATGGAAACTTAAAATGGTGGTATGTATTCTGGAGGACAGATACATGGTATTGTGAGAACTTAAAATAGTGTGAACTAACCTAATCAAAAAAGGTTTCCCTGAAGATTGAGGTTTAAAATCTGAGAGATGAGGAGTTAACCATGTAAATGCAGAGGAGAAATACTAGGTACAAAAGCCTGGTATAGGAGTGTCCTGGCATATTCAAGCAACTGAGAGAAGACCCTTGAGTATGGAGCTCATAGAGGAGTAGGGCCAGGTCTTTTGGGGCCTTCTAGACCATATGAAGGATTTGAATCTTTATGGTAAAAGTGATGGAAAAATAATGGAAGGAGTTTAGTGTAGAAGGTGGGGAGGAGGGAGCCATTATCAAATTTATATTTCAAAAATGTCACTCTGGCTACTGTGTAGGGAACACATTGATAGGGGGCCAGAGTAAAAGAGAAAACATTAATTTCTGTCAGTCAACAGAATTAGTTTAAGCACCCACTGTAAGCTGTAGACTGAACGAGGGGGACATAGCGAAAAACAAGATTCTTTAAGGAACTTAGAATCTTTGTGAGGTTGGTTATATATAGAAATCTAAGGCCATTCATTGTTAGGAACACTTGGTTCCATCTGTAAAATGTATCAGAACCCTTTCTGTGGATTATCATGTGGTTTCCTCAGATAAGCCTAGCAAATCTATAGGCTTCTTGAGCCCATTGGCAATGAATGTCATTCTATGTTGTATCCTTCAAGAACCTTGCTCAACATGCCTTTCTTGTGACAGTATATATTGGTTGATTGAGTCTAGGCTTTCAATATTTTAACTGCTGCAATAAAGAAAAATATTATGTAGGTACTTAATTTTTTATTTATTCTATTTGATAATTTTTATTAAGAAAGCCTTTAACACAAAAGCATTTGTAAAAACTGTCACCCTCCATATAAACTAATACATGTATTCATCTCAATCCTATACTTAAATAGTGATGCTTACTGTATTTATTCCAGTGTGTAGATAGAGATATCTAATGGACCTGTCCTATTTATGATTTGTCTTTGAGGCTCTCCTATAAGTTAAAGTTATTTACATGTATCTGCAGAGAAGCTAGGTAATATGTTCGAGCTTTAAAAGCTTAAGACATTCCTATAGTTATTATAAACAGATCATGTTTTTAGCATAAATTTACCTATATGCCAGTGAAATCATGTTCCAGTTTTGGATACCTTTAGATAAAATGTGATAATAAACTGATAAAAAAATAAGAAAGGACTAATACTATATAATATTTATGTTATTCTTAGCTGTATTGTGAGAATCAGCACCCTGAGCTACACTGGTTCCTGAAAAACAGTCACTGACCACATTCTGTATTCTTTTCTCAATAAACATTTGGTGGCCACACTGCATGCAGGGTTAACTCCTATAAATATTCACTGAAAATTAAGTATCATAGATACTTATGCTTTGTTTTATTCTGGAGATATAAAGCTGCTGTTTGAACTTTCTTTGCAAACTTTTTTTGATAAGTGCACACGTGTATTTGATATAATTCAGAATAAATCATTTTTGCATTCTAAAAGTTTTGAGTTCATGCTCACTTGAGCACATATTCTAAAAGTTTGGAGTTTGTTGTACAAAACAATATTATGCAAACCTCATATACTTTTTTCTTGTGCACTTATGTATAATTTTATGGCTCAGTCCCTTTTCCATTACTCAAAACACAGGACTTGGTAAATTTCTTGGTCTTTGCTAAATAGTAAGTCTTAAAGTGTCCCACTTAGGTTTTGGGGGAAAAAAAAAGTTTTTTGGCTACTTGTATCAGAGCTCTTCAGAAATTGCATGGCTTTTTTTTTGTTGGTTTTGTTTTGTTTTCTTCTCTTAAGCATAGATTCCATGTGTTTCTACTGGAACATGGGAATGGGTGCAGTGCTCTCTCAGATTCTTTTCTTGCCATGTTATTTACACAATGTGTGTAAACAGAATGTGGTAAGGTGTTTGAACAACTAAATTCCAGATGTGGCGTTGCCTCTAAATCACTGTTAGAGTAAGATCACTAATGTTCTGTATTTCAGTTTTCGAGTTTGTAAATTGAGAAACACATAATCAGGCAACTAATATATCGTGAACTTCTGCTAACCTATTTCAGATTATGAGTAGTTAATAGGGGTAAACTCCCAGAAAAACATGAACTTTGGAAAGAAATATCTAATGGCAGCAGGGTAGATGGCTCTAAAGTGTTGTAAATGTTAATAGTGGAAATGTTAAACATGTTTCTATAAATCTATGTTGGGGTCATTTTAGATGAAGTTTATATCATTTATATCCAATAGTATATATAAGATTTGTTAGAGTTTTCTTATTACACAGTGATACCTTGGTACAGACAACCTGAGTAAAGAGGGCATTTGTTACCTTGTTCTTTCTTTGTAAAATCTGAACAAATGAAATAAATAAGGCAGCAGCTAAATGAGTGCATATTACATGATTCTATTTATATGAAGTTCAAAACAGATACAACTGATCTATGATGATAAAGTTCAGAATGGGGTTACCTTTTAGTGGTATTGACTAGTAGAGGGCACTGTGGAACCTTTCACATGATCTGGGTGATGTTTATATGGGTATATATATTTGTAAAGATTCACTGAACTGTATATACACTAAAGATTTACATACATAAAGTATCTATACATAAGTATCTACACATAAGATACTTTATATATGCTCTACTTTAAAAAAAAATCCTTCAGATTATAAAAGAATGATGCTCAATGAATACATGTAGTGTGTACATATTCATACCCTAAATACATACGAAAATGCACTTTATGAAGGAATTCTTAATGGAAATCTGTACTTTAAAATAGTAGGCAAAAGAGTCAAATATTTGTAACATTCTAGAGAGCAAGTATATGTATATATGAGTAAATTTTAAGGGTAAGGGGAGTATTCTGTTTTAAACACCGGTACACCTCTTAATTTGTTTCTAATTTCTTGTGCCTTTTGTAATAGAGATAACACATAGATAAAATAGAGATAACACAGATAAAATTTGCAACTATTGAACTAAAGTCCTACCAACACATTCAAGCAATGTAAGTTTTCCAATTAGGATGATTCAGTTACTGGAATTTTAAGTGATTGAATGATGAGTATGTTGTAAGAGCTCAATAATTTGAATGAGTGTTGGGATATTGGAAAAAAAAAAATTACCAGTCTAACCATAACTCTCATAATATTCTCTAAATCTACAAATATACGTGATTTCTCCCCCCAAAATATTAGGCATAAAATTATTTCAAAAGGTGCACTAGATGTCCCTCCTTTCTTGGTGCCATTAGCATCTTTTGTGTTTGAATACAGTTTGAAATTATTCTGTTTAGAATCATAAGTTATTATAATTATCATTTAGTGCTTACTGAGTGAAAAGCATTGTACAGTATGCTTTGTCCGTCTTAGCCTTATTTATTTCTATAACATCCTACTTGATAGGTTTTATAAAATTCCCATTTTACAGAGGAGAAAATTGTGGATTAGAAAAGCTGCCTTGCCAAAAGTCCCATAGCTCAATGGCAGAGCTGAAATCTGAGCCCAGGTGTGTCCATTGCCCCAGCAGGCAACTCTGTCCATTATATGACATGTGTGTTTCACTTAATAAACAGCTAGTGGATGCTGGGAATTTGTTCTTGAGTTGTCAGCTTGCTGCTGATATGAATGGCTGACTTATAATAAAGCCTTCAGAATTGAAGATTGTGGCAGACCCTTACATTTAGTGCCATTTCCTAATGTCATGATAATAAAGAAACAGAATAGCTTGTCAGAATGCATTGCACTTTGTGTCTATAACACTTGCTTATTTGCTGCTTTTGTTGACCTTCTATTAATATTATGCTTAAAGGGTTGATTTTACTTTAATGTAACTAGAAGTAAAGCCCTAGTATATTGCATCTGAAGAATTACAGTTCTTAATCTCCGGAATGAAAATACTTAGTTCTCACAAAACAAGCAACACAGAATTTACATCCGCTTTAGAGTCTGGGAGATAACATTATTGAAATTATCAAAGTCCATGGTGATATAGGACAAGTACGAAGATCTATCCCCATCACATAAGTAGACACTTAAACTTGCTGAATTAGAACATGGTTCTGCTGAAGGTTTAGATGATGGTACACTGGGCACTTAATTGAAATTATATAATGAGAAGGTAGTGTCTCTTTTTGGATGAGTTTGGCTTCCCAGCACATTGCCTAAAACTGAACTCAAGGGCAGTTCTTAGAGTTAAAAAGCTGTATTCCCTAAGCTCTTTCTGGTATATATATGAGATGCTATTACTGGAAGGAAGTGGAAGGAGAACAAGTCTGACCTGGCAAGCCAAAGTGCTGACCTGGACTCTTGTCTAGTAACTTGTGCTCAAAAATGTCTGGACTGTAATGAGAAATACACTGATGCCACATTACAGGAACCAGTGTGACTCCAAATGGCACTTTCTTAGGTTGGTCCCCAGGAGGGACCTCGTGGTCCAAAAGTTAGAGGAGGGGCTGCCAAGAAGAACAGTTGCTTCACGAGCACCCTAACATCAGGCGGGGCTTTCTACATTTAATTATAGACATAGTGAATTCTGTGTGGATAACATTCCATGCCAGAAACAACACTGATCACAGTTTAGGAGCTGCTGTTGTGGGTGACCTAACAAGACCGGGTGTTGTACGTGGAACCAGCTAAGTTTAAGTGTTACTCAGACATTGCTGGATTCAGCAGGATGAACTGCCCCAGCCCAGCAGAGGCAGGGAAATTAAAGACTCATGTTTTTCTTCTAAGTAATGATATTTCCCTATAATTAAGGGGAATCGCTGCCATAGGGAAGATACTCCTTTTCAGCTTAGACTCCTTATCTGAATGCAGCACTGATTTTTTTTTTCCAGCAAATAATGGGATTATTTATTTAAAATTGTTACATATGAAGCATAAGGGACTAAATTTATACAACTGAAAACATTGTAAAAATAGGAAGTAATATACTGTACTTCATGATCCAAACGCACAAGTAAATGTTTAAGATGATACTTTTATGAACCCCTATTTTCAAGATTGGGTCAACTTCCTGTGGCATAGAGTACTAAGATTTTTAAAGTGGTGAAAACATGTACTTCTCATATATAAATGATTGTGTGTATGTGTATAAGCACAGAGATATATACAAAAATATGACATATATAAGAAAACTATATAATAGAAGCAGAGAAGGATTTTTTTAAAGTCCTTGAAATCATGTTAAAATAAAATCCTCACAAATACATTGGTGAAACATGTCATTAAAATATAATGTCTTTGATTTAAAATAGTCTGTGTAATATATATTTTTTTCTACACAAGACCTTAGAAACCTAAAAAGTCTATATAGTAAGACAAATGACCTTCCGTGATCAGGCATGGGATTCGAGATTTTGAAGTTTCTACAAAGTTCCATTTTCATATTATTGATTGACAACATCCTAACTATTCCTGGGGGTTATATGAAAATCTAACCATATTAAGTCTTGCTCTAAGATTGTTCTGACAGTTACCAAGAGTAATTTGCTTTGATGGAACTTTAGCTATCATTATTAAATAATTATAGTTATTATTTAACTATTTATTGGAATGAGACATAATTACATTCAAACACATGGAAAAAATTAGGCTAATATTAATAGTGACATTTAAAAACTTTTATCCGTAAGAAAACTAGGGGGTTAAACTTATTTAATGAGCTCCCAGTGCGTTCAAAATAAGCCAACCACCACAGGGATATTTTGAAAGAGGGATTTAGGTAAAAAAAAAAATAATAATAAAATAGCTCCCAAATTTCTTTTACCAGAGTAGTTGGAGTATCTATAAGAATTTTAGTTTTTAATATTTAAAGGAATCATGTGTAAGTTTCAGAACATGCCTTGATGGTCAGTTTCTATCATTATATAAGAATTTTTGGATGCATACATCGTTAATTTTCTCTTCCTCTGGCCACTTCAACCTTTGTTTAGATTAGAATGGTAGAATTAAAATAATACGGCTTTTCTGTTTCTATCACAGTTTCTATTTTTTGGCTTCAAATAACATTTAAAGTTGTTTTTTTATTGTTGCTGATTTTTTTTTTTCACTTGAATTTCATCCATTGTTTACTCTTCTACTCTCGACATTGATTTCCTTCGTAAAAACACAGGGAGAGGTAGAGCTTCAAGAATTAGAGTAATTCTTCATCTGGGAATGGCACTCCTCTATGACTGTTAGCTGAGAGCTATGCGCTTTCCCAGAGGTCATTAGAAATAAAGAATGATGGGCACCTCCCCTTCCCCTAGACCCAAGATGTTATCCATCCTGGACAAAGTCCTTATTTGTATGACACAGAAAATGCTGTGTTTCATCCTCAATAGAAGCAATAAAGATTTGGATTGGGGCCAAATATACAATCCTGTCGTGTCTTCCGCCCACAAGGGATGGAGGATGGAAGGATGATGAGGCCTCAGGGAAGCTGTGGAGCTTAAGATGTGTAATAATTGAGAAAATGAGGCTGAAGACTGAAAGAGGAACAGGAAATAGGAGAAAAGAAGATGATTGGGGGAGAAAATGAGTGCTGGAGAAGGTAAATTGAGAGAGAGAGAGAACAGAATTTGAAACAACCAGAACACTAAGAACTGGTGGATTAAAATAAGAAAAATTACACACCTGGTTAGTGGAAGAGGGGACTAGAACATGAATTTCTTGACTTCTAGCCCTAAGACTGCACTGGAGAGCTAGGAGGAAGAAACAGACAGGACAAATACATTATCATCTAAAATTTTAGTCACATAAAATAGAATCATTCTTTAGTAGGTTCTGACAGTATGTCATTGGACTTTGTTCTCCTAACAACAGGAACAGCAATAGCAAAACCCTGCATAACTCATACCCTGTGCCAGGCACTATTTTAAGCTCTTTATACATACTAATTCATTTAATCCTCCCACAACCCTATAAAGTAGGTGTGATTTCCCCCAATTTACAGCTGAGAAAACTGAGGCACAGAGAGATTTTTAAAATTACTCAGTTCACATCCTGGGAAATTGCAAAGCTGGCATTCATACCAAGGCTTTGAGACCTCCTGAGGACGTGCCCTGAACTTGCAATTCCTTCTTTTTTAATAATAACTGAATGTGCATCCTCCGCACTCTCTTTCACGTACGAGAATCTGCCCTGTGTCTAAACAGTGCCTGTATAAACTAATGCAATTTCATTTTCTCTCCCTCTCAGTATTCCATCTAAACGTTTAATAACTTTTCCTGGGCAGAATTTCTTCTTTAAATTTAATGAAAATCCTTTCTCTGCTGACATAAATTAATTTCTTCTTGTTATGTCCTCAGTGGAAATAAAATTCATGTAGTCAATATCCCCTTGAATTATCTTTATCTGCTTAAGAGAAAGAGTGCTGTCTTCACTGAACTAAAAGTGTTTTAGATCCCCCTTCTGTGAAACTGATCTGACATTCAGCCTCCTTGCCCTAATAGCCACCTGCTTTATTTATGCTACTCACTGCTTCCTCCCCTCATTAATGCTCTCCCAGTGCTTAGTTCCTCAGACCTGGGACAGCCGTCCCCTCCGTTCATCACATGCTGCACTTTCAGTGACTCCCTAACCTTTCCTTTTGCTCCTATCTGGCTTACTAATTTCCCATTATATCTTGAAAATATCAAGATATGTATATATATACATATATATATACATATATGTATATATATATACATGTATATATATATATATTTTACATGTATATATATATACATATATGTATATATATATATATCTTGGGCAGAGGCTTTCTAAAATCCTTAGTAGGTGGTGGTTATTTGGCAATTTAAAAAAAACCTGCCTCTTACTAGCGTCTGTAGATCAGGCAGTCTAGAGTTGTGTAAAGGGAAAAGTCTTGATAGCATTGCATTTGTTAGCAGGAAAAGTAGGCCAGAAAAATATGAGTTGACAAACAGAAAAAAAGAATTTGGACTAAAGAGAACTGGCAGCGGTTGTCTCGTCCACAGAGGACTATGCAGTGGAAATGGATTTGAACAAGAGTGTGTTGATTTAGGCCTAAGGAAAGAGAAGACAGCATTTGCTTGTAATTCTAGTATAAATGTGAGAGCAGGCTAGCAGAAGTGATGGGTGAATCTCTATTCCTGGAGATCCTTAATAATAGCTTAGATACACAACTGCCAGTTTTAAATTGCTTAGGATTTCCCTTTTTCTGGTCAGAGGCTTGGACTAAATGGCCTTCAGAATACATTTTCAGCTCTTATATCAGTTATGTAAATAATCAAACTTTTGGGAAAACATTTAACACACAAATTTCTCAAATATGAGATGGAAATAGCCCCAAACAATCCTCCCCCCCCCAAAAAAATAAGCCCAAATTATCCACTGGCAGGGGGAAAAAAAGCAAGCAAACAGAAAAAACTACTTTAAAAAGTATCTGAAGTTATAATTCACAGGTGCATTTGGATAAAATATGGCATCAACTGCCACAAGAGAACTTAGTTCATGAATTACTTCCCAGTTGCCTTAACTTGCTGTTGCTGCACATAGGTGTCTCTGGAATGCACTCTGGGCAAGTTCTTTGCCCACATATTTGTGTTTGCCTTGAGCCAGCTGCCCTTGTCGTCCTCTTTACACAATGGACTGCCCCAGTTTCATGTTTCCTTGAATGTGTTTGCGCTCCAGTTACAGCCTCTGCCTGTGTCTCAACTCAATTCACACTTCTGCTTGTTCACTGTGCCTTCTCTAGGGTTCCCTCCCCAAGCTGAACCCACCCCCACCAGGTGTGGCGCTCCTGCCCTGCTGCCCAAGTTTGGGCAGCATAGCCACGTGATGCCCTCCTGTATCTGTCCTTTTCTATTCTGTGTCAGTTGCTCTTTCTCTGGGAAACATAGCTTTGGACGGAAGGGGTTTTGGCACTGGTGTGAATTCTTCCTGGAGGAAAATGGGATGAGAAGGTTGAAAATAATTTTTTATTTAAAAACAAAGAAAATAAAACCAAAATAACCACAACATTAAAAAACACTTAGTCATGGGTACTCTGTAATGTGTATGGTTTCTCAGTACAACAGGTTACACAAACCAGAAATCTAGTCTCATCTTTGAGTCCTATGTTTTTTGCCCATTCATCATTCCCAAACCACTTACTAAAGCTGTTCTACACACCATGAGACCTTAGCACCTACGTAGTAGTTGTTCCCGTCTGTGTTCTCAGTGCTCTCGAAGACAAAATTTGGAAGCACAAATGAAAGTGTTGAAACCTAAATACAGGTATAAAATATTCAGGGATCAAAAATATGAATAAAACTTACTATCTGGTGATTAACGTAACAGTAAATTTTAAAAACTTACTATCAATCACAATGTACGAAGACCTATAATAGGGTGCACATGTGTACCATTTAGTGATATCCTCAGTTGTAGTAAAAATGAGCCTTACTTTTGAAAAACCCACGTATGGTGGTGTGCCTATAAAGAGTGACAAACATGTGGATCCTTTTAAAAATTATAGTTAATGGATTGTTCACACTTTCAGTTAGGTTACCGTAATTTCAAATTACTCCAATCTCTGGATTTTTCCATATCACAAGAAAACAGTTCGTGGTGAGTCATTAGATAGTTATAGAGGATAGGTAGAAAAAGCATCAGATTAACAAATACTTGTTTGGGCATAAACTGAACAAGGGAAACTTGTTATTTTATCTTTTGGTGAAATACTATGTTTTGCCTCACCACTGGTTTAAGAATTCAAAGGGAAGGAAGTCACGTTCTAGTGGAGCAGGCTGGCAGATACATGCCTGATTGCATGAATTTGTTGCATGAAAGCAATAAATGCTGTCACAGGTGTGAGCAGATATAGTCATGTGCTCTCAGTGACCAAGTTCACTGGATTCTACTGATACACTGTTTCAGCCTTTCCTGTTCACCCATCAGGATTGTTGTTATAATTTTTACCACTTTTCCTAATCCCAAGCACTACTCCTCATTTCCCCACCCAAAGCCATTCTTCTCTACTATTGGGATGATCCTTTAAAAATAGTATTTCTCCTTTGGCTTAAGGATTAAGGAGAAAGCACACATTCTTAAGAATGGCAAGCAAGCACTTTTTAAAATCCGTGTCTGATCTTTCCAGTCTCATTTCTTACCATTTTCTCCCAACAGAAACCTTGTGACCTAAGCCAACATTATTTGTATTATGAATAATGATTGCATTTACATGTCTTGGAGCCCTTTCTAGTGCTATTCTCTCTGGACCAAAAGCCTTCTCTCCACCCTGAGTGAAATTCTACCCATCATTCTTGACTCATCTAAAAGATCTTTCTGAAATTCTCCCTGACGTTCTTCCCTGGCCCTCCTGCAGAGCAAATGTTGGCTTTGTGCAGATCTTTGTTCATATAGTATTGCACTCAACACATTTTATTATAGTTATTTAACACCCCACCATATTTCTTCATGTGATTCTAAGTCCCCGGGGAGAGCATTCATACTCCCGTTTATTACTCTATTATATAAGTAAGAGCCAGCAGACTAGCCCATAGTAGGAGCTCAATAAATGTTAGTAAATTTAATTAAGTTCAAGATTTTAAGAAGAAAATATTAAAGATAATGGTCAGAGAAAACAAATAAGCAGTTCTTTAAAAGAGAAATACAGTAAGCCAATATGTATAAGAAAAGAGGCTTGATCTTAGTAAGTAAAGCAAAATAAATTAAAATGAGGTTATTTCTTGCTTAGCTGATTGAAATTAAAGAGAACGATTGTACACAGTGTTGACAGAGATGTGGTAATTACAAGCACTCTTATGCTCTTGTACATCTTTGGTTGGAGTGTGAGTTACTACAGCTGTTTTTAGGAGCAATTTAACAGTAGGTATGACAATTTTAAATGTGTGTATCTTTTAACACGACAGTTCCCCTTGTAGGAATTTTTTTAACAGAACTACCTGAACAAGTCTCAGAAATGTATTATTGCTGATACATATTGCTGTTGTCTGTAATGGTGAAAACAAATAAGTGGAATCAACTCAACTATTAATTAACATGTAATTAGCTAACTAAACATTGGTAGACCCATATATAATGCCTCACAACATAATATAAATGAGATATGTCTATATAAACTAGGATGAAATATGTTAAAATATATTGTTTCGTAAACACAATCAAATTGCAAATATACACACATGTATGTATAGTACACATACAATAGGATTGTATATACATATATGTATGTTTTTATGTAAAAAAAGTAAATAACTTGTAAAGATCAGATGTTCCATTGTCTTCACAGAGGGAGGAAAGAAAAAAATCTAAATTGCTGTAATATAAATATATTTGCAAGTACTAAAACTAGATTAACGAAGGATGTTGGTGACTCTCCATCTTGAGGGATTTTCAATAAGATTTTGAAATGTCAAACTAATAGTCCATTTCAGAAGATCAGACTCACTATATGACTTACCAAGGATTTGTATTATCACTCTAGATTGAACATTCTGTTACAGAAATAAAAACAGAATGTTCATGTTGTCAGAACAAAATATGACATTAACCTTGCAGGATATATTCTGGAAGAATATCATAAAAGAGAGAATTACAGCATTTAAATCCTATATAATTCCAAAGATTGAATGATTGATTGATTATTTATTTATTTACTTATTTAACTTGTACCCATTTGTCAGGCTGTATGATCATTCTCCTGGCACTTAACAGAGGGGTCCTAATAAGGTGCAGGGTCTGGAAGCAGATGTAATATTTCTTCTCAGCAGAGTGATTTCTGTTAATGTTCCATTTACAATATCTCCCCCTGCCCTCACTTTCTCCAAAACAAAACTTGAGAGATGGCTGAATAAGTCAGTGCTGTGTCTCAAATTGGCTTCATAGTCAAGTGTATTATCATTCTTGTAATATTTTCTCTTCCTAATGGAACTTCTAGAAACATCTGAGAAGTTCCAAATGACTGACAAGGCTTTCCTGCTTTACTTCATACATGTGTATGTTATCAATAATTACTTAGTTGAGTCTTTAATTTGTCTAAATTTGTGCAGGCATAATGGAAACTGACAATGCAATTTTCCATTGAAAATTGTAAATGGATGAGTAAGCTGAGCAATTCACCTCCTTCCCATTCCTTTTGTACAGATATCTTATGCTACACCAGGATGCCTATACTTTGAAAATAGCTCATCTATATGCATTCACCCATGCATATAAATTGATTTGCATGCACATTTTGCAGCTTCCAAATATGCATTTGTTGCATAAAGTTTTTCATATCTAACCCAAAATGGGTCTTTTACCTCTTCCTCAAAGATTTAGCTGGCATGAGCCAACTACACAGGCTATTCAGGTGCTTGCGCAACTAAATTTCTTTTTTTTTTTTTTTTAAAGATTTTATTCATTTATTTGACAGAGAGAGACACAGCGAGAGAGGAACACAAGCAAGGGGATTGGGAGAGGGAGAAGCAGGCTTCCCGCGGAGCAGGGAGCCCAATGCGGGGCTCAATCCCAGGACCCTGGGACCATGACCTGAGCTGAAGGCAGATGCTTAACGACTGAGCCACCCAGGCGCCCCGTGCAACTAAATTTCTATAGAAAATGCTAAAAGCCTGTAGAGGAAAGACTTAGATCTTTCCATTAGTCATAATTTCTAGCTTAGATCTGGCCTTTATGGATCACCTCCTTGAAATTATTCAGAGCAAGATTGGAATTAAGTGGCAAGAATTTATTCAGATATCCAGGTTATTTACCAACTCATGATTTCAATAGGAACTAAAGATACTTGGTAGAATGATTAATTGGTGGATTGCATTTTTTTTTTTTTGCTTTCCCACCAACTAGCTATGCCTTATTGGATATTGGTTTCCTTTCACTGTCTATCTCTGATTTTCCCAGTTAAAACACAAACACAAACACAAACTAAAGTTAAAACAATAATGTGATTTATCTCCACAAAAAATCCTAATATTGTTATTAAATTAAAGGTAAATCTCTTGAAAAATATAAATATCCAAGTACACGTTTTAAAAAAGTCTAACAAAATGTTTTGTGACCGTGACCACTTATAAAGAGTTAAAATACTTCGTTGAGAAATTATCATTATTTTGATGACTTTTAGTATTTACTGATGATCTTTATACACAATTTAAAATTATGTGGTATATCAAGTAAAATTAATGTATTTTTTAAATGCCTTGAGTAGCGATGTGTGAGAGGAGGAAGGGATTGATATTTACTGATTGTCTATTATATACTGGTATTGTCAATTTTATGTATGTTATCCCATTTAATTTTCACCCCTACAACTAGATTTATTATTTTTGTTTTGCATTTGGCAAAAACAGTGTCTAAGCAGCAAGGAGAGAATCTGAACATAGGCTTCAAACCCCATAGACTTCTACAACCCCGCGCTTTCTCCTCTGTGTCTTGTGTCTCCACGGTCACCACTCACAGCTTTAGAATAGCTTGTGTAGGTCCTGTGGAGTCATATATACAAATGATCAAGAGTCAACCTCCTCTTTTTGGAGACCATAATAGCGTTTGAGATCCTCTTATATTTTGAGAGTATTTCTTTTATTTGGAATTTGGTTTTAGCCAATTTGACTTTCATATTTTTCTTTATTCCTCATCTCTTTTATGTATGGATGAATGTATTTCCCAACTAAATGATGTATTGCTGGCAACGATCAAGAAGAAACATCTAGATATGGTTTCCAAAGACTTTACAGGAAGACTATAGGCAAACCTCAACATACATATAGAGTCCCTTGTTTTTGACTCTTATTTTCTTCATCTAATCATTAATATATTCCTGATTTTGTTTTTTCCTTCCACTCTGTGAAAGAGTAATTATTTTTTCTAGTGTTTCTTTCTCTTTTAAGGCTTTATCACTCTGTGATTTTTTTCCTTGATATTTTGGCTTATTTTTCATCATAAAACATTCAAATGATGTACCTACTAAGATGACAAATATTGAAAAGAAGGAGATATCTCAGAAAAATTTTTTCTAACCTCTGCAGACTACTATTCTAAGGATTTGTTCACATTTTAGTTAAATATATTTTATGACATTTTATCTGAGAATTTACCGAGTTTAAGAAATGAAGACTTATGGGCGCCTGGGTGGCTCAGTTGGTTGGGCGACTGCCTTCGGCTCAGCTCATGATCCTGGAGTCCCTGGATCGAGTCCCGCATCGGGCTCCCTGCTCGGCAGGGAGTCTGCTTCTCCCTCTGACCCTCCCCCCTCTCATGTGCTCTCTCTCTCATTCTCTCTCTCAAATAAATAAATAAAATCTTTAAAAAAAAAAAAGAAATGAAGACTTATGTAAAAATGCATTCTGTGAAAATGTTTATTTAACAGTATTACTCTTTTCTCCTTTCAGAACTCTCAGGTGTCAGTAATTCCATAAACATAAAAAAAGAGAATAATATGTAAAACACACAAAAAGGATATAGGTAAAATATGCTCTTAAGTGCATAGTGGTTAACTATGTATTCATACTTTTCCTACACCCTTAACAATTTCCAGGTAACTTAGTTTGACTTTGGCATTTATTTCAAATTTCTTTCTTTATGACTCCTAAATAAAGTATATTCCTGGTTTTCCTGTTGTATCACCAAAACTTCTGTAAATAATTCAGAAATTATAGTGCAATACATTTTTGGCCCTCCTTAGATTCCAAAACTGATAAATGGATATTGCATCAGTTTTTCTTTGGGCAATAATTTTTTCCTTGATTTCTGTCTATGCATTCCAGAAGTACTTCAGAAAACCCTAGTTTTTACTAATCCTTTGATAATGATATGAAAAATATGTCCAATTACCTATCAAAACAAATATAGTTTATTACAAAATGGAACTCTGAAATAAAAATGGATCAATAGCTATAGCTTATTATAGTGTCTTAAGGTGGTAATCAATGCACCAGAGGGAAATTTTTAAACATTTGTGACACTTTAAATGATATTTAAAGGCATTAGGCTTAGACACTGCGGACATATTTGTGATTAGATGTGCCTGGTCACTACTCTCATGGAGTTTATATTTCTGTAGGTGAATATAGAAATATATAAGGTCAACTACAATATAGAATAACCAACACTAATTGTAAAGCATATAAAACTCAGACTTAGGAGGTACAGAAGGCCTCCCAAAGGATGAGATAGCTAAGGTGAGACTTGAATATGAATGGGAGTTAACTAAGGGAACAGAAAGGAAAAGAGAAAGCATGCAAGAAGAGACTATTCCTCATTTGCAGAACTGAAAATAGTTTAGAATTTATGGTGCATAGAGGAAAAATGGTGAAAGTGGTTTAATATAGACCACAAACTAAGCTGTGCAAATCTTTTAAGCTGTATTAAGGGGCTTGGAACTAACCTTTTTACTCAGTGGTAGAGTTAAAAGAACAGGAAGTAATATAAGATTGTAATTTTAGAAAGACTGCTCTGACTACAAAGGTAGATCTTGGATGGAAAGCAGAACTGGAGATAAATAACTGTGGACTCAAATGAAACAAAGAGGTTCTCGTAAGAAAGGTCTGTGACTGCCATTAGATGGGTACATGTTTGGAAGACTGTCCACTTCCACTGTATCTAGAACCACAACAAAAAGTGTAGGTTTGTTCATGGGAAATAAGGAGAGGCCTAGAGTTGAGTGATTAGGATATGGGTAGGCTAATTGTTGACTTGGGATGGAGAGAATGAGAAATGGAAATGAAAGCGGAGAACGTACAGTGAAATCCAGAGGAAGATGTAGGTTGTAGATCGAGTTAACAGAGTCATCAGAGGAAACCAGGAGTGGCAAAATGAACATATCACAGTAAATAAACTGGCTTATTTTTGCAAACAGCTTGTTATAGGCAGACATGCATATTCTAGTAACTATTGGGTATGCTTTATTTTTTTTTTTAAAGATTTTATTTATTTGTCAGAGAGATAGAGGGAGAGAGCACAAGCAGGGGGAGCAGCGGGCAGAGGGAGAAGCAGGCTCCCCACCGAGCAAGGAACCCGATGTGGGTCTTGATCCCAGGACCCTGGGATCATGACTTGAGCCAAAGGCAGCCGCTTAGCTGACTGGAGCCACGTAGGCATTCCTATGCTTTATCTCTTGATGCAAGATTCATTCATTAAGTTTCACCATCCTCTAAAATTAGTATTCCTCAGGACTTTACCCCTTCCTTTGATTTGTTTCCATGTTTACAAACCACGCTTTCCTTCTAATCCAGACTTCCCAGTTATCTTGGCATAAGTACTCCTCTAGATGGGTGAAGAAGTGATTCTCCCAGTTTCTGATATCCCTTTAATTTCAAATAATATATTTACATCACAATTTATAGGTGAGGGGAAAAAAAATAACAGCAAACTGCTATACTCCCGAATTTCTTTTTAACAAATGTTTATTTATAAAATCATGTACTTTAAAGTTACCTTCATGAAATTTAATTTTCTAAAATGTTCATAAGTTTTAAAATATGTGTATTTGTCATGTAATAAAATACAACTAGGTCAATTACATGTCCAAAGAAAATACAAAATACTGGCAAGATGGAGAGAGAAAGGATGCGGAGCAACCAAAGACAGAAATAACCTGTATTGAAAGCAAATATTTATTTAGTGGCTGGTGTGTCTTTTTTAGGCTCTGCATATTTCCTTTGTTTTCTCAAGCAGAATCTGTTTATTTATGCCTTTTTTTTTTGACCAATCTAAGGCTTTTCCTGGGCAGGTGTGTAAGCAGCAGTTTGTCTGTTATGTGTCCACCATCCGTGGGAAAATTAGGCAGGTCCTGAGCCAGGGCTTCCTTCCTCCAAATCCAGAAATCTGATAAATGGCTGGGTTTCTTTCAAGTTTTCTTCAAAAACCAAGAAGTGAGGGTCCATCTAGGATTAAGATGGGATGACTAGGAGAAAGGGGATTACTAAAATTAGATTTTAGCAGTTCTGTGAAAAGAAAGCTTAAAATTGTTAAAAAGGTGATGGTTGAAATGGTAAGCAGAGAAGAACCGCCACTACATTCACTAGCTGAAATTGCAAAGTAATGGTATTTTGTTTCTATAACTCATTTCTTGTTTGGTAACAGTTACAAGAACAATTACTACTCAACTTTTTTCTTCCTCCTTCCCTTCTTTCTTTTTTATTCTTACCTTTGATAGAAAGATACATCTTTCTGTTTGGCCCATCTATTTTCATTTTGCTCCATGAACGGGAGGACCCCAGGAGGCGAATAAGTTACTTATTTGTGATACATCTAGTTTATCTGATTATATTTTGGGCAGTCTTTCTTTTTTCAGTTAGAATTTTGTCCATGTCTTGTATAGTCACCCCAAATTCTACGTGGAGGTAGACTATAACTAAATAAATCAATTTTTAAAGAGGATATTGTGATGATTAAGTGTGATATTAATTTTTTAGAAAGGAAATTTTAAGAAAAGCTTTAATAGCCACCATAATTAATCCCTAATCATTTTCTTCTCATTCTGGAATATTGAGTAATTGGAATCATATGTGAACATGACCTGAAACACTGACCTCAATGGTCTGTATTCTTTATTTTAGATTTGAATATGCTACAGAAGTAATAAATATAATTTAATTAAACATAGGCCTCACATTACTTTAGTAGTGTTATCACAGCTGGCCCATAAATTATGGTTATTCAGGAATTCATAGTTCCTTCAAGACCCTCTATAGTTGTATGTTGTTTTACTTTATGAGGGCTGCATATAATATTGGACACTCAAGTGAGCAGAACTTGAGGACACTCCTGGATAGTTATATCTAAAACCTCTCTTCCTCCTCCTTTTTAACAATCATTAAATTCACCAGTTCCTTCAGCTGAAGGAGCCTATATTTTAATGTTTGAACTCCATATTAATTTGTCATTAATTTGTCAAGAAGAATTTACTAAGCAATGAAAATATGGAAAATATCCAAACTACAGAATCCATAGAATTTTGGAGTTAAGAGTGACCATGAAGAGTATCTACTACAGTCACTCTGATTTTAGAGATGAACCAACTGAGACAAAGAGAGGGTGGAGAACTCTCCAAGTCAAAAAATTAGTTTCATAGCTGGAACAGGAACGTGAGCCCAACATAATTTTCATCATTCCATTTTTAGAAAGCAAAGAAAATAACACTTCAAAAATTATATCTTGTATATTATATATATGATGTAATATTTCTGATGATGTATCTCCTTTTGTTCTCTTTTCATTACATTTATGGAAAATTCTTACCTCTGTGTAGCCTGTTTGGGTCGCTTCATTCCTAGGTATGCAGAAGAGATTTTTAGAGCTCTTTATATGCACTGGAAAATGAATGTGATTTTCTTATGGAAAGTCATTTTAACAAATTCGTCATTATAGGAGTCTCTTACTTTGTATTTTGGAACACAAAAGCAGTGGTGTACTATAGCAAATAAATCAAAACCTTCACAATATGGAGTAAGATTGTATTTTCATGTATTTCAAGGCTTGTCAGTTGATGAAAAGAGTACTTTCCTAGAAACACTATATTTTAATAGAGCTTCTGGTTGTGTCATAAGAGTTTATTTAGTGTACTGTGTCAGACAACATTTGGGATATTTTATTAAATGTAAAATTTTATTTTTTCATATCAAGAATGAAATAAGAATGCTGCCTGTATTAATCAAATGCATGAATTGGGGATAGTTTATTTTATTTCTTATGTTTGCTATGCCTAAATTTTGATAAAACAAAGTTCAAAAGTTCTGTCTGAGAGTATTATTTGAAAAAGAAGAAGAAAAAAGTATGTCTAATTGATCTTCCTTTAAAGGAGGTTACTAAAACTGGTATAGGAGATCAAAACCTAAGTGATTCATTCATTACAATTTTAATAAATGTGTGGATCTGTTTTTATTTTAAGTACAGTATAGTGCAATAATGAAATAAAGTTTGCAGATAAAAGACATGCAGATGCTCTTTTATCAAATTGCTGTTTTGGAAAGGCACCAACAAAATGATGTTCTAAGTTTGACTTTTTGCTCTGGCTTGCATCTGAACTCTTGCTCATTAAAGTTCTAGCAACACAATGCCTTTTCTAGGAAAATGACTTAAACTTTTTTTGTTTGTTTGCTTTCACTGATTCTACCATTGTGCATATGTGTTTGGAACCATATGGAAGCAGTAAACTTGACTTGAGCTTTACTCTGTTTAGTACCCAAAGCATTCATTGAGTCCTGAGGATACACCTAAAACAAAACACAAAACCTACCTATCCACCAAAGATATTATAATCCTCTTTAGGCCTTATCATACTTTCCAATGTTCCTTTGGCTGTAAGTTCTTGCATCCTTGCAAGTTCCAACTGTATTGTTCTATGCCCTACTTTCATATTATAATTTGTGCCTGGTCTAATGTATCATAAGTTAGGCCTGTGTTTGATATGGAAACAGAAAAATGGGGGAGTAATTAAGTCATGGATACTATATGTTTTCCATAATTGCTCATCTTTTGTAAGTAATGACCATTGTTTTTGGTTTTTAATTTAACTTGAAATTAAGAAACAAATTGAGTTACTGAATTAAGGTATGATTTTTCCCAAAGTATTTATTTGTAGTATTAAAATTAAGGAAATAGGAAATTAAAAAAAATACCTTGTCTTCCTTATTTCGACTTCCTTCCTCATTGTTTCCATCCTGTACAGGCATCTAGTCCTCAACCATAAAGCCCCATTTCCAAAATATTTTCAAACTGTTTCCAAAGATGGTTGCATGATCTGTTTTCATCTTACTGTTTTGACTGTAAAATAATATTAGCAACTTCAGAGAATGTAGGGATTTAATGAATAATTTGTTCCTTCAAAAAATGTGTTCTTAACTCTTGCTATGTGCTGTTGTAGATGCTGAGCCATATAAAGACAAAACCCTGCTCTTATGGATATGTTCACATAATGTATTCTGATGTCAGAAAACAGCAAGTGCTATGAAGAGCATTAAAGCAGGTTAAGGGGATAGAGAATGGATTAGGGGCATTTTGATTTTAGGTAGGGTAATCATGTTGGGCCTTCTGAGAAGGCGACACCTGATAAACACAAGAAAGAAGCATGCAGTTCTGAGGTTAAATGCTCTATTGCAAGTGCCGCAGGTCTGAAGTGGGAATGTGCTTGAATGCTCGTGGGAGAGCATGGAGGCCAGAGGGATTGAACACAGTGAGCAAAGCAGGGATCGGCAGAGAGACTGGTGTGGTAACTGGGAGCCAGATTACATAGAATTTGACAGGCCACAACATGAACTTGAACATAAATTTTATTCTAAACCCAACCAGACACCATTGAAGTATTTAAAAAAGAGGATGATATTTCTGTTTCAGTCCCTTCAGAGAATAGATTGTAGGGGCATAAGAGAGGGTGTAGAGGAACCTCATATTGGTCAGATGTGAAGATGGACTGGAGTAGTAGTGGAGAATGTGGGAAGAACTGGTTCATGTTGCTACATGCTTTGAAAGCAGAGTGGACAGAATTTGCTGATGGGATGTAGAATAGGGTGGAAGTGAAAGGGACATAATTGGAGATGACTCCAAAATGATTGACCTGAGTATCTGGATGACTGGAGGAACCATTTCCTGAAAGAAGGGACTCTGGAGAAGGGATGCTGAGCACTGTGTTTGCCACCTAAGAGATATGCAATAAGCACTGTGTCTTACCTCTCTTACTCTACTGTAATCTTCCAGCCCCACACAGACACCCTCGTTCCCAGGGATCTTTTATTCCAAACTAAGCTAAGAGAAGGTAAGGGCCATATCCATCCACTGTATATGCCATGTAATAGGATCTTAATAAATATTTATTGAATAAATAAATGAATAAGTGAGAATGATTATAGTGGACCAAAAAAGATAAGGTAACACAGATTAAAGAATTAGCATGTGGTGTTTGCCTTTCTTCTTCAACTCTGGGTCCTATGCTAGCAAGTTGCACAAAGGAGTAATACCAGTGATGGGGATCTATAGGCATGTTGGCAGAATGGTTTAGTCTTCTTCAGGTTATAACATTTGGAAGCATACTCTGCTACAACACTTAAGCTATTGCTACAACTCTTTTTGCAGAATATGTTTTCAACAAGATAATGGGTATATTAGTCAATTTTAGTTTTAAAATTTTCCTGGAATCCCTTGCTCTTGTTACCTAGTCCAGACACATTGTATTCACTTATATCCTAAGAACGGTAGTTTCTAACACTTGGCTAATGGCATTTCATTCATTCATGTCTTAATTAAGTTTACAAATATATATTGTATTGATAGCATACTATGTGAGGGAAAGATAGTCCTTGTTTTGAAGGAGTTCCCATTGTGGTAGTTTATGTATTGTACCAAAGTTTGTAAAATACTTTGAAATACCAGAAATTTATCTACAATATATTAAAATATGTTCCTGTCATCAATACCACTTTACTGTAGATTTATTTTCTAATCGTAACATTAATAGCTTTTTAATGGAGCATTAAATGTGTGGCAGGCCTATTCTAAACACTCTACATACACATCCTCATGCAATCATATACTTAATAGCATTTATCTAAGTTGTGCCCAGCCAAAGTTCCTTTTTGAAAATTAGAATCAAACATGATAAGAGGTGAATGCAATCCATTATCTCTGAAGTAGTAAAACAATATGATTCATGAATAACCGAATGCAAATCCTTTTAGCATGTCCATTAATGTAAAAGGCAATTTGAATGTGAAAGATTGTCCTTGGATGCTATGGGGAGAAATGGCTCCTGTGATTCAACATCCTGTTTGCAGTGGCATTCTGGTTAGCAAGGGATGGCTTAATTTGGGAATGAGAACCTTCATTAAACACAGCTGAAATATATCTGACCTTACTGTTTTCTCTGTGCATATATGTATTGGTGAGTAACTATTGCATATCAGTTATTGTTCATATCTAATAAATGTATTGAGGTTTTTGGATGAAATACCTGATTTAAAATGTTTGCATTATACTTAATGGGCAGGATTAAATAAGGAAGGGATGAAGTACATAAACAAATTTTCATCGACTGGAAAGATTCCTTAGTTATAAATGTAAACAACTTTTGGTCTGTCTTACTCTGGCTGTTATTGATGATAGCCCTGCTTCTATTTTCCAAACTAGACTTGGCCTTTCTGGAATGTACATTTTCTTCTGGTCTTTCCTTTTGATTTCGTCTCTTCTAAAAATTCAAAAATCTTCATAGCACTTCATAATAAAAATACATGTAAGTGTGTAAACAATCCACATTTTATTTAAGAAATTATGTTCATTATATGTTGGTCTTCAGAAGTATTGCTCAGGTTGTCTAAATTAAAATGTTTCCCCTTTATATATTTAAAACTTGGAGATATTTCCTTGGGGGAAATTTGGTCCCCAAATTGAAAAAAAAATATTAAAAAAACCTGTATTTAAAGAAATTGTGATGAATTTCTGTGCACAATATGCAAACTTAATGATATATTTCAAATGTTTTGTTGCAACTTTTTCAATTTCGTGATCCCATAAAAAAGGAGAAAAAGAAAATCTTCATCAATTCATTTCTTTCCCTATATGCAGCCTACAAGTTAAGTAATTCTAACAGAGACCCAAAAACTTCGCTTCTGTACTAACCCACTCATGATGCTCACTCTCTACTTTTGTGAGTTTGGTAAAACCTTGATCATGTGAAGAATTTAAATATCAAGGGAATCTGTGAAAGGTGGGTTTTAACTTTCCAGCTTCTAAAGTAGTAGAAGATAATACTGAAAGAGGTTAAAGTGGTTCCTCACTGAGTCCTAGTAGCTGGGCTACTTAGTTATCTGGATTTTGCTTTTGAAAAGTCTTAATAAGCACAGTTTCTCCATCTATAAGATGAGGAAATTGCCCTGGGCAATTTCTAAGATTTTTGTTTTTCTAGCTCTAGAATCCTGAAGCTGTAGGTTTGATGAAGACCAGAAGCCAGGTAAATGCATATTTGGAATGACAAATGAAGTTTTGTGGTTTTTATTCCAGGGCTGTTTTCTATCATCACTACTATCTTTGACACTAATTAAAATATGTGAAAAATAAATACATATGTACATGTAAGCATAAATATGTACATGCGTACAAGATTTAAGGTCGTTTGAACTAGTCTAATGCTTACTCTGAATGACTTAGCTAGTTAGACAAGGGGCCTAAATTCAGCCCACCTTCTCCCACCTCATCCCAGTTCGATTTTTATCTAGGCTTTTCCTGAAAAAAGTTTTGAGATGATAGTTTCCTTCAAGTGAATATTCTTTAAGCAGAGTACATACACAGTTGTGGCATTGTGCCATAAAAATACAGATTAAAAAAAATGTTACCACCACTTTCCTCCCACAGACTGCCCATTTATCATCTTTCCAGAGAAGGGATTGTTTTATTTCCCCTATCTTTGGTTTAGTCACAGGAACTTAGTACTTCTAAGGTATCTGCTTGTAGAACGTGTGCACTATTTATTGTCAGAGTCATATATACTTCACATACCCAAGACTTCCCCCTATAATAGCCTTATTTACCAGTGTATGGACTTAGAAGAACATAACCTATTTAAATGCTTATCAACTAAAATCATCTCAATTTTTTAGAAAGCTAGAAGTTATTACCTCTAAGGGCTCTTCCTACAGGGAGAGATTGGACCAGGATGACAGTGAGGAGATTAAAGCATGCAGAGCTTTATAGTAGCTGAGGCCTTTGCTTAGTCACACAAGAATTATTGCTGTGAATCTCTGAGCTGGGCTACTCTGTATAAGCCAGGACATGTCTGCAGATGCATTTATCCTTGCCTGAAAGATAAACGATGAGATGGGATGCAAAATTTATTTAAAATCTAGTGACACCTTCCAAGATTCTCCCATTTCCAGATGTAGTCTCTCAGATGTAGGCCCCTCTGAGATCTTACCTTTTCTCTGCCACTAATTCATGGTGGCATTGGGGTAGTAATTATTCCTGTCTGTGTCTCAGTGTTCTCATCTGGAAAACTAGAAGGTAGGACCAAATGACCTCTGTGATCCTTATCAGCTTCACAATTCATTATTTCCCTGTTTAAGCTCTTTTGTCAGCCCTTAAAGCAATGTAGCTGTCCCCCAAATTGATAATAAGTGGCATATTGATTGATAGTTTAGGCCTCAGTAAATGTTCCCATCAATGTATTTCTTTTCCCATAATCATTTTTATTCGAGATTATTACCCTGTATTTATCTTGAACTGAGTGCAAATACTTTTTTCAAGCTTGAGTGACTTCAGTATTTAAAACTGAAAATCATATTGAGAATGAATTTTTAAGAAAGGAATAAAAAGCCCAATATAACTGCATCACTGTTCATATTTAGTTACCAAGTAAAGGTTCAGGATATTTTATCCTGTGCTTGCTGTTGCTTTCATGGCATTAATTTTGCATTTGGTGTTCTTGTATGTAATTTAAGACCCTATTTTAAATTTACCCTTTTAAAAAACTCAGATGTGTGTATGACATGTGTAATTTATATTATCTATAGCATTGGTAATTATTTGTTAATATTTATTGAGCATTTCCTGGATGCATGACACTCACCTAATGCATTCTCCAGTAGTAAACTGCATCTAATTTAGTAATACTCTTTATGGAAGAGACAGTTTAAAAATTATTTCTCTGAATATGATGAGATTTGCCATAGAAGAATAGATACAAGTTTAGGTCTTTTAGACTTAGACTTTTCTGCTATGCTTCTCTGGCTGTGTTCCTTTTCCCCGTGGAGGAAAATCTTGATAAACTCTGAAAATGTGGGGATCTGTACAAACCTGAATGTTTTTGACTAGTGATTAAGTATACTTAGGAACTTGAATGTAGTATTTCTCCATAGTTGTGTATTTTTTTCTTATAGTGATTGTATTCCTTGAAGAACAGAAGGTAAAATTTACAGCTGACATTTAGCCTCAGTGTCGTTCATTAAATGTATGGATGTTTTTGTGCATGTTTATTAGTGAAACTGAGTGCTTAAGAGAACAGGTTCTAAATCCAAAATGCCTAGGTCCAGTTCTCTAACAACAATCAGATTATTTAACCCGTCTCAGCCTTCTCACCTGTGCATGGAGACAGCAACAGTCCCTATCTTGAAACAAGGCAGTAAACGATGAGTGTGAAATGCTTAGAACTGTGTCTAGCACAGACAAAGAACATGGTAAGCAAAACTTAAAACTTGTTTTTTAGATTTTATTGTATATTCTGGGAATTGAAACGGGTGTTCTGGAAGGATGAGTTAGCATACTGAGGGTAGGAATATGGAAAGGTGGTGAAGGTTAAAATATGCACCAGTAAAATAACAAACATTTGTGAGCTGCTTGGGGTTTCCCTTTTCAACATGACAGTAGACCTTTCCTCGTGCCAGTGGATGGCTTAGATAGACCAGAGAAGGATGTGCTGTATGTAATTATTGTTGTGAAGAATCCTTTGCAAGTAGTGTATTGAGGAGCTTACTGTGAATCGTAAGATGTTTTATGGAGCAATCTTGTTGTGTGGAATCTAAAATTGTCCTAGCATTCCATGTACATAGCATTTTACAGGAATGAAGCATATTTTATCATGACCTGTAAGTGCGCAGACAACTTTTGTGGTGATCATGACAAAGAATTCGGGTGATAGTCTGAGAATTCAAAAGAATAATGACAAGTTGGAGAATTAATTCTTAATTAATAGAATAAAGTTAGATTGAAACAAAGATTCAGCCACTGAATAATAAAGGGAAGGCTTGAAGGACTGAGGTGATACAAATATAAAAGAAGAAATCTAAAGATCAGAAGGAGCCTCAGAAGATAAAGAAGCAAGTTGGTACTATATTTTTTTATGCGATAAAAAATCTAGGGGGAGACGAACCAGAGACTGTGGACTCTGAGAAACAAACTGAGGGTTCTAGAGGGGAGGGGGGTTGGGGGGATGGGTTAGCCTGGTGATGGGTATTAAAGAGGGCATGTTCTGCATGGAGCACTGGGTGTTATGCACAAACAATGAATCATGGAACACTACATCAAAAACTAATGATGTAGGGGCGCCTGGGTGGCTCAGTCATTAAGCGTCTGCCTTCGGCTCAGGTCATGATCCCAGGGTCCTGGGATCGAGCCCCGCATCCGGCTCCCTGCTCAGTGGGAGGCCTGCTTCTCCCTCTCCCACTCCCCCTGCTTGTGCTCCCTCTCTCGCTGTCTCTCTCTGTCAAATAAATAAATAAAAATCTTTAAAAAAAACAAAAAAACTAATGATGTAATGTATGGTGATTAACATAATAAAAAAAATCTTGTGGGTAGTAGGTGTGGTGGGAAGACCCTACACTAACCATATAAATGTGCATATGGTGTACATTATCTGGGCTTCCATTTTCATTTAGGGAAATGAAGGAATTAGAGCATCCTTTCTTTATGGTGTCTTCCAATCCAATTACTCTGAGATTAGTTTTCCTTGTAAACAATAAATATGTAACTATTTTCTCCCATAACTATCATTAACTTTCCTTAAGGGTACTATACTAATTAGTATATCTACATTTCAAATACTTTCTTATTAATGGTCTTTTCTCCCTGCTCCTTGTATGTCCCTGTATTTGAGTTTCTTTTATGTGTTATTTCAGAAGTCATTAGAGAGGACTTAGTTCATGTAGCTTTTGGTCATAAAAGAATTAAGTTATTCTGTAAAATCACACACTTGGTAAATTCTGTTTCATACTGCTGTACCTACAGGCTTGCCAATAACTTCCAAAAATATTTATTTGCAATTAACCCACATGTTATGTTGATCCATCTGTCTTTACTAATAGTCCATCCTTTTTAAAATCATCCCCATAAACTATTCTTGTCCCATGCTTCTAAAGAAACATGAATAGTATCAGGCTATGTGAAAAAGGAAAGCTGTAGTAAGAAAACAGACTGAGTTGTTTCTAGATGAATGCACCAAACACAAAAAGATTGAAGGAGAGGTGAAGTATATTGAATTTCTTTCTCATTAAACCAGCTTCCTGATTTTCATTATATCTTCTCTTTAATCCTCATGGGGCCCTCTTTGATTTCTTTCAGGTCTAGCCATCAGCTTATTTTTATAATAGGTAGCATTCTGGCTCCAATGAACTGTGCCTTTTATAAGCACTAAGCCTATTTTGGGGCCCTCGGTTTCACTGATGTGCCAGGTTATGTTTTCTATTGTATACCTACTGTGTGCTAGGTAATGAGGGAGATAGCCTTTTAAAGTCCTATCATGTATAGCTAAAGAAATCTTTGAGGACAGAATGTTTACATTTCAGTCCTTTCTGTTGCTGGCTATCTGTGTGACCTTGGGCAAGGTTATTTAAGTTCTATAAGCCTCAGTTTATTTTCTATAAATGCAGATAGTGTTTATATCTACTTCACTAGTTCGGTTGGGGAATAAAAGAGATCACTTGTGGTTTTAGCACTCAAACTCTTTAATACTAGTTATGTTAGCTAGTATTTAGAGAATGTGTGTGTGTGTGTGTGTGTAGTATGAAACAAAATAGTAATTATTGATGGGTACCTAAATCTGCCCTAGGTGTCTGCTCATATTGTTATTATTTGGTTAAAAGATTAGATTCAGATATTGAGCAGTTTCTGGTTATAAGTATATAGAATAAAAGCTGACATCTTGTTGAGAAGAACTTTGTCAAATAGTAGTGAAGTTTATTCATTTTCTCTTTTTCTCTCCCTCCCTCTCTCTCTCTCTCTCAGTTGATTTGGTGGCAGTTCCTCATGGAGATAGAGAGAAAACTGGTCGGGTTCTGAAGTATTATCCTATCCTCTTTTGGACTATGTCTTAAGCTTTTATGCTGAAAGATTCATACATGCACACTCTTGATACAGACTTTTCCTTTTTAGCCATTTATGATATAAATGAAAGTAGATAAAATGTCTGGAAAGTTGTGGCAGAAATTCCAGAGCAGCCACCAGATGGGAAAGCATTTCAATTGGGATCAGTTCTTTATTGAAATGAAAATCACAAGAATGAAATTAACAATAAAAAGCTTGTATTGCTTTGGCATCTTTTAATACTTTTTATTGTCAACCTATTTTTATCTCAAAAGAATATGCCCATTGGATCACATTCCTAAGACATTAGAGAATCTGTGTTCTGGAAATTTAGTCTGTAGTTAATGCCAAACTATTTTCTGGTACTCTTTTTCCAAATCTTTCTCCTTGAAGTGCAAAGATTTCATTGACATGTGGAAAGGGGATGTATGAATGAATGAGAACTAGAAAGAACAGGCAAAGCATTAGTATAGGAGTGAAGATATTTTGAAAGGGAGCATGTTCTGCTGAAAGTTTATTCAGAGGCTATTGCAATAATACCCTAGTTTTGAATTGATTATCAAGAACACGCAATGGAAAGCTGGTTTGCCTAGGCTTCCTGTTATAATCAGCTCTCCATTCTCACAAGCATCCGTGTCAGTGAGATGCTGCAGCTGGACTTTTCTTTTCACCCATAGAGATAAATTATTTAGGAGGTCACATTTTGCAGAAAGTGGAGGAGAGAAGGTCAAAAGAATATCCCATTCCCCTCCTTGTTAAAAAATTATAAATATTTGTGTATGTCTTGGTATCTGGCCCTTAATTATCATGTTCAGTAAGTGTGTGAGCTGAGAATTTCTTTCCCGATGCTTAAAGCTTACTCAGGACAACAAAAAACCTGCTCTTTCTTTGAGAGAAAAAGCTAAGTCTGTCTTGTTAACTAATGTATTTCCAGGTTCTAGTATGGTACACACAGCAGATTGTCAAGAAATATTTTGCCGAATGAATGTATGAATACATGAAGAAAAGAGTAAATAAACACATGAATGATGATAGATCCAGAACACAGACCCAGTTCTCTTGGATTCCCCAAAGTGCATATTTTCCCTACTACTATTCTCTGCTATCTCCATTTATACATATCCCAGAGAAGTCGAGGATTTGAGAAATGTTGAGCTGTCAGCCTGGGAAAACTTGTTCTTTATGACACTCTCAGCACTTTGGCCAGCATGCAGGCATGAGATCCGGGGAAGAACTGGCAAGAGAAAAAGAAAGTTAGAGGGTGTTGGCTTATTGAGTTGGGAGAGCAGAAATCGCATTTTTAAAATGGATGCAGAGATGAATGTGGGTCCAAATCTAAATTGGAAAAGTATTAAGAATGGAGAGGAGAGATAAGAGAAGTCGAAGTCCCTGTCTCTGCTTGATGACAAAAAAAAAAAAAAAAAAAAGTATCCCCAGATTTCCCTCTGTACTCTGCAGAGCAGTGTTTCCCTAAGTATTCTTCCTTAGTAAGGTAAGGGGCGGAGAATTCAAAAGAGCATTTGAAGTGTTCCTTATGCATGTTTTTTGAAACTAGATTTAAAAAGTGTAAGAAGAGCTGGGGACATTGCAACTAAAACTTTGCAAATTTCAAAATATTCTATTTCTGAGATGCTTAAGTTTTACTGACCATCCCTCCAATTAGGAAAAATTAGCATAATTTTATAATGTCTTAGAAGCACTGAATAAAAAAAAAGAAGAAGAATTCTCTGAGGACCTGAGTTCCTGAGTTTTGAGAAAAAGAAAAACAGGTGAAAGAGAAAGGGAAGAAAAGGTGAAAAAAATAAGAGAAAGAAATTGAAAGACAAGGAGGGAGGGTGTTACAAAGAGGGAAAGGTAGGAAACTGGGGCAACAGAAATGTTAATGAAAATAATCTGTGTGTGTTGGGTGCTTACTATTTATGAGCCACTGTGGTGAGAATTTGCATGGATAATCTAATCCTCACAGCAACCTAATGGAGTAGATACTGTTGTTGCGCCCATTTTGCAGAAGGGAAAACTAACATTTTAGACAGGATACATAACTTAGGCAACCTCACACAGCTAATAAAGGGGAGCAAAAACATTTGCAAATCAGGTATAGCTGCTGCTAAAGCTTGTGCTTTGATTCCCTGCCTGGAGCTTTTTGGAATACTCTGCTACTTCACTGAATTATAACTTATCTCAGTGAATGGTATCTCGATACACATTGTGGCTGCATTGGTTTATAGACCATAAGTAATACGAAATTAAACAGGGCAGGGAATATGGAGTCACTGTTAACCTTCTCTCAGTTTGGTTTAAGGCTTGTATATCGTGACACTCATTTTTCAAAGAATCCTCTTGTTGGTGAGAATCTTTTGACTTGACATTTTTTTTTTAAGTGGTTAATGATTGATTGATTGATTGATTGATTGAGAGGGAGTGGGGGTGGGCAGAGGGAGAAGGAGAGAGAGAATCTTAAGCAGGCTTCATGCCCAGTGTGGAGCCCCACCTGGGGCTCCATTTCATGACCCTGAGATCATGACCTGAGCCGAAATCAAGAGTTGGACACTTAACTGACTGAGCCACCTGGGTACCCCGTGACTTGGCATTTTTGATTGTCCACATTGTCATAGTAATGAAAGGCATGAAACCATATTGTTCACCTCATCAAGTGTTCCTTTGGGGAGAAAAGAAATACAAATAGTTTCTGTTAAAAGAAATCTGTATTATTTCAATCTGGGTGCTTTACCAGATGAGTTGTTAAATGGGAACCAATGCCATAAAAAAGAGAGCGATCAGGAATTAGCTGATTTAGGTATGTCACTGGGATATTCATCAGTGTTGCAGGCTACAGGGAAGGAATAGATGGAACTCATGTGCATTATTTCTCTCAGCTGCATATTAGAGATACGACTGACGCTTATGGAAGAATCCATATCCCACAAATCACTGTTGCATCAGAACTATCTCAGTTCCCTGGATAGACTTGAGTTAGTGTATGAAGATTTCAATAGTAGGTATCCACATTTAGACTTACGGATTTTCTGAATTGAATAGAATATCGAGGAGAGCTTGGCCTCTAAAATCAATCATTTTTGATCGCTTACAAAAGATATGTGCTAAAGACACATTGGAATGAAGTTTTAAAAAAGTAAGTCTGTATTTTGTAGTGCTCCTTCATTGCAGCTGCCACAAACTGGACAGGGACCAATTGGGGTTAATGGTATTTGGCTTGAATAGCTCTACTTAGCTAGCCATTAATCCCCAAAGAAATGCCCAGATTCTGAATTATTATTGATTCATTGACAAGCTCTTTCAACAAAGCCAACAGCAAATGTTCCACTCAGGACATATGCACCCTCTCTCAGAAGCTGCCTTAAGTGTATTCACACAAATTGAATGTAGAGTAGGAAGATACTTCAGTGATCATGAAGATTATACTTCCGGTCTTACCCTAGTTAAAAGTCGTGTTTCCTAAAATACATATAAGATATGCTCAAATGTGGTAATCCATTTGTTTATTTTTTTAAATTTTATTTTATTATGTTAGTCACCATACATGACATCATTAGTTTTTGATGTAGTGTTCCATGATTCATCGTTTGTGCATAACACCCAGTGCTCCATTTAGTACGTGCCCTCTTTAATACCCATCACCAGGCTAGCTCATCCCCCCACCACCTCCCCTCTAAAACCCTCAGTTTGTTTCTCAGAGTTTTGTTCTAAGTTTGTAACAGGATCTGGGAGCATTGATTGTTCAAAATATGTTACCACAAATTCCAAATTGACAATGTGGGCAAAAGAGCATGCATTTCACAAGTTATATATTAATCTGAAACTGACTCCTTGTATACAGGAAAGAATATTTGGAATGAGAAAATGCGGACCATGCCTTAAAAAGCACCTAGATTTCTGGGTGCAATTTTTATTTTATTTTAATACTTTTTATGCCAATGACTGTACTAACTTAAATAGGAAATTCTTAATATTTGCTAGTAAATTGTTTACATGATAATCACAATGTGAGGAACTATTTGTCCACATTTCACTCACACATGGATGTATATTTATTTGTATGTGAATAAAAATTATGATAGAATTGAAAGAATGAAATTGCTAAGAGCTAACAACTAAGGGAATACTCTGGAAGGGATTCTCCCGATTTATATTTTCATTAACGATATATAAAGCTTTTGTTTTAAGCACCTCACCAAGACAGAATATTACCATGTTTTACTTGTCTCAGTCTGATGAAGAGAAAAGTGTGCTTCTTGTTTTAATTTCTATTTTCCTGCTCACTGGTGAGATAGGACATCTTTTTACATATCTATTGGCCATTTTTACTTTATTTTTTCCTCTAATTTCTCTGTTTATATCTTTGCTCATTTTTCTTTTGGAGTTATAAAATGTTTTATGTACTCTGGATATTGATATTTTGTCAGCTCTGTTGGGAACAGATATGTTTCCTAGGCTTAACACTGGCTTTTTAAACTGTGTTGTCTTTTCTTCCCTTAGAAGTTTTAATTAAAAATTTTTTTTGTAATTTAATTTTTTATATAGACAAATATTTCAAAATCACATGTTTCAGAGCATCTCTCCATGGTCTTTTGCTAGCCAGGGCTGAAGATGAAAAGTCTGATTTTTCCTTCTGATATGGGCAATTTTTATTCCTTTTCTCTGGAAGCTTTTTGGATTTTCATCATAAAGCCTCAAAGTAAAAACATATCCTTCTATTCCTTCTAAATGTTCTAAAATTTTATCAAGATATCTGTGAATATTTTTTTTCATGTTTATCAGCATTTGATAAACCTCTGAACCAAACATGTGTGTCCTCACTTTGGGGAATTTTATTTTGTCACATCTATTCTGTCTGTTCTACCTGTAATTTAATTAGATGGATTTGAGAACTTTCTTAACTAATGTCTATGTTTGTTAAACTTTTCTCCATTCATACATTCGACCTCCTCGATATTTTGCATTGCTTTCTGGAATTACTCCTCAGCTCAATTTTCCAGTTTAGTAAAGTAATTTGAGCTGTAGCTATGTCCAATCTATTGCTATAGAGTTTTTATTTCAAAAGTCTTATACTTACTTTCCAGTATTTCCATTTTTAAAATTCTCAATAAGTCCTCTTTAGGTTCCTCAAATTTATACTTGTTTTTATTACTTATATTTGCTTTTATATCTTCTGCTTTTTCCAGTGTGAATTCTTGTTTTACTAAGATTGGTGCCTCTCTTTCATAATGTGGATATCCTTCAAATGTAGAGTGATTTTTAGTTTTTTGTTTAACCTTGTGTTTGAAAATGCCTATCATGGATGTTGGTGATACTATTAGTCTCAATGTTGAGTATTTAGTAAAACAGTAAGTTCTGCTGGTTAAGTAATTGGGTCATGAAGCTAGACAGATCTGAGTTTGAACTCAGCTTTACAAGTTAATAGCTATAACCACGGGAAAGTTCTGTAACCCCTTCATGCCCTAGTTTTTTCATTTATAATATAGAGCTAATCATCATATCTGTCTTTTGGAGCTAAGGATTTAATAAAAGGATACACATAAAATTGCTTAGCACAGTCCCTAAAGTGTGGTGAGCTCAATGAATATTGCTGGTTGATGATGATGCTGAGGACAGTGATGATAGTGAGAGCGGTGGTTGTGGAGGAGGACAAAGGGGAGGAGCTTCAGGAGCTGGTGTAGCAGCAGCTTCTCCTCAGGACCAGGAGCCAGGAACCCTACACAGACATCCTCAGTGACCACATTTACAGCTTTGCCTAGAAGTAAATGTCATTGGTGCACAGAGCTCTTGCTTCCCCCACACAAGTCAGGAAGAGTAGAGAGGTGGCTGGCCCAGGTGCCGAGAGTGCACTTCCTGGTTGGAGGGTTGCAGCCTCCTTCACTCCCAGTTCTGTAGCATTTTGCACCATGTGTTCTTTAGTCTATGGTAATCTCTGGATTTACTTCACTCATTTTATTTATTTTTTCCTGTTTTTAAGATAGCTCTCAAAATCTGTCATCTGTCTCTGCCACTCTCTTTTATTCTCTGATATTCTTCTAGAGCTTATTTTCTGCCATTTCATGGATCTGGAGCAGAAAGGAAAATTGACAGGTGTTGGATCTGCAATCTCAATCCAATCTCCTGATAACTTTATGGGCAGATTTAACTCCTAGTATTATATAACTAAGAAATTCTTAAATCTATAAAGTATTTACAAAGGGAGTAGATGTTATTGAGAGGTAAATAAAATTTGGGATACAGTATAAGTTAATTACTCATTAAGCTGTTTATCTTTTCAAATTCTCTTAATGCCATTCAGTTGATTTGTTGATATTCACTAAAGAAACCTCCCTCTGCCAAAGTACATCTTGGCTAAAATAAGAACACAACGTGGTGCCTTTAGCAGTGTTAAAGACAGAGCCCAATATACTTTCAACTTCTAACACATACATTCACATTTGGTGGTAATTTTTTAAAAATATATATATTTTAGATATAGTCATTCTTTCCTGTCCCAGTTAGAACCTTCAGCCTATGACTCAGCAGGAAAAATCAAGATTGTTCTCTTTATATGTCTTTCTTCTAGGAATCTAAGACTTTTATATAGTAGGTAAATATAATAGGCAAAGTGTATATACTATAGAGTAAGGATTGGCACTTTTTTTTTCCTATAAGGAGTCAGATAATACTCTAGGCATTGTTGGCCATATACATTCTCTGTTATATATTCTTCTTTGTTTTGTTTTATTCGTAGTCTTTAAATAAACCTTTAACACCATTCTTAGCTGTAAGGTCATACAAAAACAGTTTTAGGCAGGATAATAGAGAAGACCCTCAACTCTGGTTCTTTTTGCACTTTTCTAGTGACCTTTTTATGCTGGGGATCTAGAATTCCTATATGTTAATGGATTAATTTCAATAAAAGGATCTTTGGATGTGGTGAAGGCCAGGATAATGGCTCCATAAAACTTCGTTCATACATGAATGGTAGCCATGACTATGCTTCTGTACATCTGTCATTGGAAGTCAAAAGCATTTTTATAATGAATACAGCTCATTTATGTTTTTCAGATGTATTAAGATGAACTGTCATTATAAAACTGGTAGTTTCACCTGTCAGCAGTCTGTAAATGCTGATTATCTTTGCCCAGTTTATAGTTTATTTCTAACTATAGTTTTCAAAAAGAACATTCAGATTTTCTTTATAGTTTTGTGGTTCCATCCTGATCTTCAGAGTTGCATTTTGGAAATAATTCCTTTAAAAAAAACAGAGATTTTCAGTCTTTGCTCCAGGTGTGTTAGTAAGTAGATAATGTCTACCCACTGTAGTATATAGGGAGTTTTATATAGAAGAGATATGTCAATTACCTTTAAGATACTTGCCTATTAAATAAAGGGGGAACATGGAAGTCATCATAAAATTTGTTTTCATGGACAAGATCCTTTCTAGGAGATTTAAGGGAGACAGTACATTCCATTAAAATGGACAGATTCTTATAGTATATATTTTATTTACATTTTCCATTTTTTGGAATTTTCACAACTATTTCTGTGATAAGGAAAAGTGCCCTGAATTGTATATATAGGCAAATAAATGTGGAACCTTTCCCTAGGAGGATCAACAGTTATTAATAATTTGTTAATTGTCCTCTGAGGAGCTCCCCAGAACATGAGGAAATAAAAATACCAGTGTTTTTGTTTGTTTGTTTGTTTGTTTTGTAAGAAAAGGCTAAGACAAGCCACCAGGTGCCACAGGTGCCCCTGGGACTTTAACCACTTTTTATCAAGCACCCACAGGAAATATTGATTCAGTCAGTGTTCCTTGAAACAGGAAAGAAACCTTCTCTGAGCTAGAAAAGCAACCCATAGTGTCCCTGGAAAAAGAAGTCTCTATCCAGGAGAAAGTGAGAAGTATTTCTAACACCCTGAATGTGAAAAAGTAACTTCTATCCTCTCTTTTTGGGGAAGGAAGCTTAGAGATATAAATTTAAGAACATTTAATTGGACTTAATTAAGTGGCAAAAGCAGAAGCCAAGGTATCATACTATATCTGGACTAATAAGCAGCAAATATTCTGTGATTTAGAAGCGTGAACCTCTAATATAATAAATTTATAGTGAATTTTGATCAGGAAAGATGGCTTTCCTAATTTAGTGAATATAAAGACTTACATATAAAATTCCCTGACCAACAGATCTGTTTTTAAAGCAGAAAGAATCACTGAATGAAAAAAAAAAAAGAGAGAGTAAGTTAGAGAAGAATACAAGTGGTTGATGACTCTTAGAAAGCTTCAGGAAATTATGTGTTTACAAACCATAAAAGAACAAAATTCATCAGGCAAAATGGGGAAGTAAGACAATTTTGAGTTTGAATCATTTATTGGCAGAGGGCTTAAAAATAAGATAGTATTAGGTACACATTAAAGTATCAAGTAGATATAAAAATATTGACAGATTTATTTTTATATTTTTCTAATTTCAACATCATTCTAGTCAAAAAGCAAGTTTTATAAGCTTGAGTGCAAAAAGGGAAAAAAAATTAGATGAGATGCTGAATGACCCATCGTTGATGCGTTTAAGAATGCTTCTACTTGTTTCTGGAAGGTGCAGTTCAGGTAAATTCTGGTAATTATTCATTAACTATTATTGATGAAGCAATTTCTGAATGTAATACACTGTGTTAATATTAATATCAAGGGCTTTTTTTTTGATGGCAGGTTAGAATCATTCTTAGCTTATATTCAGAGCAGGTATCCAGTGAACTCCAAATTAACTATTGATGAATTGCAAAAACAGAATGGTTTCAGTACATGACTTGCTTCTTTGAGATAGGCTTTTCATTAATAAAACTAGTAGCAGAGTTGCCTAAAGTAATTTATGCTTGGGGCCTTATAAATGGATTTGATTTGTCCTTCAGTTTTTGTTTTTGTTTTTGTTTTTTGCAATTTAAAAAAAATCCCTATAAAGAAATAGTTTTAAGCTAATCATTGTTAGAAAACAGTTGAACTATCAACTTGGAAGTTGGCAGGCTAAATTACAAGATAAATCTATATGGCTTTTTCCGTGGCTTTTTGCCTGTTGGATATTTATTTCAAGGTGTTTTTGTTGTTTTGTTGTTGTTTTGTTTTGTTTTGTTTTATATTTACTCCTTCATCCAGGATGAAATTGGAGTTGCCTCTATAAACTGTCAAGATGAATGATGAAAGCTTAAATGCCCTTTGAGATTTCAGGATTAAAAGAGTCTATGTCAATTATTTTCAGGGCCCCTCTTTTTCTCTTTTCTTTAAAAAAAGATATTTGGATTTATTTCTGTTAATACTATTGAACCATTATTAAAAAATATTTAATCCCCTCTCTCTGTGTGTAGATTACTCACACACACACACACACACACACACACACACACACACACTCATCCTTTATCTAAATAATTATGAAGCTCTGGACTTAAAAACGACCTGTCGCTAAGAGAAAATCCATACTCAACTCTGGAATCCTTTTTTTGGTGGTTGTCATTTCCTTTTTCAATTTCTGAGCCAAAGCTGGCAAAGGCTTTGCAACTCAAAGGATTTATTTTGCAGACTGGTCCTTTGGTTAGGAACTTTTGAATCAGTTCATGGTCAATGGATAAATGACAAAAATATAAACCATAATTTAAAAAAAACTACTATTAACAGATAATACAAATAACTGAAGAGGCTGTTTTCCACAATGAATAAATTGGGTCAGTTTCTTACAATTTGGGGAAATAAACACTTTATTTCAGAATCTGTTGTGCCATTTTGATGTTCCCTGCCTCTAGAGAATGGTTTAGAGTTTACATTAGATGATCACAGAAAATATTTCTGTAATCACTGTTTGAAATTTGAATTGGTGCTACACACATGCATTTTAATGCCATACCAGGTCTCTGTACCTAGAAGGAATAACAAGTATTTAGGGAAAGTTGTTAAATAGGAGAGCAGGATACATTGGGATTTATGTAGAAATTCTTCTACCACAGGTAATCTTTCTGGATATAAACCTATAGGGGAAAAATATACAGAAAATATGGTCTAAGTTAAAATAAATGCATTTGTAGCAAAATGCAGGGAAATACTGTAGGGGATAGTTTTAGTAATTATTATTTTCACATATAGCAATTTTACTGTGCAGTACCATTGTGATATTTGACATAGTATCTTAGCATCTATGGATCTTCTTGATTGAATTAAAAAAACACTTTCTTACATGCATTTATTTACTCCCATCTTCTAAATTTGCTTCATGATAAAAGTTGGTTTTATTAAATGATTAACATCTTACAATGATGCTCATTACCATCGTAATTACCAGCACAGTTCCTAATCAGTTAATATCAGTCACTTATTCAGAAGATGAAAAATAAAGAACAAAGCTCTTCTACAGATTAAAGAAAGCAGCATTTCAGAATTCTCCTCAACTCTAGTAAAACCATATCAACAATAGAAAAATGAAGAGAATAATATGCAAAACTAGCTTATAGTAGAGTTTTGGTTTGTTTGTGGTGTTGGCTACCTATTATTTTTCTCATTACATTTAGCAATTTTACTTTGTTATTTACAGAGGACAAACTAGATATTGCTCAAAATATTTGGCTCCTAATCAGGGAACAAGTTTTTGTTAAAATCAGGACAAGCAGATGTTTGAAACCAATGTTGATGCTTTAACCTCCCTTTCAGGAAAATAAATATACTTGACAAAGAAAGGATATACGAAAATAACATTGAATTATTCAGGTCTGGGATGGCATTGTTTACTGAGAAGCCTCTCATTGCCTAAATAGAATCCCTTCCTTGTGAGACTTTGTGTAGTGTACTCAGTAAGAAACCATGGGATTCTATAGGTTGAATAAGATTCACTACTAGGCATAGCCAAAATATGGAGTTAGCCTGTGTGACTTGGTCCATAATTTTGTGCATAGAAGGTATATAATTTTTAAATTCAAATAAGCTTTTATAAATTTTGTCAGTCTGTGAAATAATTTATAATTTAAAATATAAATTATATTCTCCACTATCATGATAAAGCAATTAAAAGAAAACTAATTCTTATTCCTATATGGTACACATCGGGCCTCTTATTCTGGTTTCATTGTGAATAGCTGGCTACCATTCCAAGATGAGAATTCTTGAAAACTGGCGGGTTTCCAATGTGTTTGTTAAACAAGCAGGATACTGTGCTGAGAATAGGGGTAGAATTGCTGTCACATTGTCCATTGGTGAGAAGTTCTGTCTTTCTTCCAGCTGGTGTAAATATCTCTCACTGGACATCTTTCTTTTTAACTTCTGGCATTGTAAACAATGCTGGAATGAATATTTGATTACTAAAATGTATACATCCTTCTGATTGTTTTTTAGTACAATGCTCTAATGCAGGTTATCAATATATGTTACATGAATGATTGGATGGATGAATAGAATAGAGGACAGCTAATGAATTTGTATACTTACCTTAAATTCAGCCATCTCACAAAATTGTTTTAGGTCTAGTAGTTTCTTTTGGTTGGGAGGTGAATTATATAAATCATGTCACCTAAGAGTTTTCTTTTCTAAATCTTTAGAAGTTCTCATTCTCTTGTCTTATTTGCTATACCTCCATTATGCTAGATAATAATAAGCAGAAACTTGGCAAATTTTCTGTTTTAACTACAATTATTTTAGTGTTTGTAGCCTATGATACTTACTGTGATTTTTGTTAAACAGCCTACTGTATTTAAGAGGTCTTCTATCCCTAGTTTACGTAGGGTTTTTGTACTGAGGACTAGTTGCTAGATTTTTCAAATTCCTTTTCATTGTCTGTTGATGCATCATAAGTTTTTTCTCTTTGATTTGTTGGTTAATAGATAAGACTAATATATTGCCTTACATGGAACCACTCAAGCATTCTTGTAATAAATTCTGTTAAGTCTTGAAAAAAAAAAAGAATGACCCCAAGAAGAGAGAGCTTTCCTTGTTTAGTTTTGTTTGTTTTACAGTTTTTTTATATAGAGGAAATGCCTCATTGTTAATGATTTAGCAATTTTTTTTGAGTAAGGCAAAATGTGCCTAACTCAATATGATTTTTATAAAAAGAAGCGGATTTATAAAGTAATGTGAATTAAGATAGTATACTAAATGGGTACTTTGGTTTTTAAAAAGATGAGGGGGTTGAAGTGACTTAGATAAATTCTATAGCCTGACTTAGATTATGGAAAATAGGTCAGAAAAGGGTAGGAGAGTGTATTTAACGCTGTGGACAAGCTCATATTACTTTCAAGCTGTGTAATATTTCAGCTGAATAGAGAAATTATTTTGAATTAAAATTAACTGTTTCTCAAATTTCACCTAAACCTGTAGTATTTCCTGCATGAAAATTTTAAAATGGAGATTATATTATTTTTTACTGGGGCGTGTGTGGTCTTTGTATACATGAATATATTTAAGAAAAACAATTTAAGTGATTCACAAAAAAGTAAAAAAATAATGCAAATCTTACGTATATAATGTGTAAAATTATGATATTATATTAATATACATAGTTTAAATATATTCATAGTACTGAATAGATATTAAAGACTTTGCATGGTTGTATAAAACTGGAATTTTTCTTTTGTTGTGAAAAATTGAACAAAGCGATCATCTCTGACTCCAAAATATAGCTATAATTACATTTGTAAAACAAACCAAGATTAAATAATGAATATGCTCTAAATGTTCTCTCTTCTTTTTTTCCCTTTCTTTTTATTTTTAGTATTTTTAAATGTTAATGAGGTATCCTATTATGATCAATGGACCAAGAGATACTGAGTTTCATGAATTACTGTTTATGTCATTTTAACTAAGTTTTTTTCACCCTTGTAATTCTGTTACGCTGTTTGGTTAATTAAAAAGTGCTAATTCTAAGAATATTAAGTTATGCCTTGAAAATTTCAAATGACCTGTTGAACAATTAAATTCAACATGAGAAGTCATGTTTGACCTTTGATTCGCATCCTTTTTTATTTCTGCAAGGAGATAACAGAATCATTGAATTCTTCTAGGCTATATTTTAATTTGAATCTCAGGTATATGTAACAAAGCCTCCTCAGGCCATTCAGAATGTGATTTGATTACTCTGTGGTATACTCAGACCTTCATCTTACTGAAATTCACACAGTGTCACATTTCCTGATTACTGTGATCTTCTGACATTATAGAAATAGATTTTCAGTTTTTTTTTCTCTATTAGCATGAATATTAATGAGTTGCTTTTCTACTATTTATAATTTAAAAATTTCAACTTTACATTTTAAGAGTATGGAATTTCTCTTTATTTCACATGTGTAAGTTGTATGTCTTCTTAAATCATAAAAGGATAACATTTGGGGGGGGGAGATAACATTTTCTTTCTGAAACATAGATGAAAATCAAAAAGTTGTGCATGACACAGCAGTCTAAGGAAATGTAAGAAAACTGTTAAGATAACCCAGTATTCAATTTGTCAGTCATCCTTAAAGGAAAAACAAAAATTAAAGTGAGTGGATTCCAAAAGGATATTAAAAATTAGGACCCTCCTAGAGTTCTCAGAAAGATTAAAACAAAAAAAAAGAAACAAAAAAATCCCACAAAAAAATCTACTTAGACACTGAGGCAGAATCAGTTCCTTTTTGCACCTTTGATTTTGCAAGAAAAAAGAAAGACTTAAAAGAATAGTAGTCACAAAGTAAAATAATAGAATGTGTCTTCAAAGAGGTCGATGAGGCATTAGAAGATAGTCTAGGTCTTCATCAGAACATAGAGGTGATGCAGGCATCCTTGGGAACAGTGCCAAACAAGGACCCAAGATTATACACAGATCTCTAAGCAAGGGATGACTCATATTATTTTTAAAACATTTTTTCTATATAAGTGGGGTTCTTCCCACCATGGCCCGAAGCCATTGCTGAATCTGATGGGTCTCATTGCCTTTCCGATAATGATCAATCTCAGAGAAAAGAGCATGATTTCTTCTTCCCCTAGCATTGGTATTGCTCCCTGCGTATCTCCTTGTATGATCCTTCCTGTATAATCTGTACACTGTAGTAATAGTTATGCCAAAGGGATGGGGCTCTCTGATCGAGTAATGTGGATCCCCAGGTCTGTGGAAAGTTAGGGCCACATAATTGTATTCCCACATGAATCCATGGAGTCCTGAAAGGTCAGTTTTAAAACATAGGGCAGGGGTACCTGGGTGGCTCAGTCAGTTGAGCATCTGACTCTTGATCTCAGCTCAGGTCTTGATCTCAGTGTGGTGAGTTTGAGCCTCATGATGGGCTCCACACCCAGCATGGAGCCTACTTAAAACAGACAAACAAACAAAACAAAAGGCAAAGCCAATAATTGCAGATGTTACATAGATAGGATTTATCTTGTCAGAAAATTTTAAAAAATAGGCTTAGGCTTAAAGATACTTTTGGAACAAAATATGAACTAAGACTCAAAGGCAGAAGTGAACAAGGTGTGGCTAGAGGTCCTAGAATAGAGCTTCTGGTTGAGTAGAGTGTTGTTTGTAGGGAACAGTAGAATCATGACTAAGTTGTTGAAGACATTTGGTTCCAGGTTGCCTTTGCTTTGCAGGCCATAGAGGGTTGTAGAAAGGAGTGTGTGTGTGTGTGTGTGTGTGTGTGTGTGTGTGTGCGCGCGCGTGCGCGCGCGCACGCGCGCATGTAATTATATTTAAATCAGTGATTTTCACACTGTAGCTTGCTTTAGATTAGTGGTTCTCAAACTTTTTGGTCTCATGGTCCCTTTAAATTCTTAATTATTGAGAAACCCATAGAGCTTTTGTTTATATGGTTATATTTATTCATATTTATAGTATTATAAATTAAAGCTGAGAAAAATGTTAAATAAAAAATATAGAAGCATATCTTCCATTAGCTGTCAGAGTGATGACATCATCATATCATGTAGTTTTGGGAAAATTCTATCATACACTCCTTAAAGAGTGAGAGTGTGAATAAGGCAAATGATGCTTTAATATTGTCAGGAAAAGGGCGCCTGGGTGGCTCAGTTGGTTAAGCGACTGCCTTCGGCTCAGGTCATGATCCTGGAGTCCCGGGATCGAGTCCTGCATCGGGCTCCCTGCTCGGCAGGGAGTCTGCTTCTCTCTCTGACCCTCCCCCCTCTCATGCTCTCTCTCTCTATCTCATTCTCTCTCTCAAATAAATAAATAAATAATCTTAAAAAAAAATATTGTCAGGAAAAGAATGTTGAACTTTGGATCTCCTGAAATCATCTTGGGTACATAATGGGGTCCCTGGACCACATTTTAGGAACTACTACTTTAGAGGATCATGAAATTAATTCAGTGCCTTATGATTAGTATTTGTGGATTGGAGTTAAATAAAATGAAACAATGAAAAGGAATGGAGAAAAGGAATGCCCTGTAGATCTGAAGGATACAATATTTTATGAACTTTATTTGTATGTGATCATGTGTGTATTTTTTCTTAATGTGTTTTTTTCTTATTAGGAGTTTTAGTTTTAAAAATTTGAAAATTACCTTTTAAAGTTACATTTATGATTGACTTATTCAGTATAAGGACGAAGGTTAGATTTTAGGTGGAAAAAAAACAGAGGTGGAGAGAATAGTTACACAGGCATGACATGGAGGGACTGATTTAGAAAATGCCATAAACGTGAACAGCCAGCTCGTTCAAAAAAGAAAGGACTCTTGGATGGATGTGAGGAGAATAAAAGCCTGAGTGCCTAGAGTGAAGCAAAAGCTGCACTATCAGACAATAAGATGGTCAGCAATTTTAGGTCAACTTTTCTTAAATATAGCTGTGTCTCATATTCTGACAAATATGTTATTCTTTGCAGTTCCTTTAGCACAAATCCTGACCTCTTTTCTTCATATCCTGCTGCGTAAGCTTGAAAAGCACAATCCCCAGGTACTGGTCTCTTTTTGCTTTTCAAACCTAAAGATCTGTCAGGCATATATCTTATAGATGTGAGTGAATCATGGTCAAAATGAGAATAATATGGAATAGAGGCTCATTTCCTTTCCCTTGTCTGGCATTTTGTACAAAAAGTCCTTATTATTCACCACAACATTTATTGAAATAGTCAAAATGTGTTCACATCATGAGAAAAAAAAATGGCAATTTGAATAATCGAGTGATCTTCACGTAGGGAGTTTTGCATGACTCTCCCTCACTGCTTTCTGTTTCGATAGCCTGGGTCACTCAGAGTGGAGGGCACTTTTCAGGCTGTTCTGTAATCTGCAAATCATCTCATGAATGATAGTATCTCTCTATATCAGAAGGATTATCTCATGAGCGCAAGGACCTCTTATTATTTCTGTACTCTCACATTGCATGCTGTGAGAGTATACAGGGCTCAGTTAATATGTATTGATTGATTTGTTTAATATGAATAACCAGAGAGCCCCAATAAATGTTTTTTTTCTTTGAAACCCACTAATAATGCCTGAGATAAGTGACCAAAAATATGAAAGTAACACTATAAAAATTTGTGGTAAATAAAGATTTCATTAAACTAAAATGTTCTACCTGTTCAGAAATGAATAAAGATAATTGTTTCTTATGATGCCCCTAGGATATTTGGAGAACTTCAAAAGTCTTATAAATCACCGAAGATAGTACCGTTGTTTATAATCATAGCTTAAGTGCAAATTTCTTCTATACTTAAATTATTTTGCTGCATTAGCAGAGCTTAAAGAAATGTTGAATGAGGTGATATGATAGCTCTGCTCTACTTTGGGTTAGAGTATTAAATTCTGCCTGTTCCTAGTACTGTCTTTAACAGGAACTCTGGGAAGTGTTCAGAGTCAGGCAAAATGATACAGGGACTATAAAATCTTGATACATTTTTAGTGATTGAAGAAACAAGAAATGTTGGACTTAAAAAAGATATTCCTAAAGCAGATGATAGCTGTCTTCAAGTGTGAGAAGGACTGGGTTCTTAGTGGGTGTTTTTGGCTGGGATTAAATTCAGTTATCTTTAGGACAAATGGGAATTATTATATAGAGACTGCAATTAGAAAATCATCAGCCCTTGGAAGACTGGCTTCCCTTTTAAGAATTGTGCAGGATAGTTCATGTGTATCTCTGTACCTCCTTGGGCAATTGCTCTTGCCAGTATTTGCCACTGTTTTTGAGGGAGCCAGTCTGATGAGTTTACCTAATAATTATTGCAGAGTGCCACATCCCTGGTTACTTTTAGGGTTGCCAGCCAGCTTCTAGATGAAAGGTATTTGGCTCAGGTCCCTACTCCTTGTTTATTCTCAAGTCAGGTCTGTGCTAAGGATCCCCAGAATGGGGGGGGAGGGTCACAGTTAGTTTTATTCTAATTGAAAGGGGGAGATAAGACATGAAAGGCACCATGAACAAAGCACCTAAACTCCGGACTGTCGTGTGTAAGAGGATGTATATCCAAAGGACAGGGACACCATGTGCGGTTGCACAGCTTGTACCCTGCAGAAGGGCATCTAGCTGTACTGGCCAATGGGGGTTGATTTCTAGCTGGTACTCAGCTCATCAAGTCTTGCCTTGAAGGCTCTGTGTCTCTATGTGGAGGTGGCTCATTTTCCAATTCCCACAAAGGCGGAGTTTAGATGGGTGATTGCTATGGCATAAAGGTAGATCAAACTCACAATAAAGCATATTTCAGGCCAACAGAAAGCACTAGTATTGACATGTTTATGTAAATTAATCACTTCTTTCTTTCTTTGGCAACATAGATCTTTTGAGGAAATTTTTTTTAAGCATCGACCTTTCCAAATGAAGCACATAAAAATATATGTAAATTTTAATTCCAATTTAGGTTATTGACAAAGTCCATGTTAAGAGTTCCCAATAACAAGCTGTTTCAAAAAATTATAAGTAACATGTTATCAGAAATTCTGTTCCTTACAATTAAATAGGGATATTATGAGTCTCCAGTACATCTTCTCTCTTGCTGAAATCCCCAATAAAGGAAGTGAGGAATATTAACATTTTCTTTGGGAAAATAAAATGCACATAGTTTCAATCAGTGGGTCTGTTCTAGCAAATTGGCCAGGTGACATGGGCTCTAACATTAAAAGTTAAATAAGAGAGAAATAATTCTTACATAAATTAGTAAGTCTGTATTATCTTGAGAAGGAATTTTTTTTTTAAGATTTTTTTAATTTATTTATTCATGAGAGACAGAGAGAGAGAGGCAGAGGGAGAAGCAGGCTCCCAAGGAGCAGAGAGCCCGATGCGGGACTCAATCCCAGGACCCTGGGATCATGACCTGAGCCGAAGGCAGACACTTAACCGTCTGAGCCACCCAGGCGCCCGAGAAGGAATTTTTAAGAAAAAAAAAATTAAACATCAACCATATAATGTTTGTAGGTCATTATGAGGATTTCAGGCCCATTCTCAAAAGTGTGTGTGTGTGTGTGCGTGCGTGTGTGTGTGTGTGTAAACTGGGGGAAAATTTGGATCAGAAAGGTGCAACTGTCAGAGAATTTGAAGATATGTAAGAATACAAAGAGGAAAACGGAGTATTTTTCAAGAAAAATTTATTTACTCCCTAAAATACTTATTTTAAAAAAATCTGAATCATTGCATTTCATTCAATTGGTGATAACAGGCATTATAGCTATGTTATTCACTTACTAATCCCACAAACATTTATTAGCTATCTACTATGCATTAATATTGGAGGCAGATACTGAGATATAAAATAGTCAGTGCTGTTTTTCAGTTTTCTTTTGAGTGATATATTTTTTTTCAAATACAATATAAGATTGAGATTTGTAGGTATACCCTGTTTTCTCAACCTAAGTCTTGGTTAGGACAGCAATTTTATAACCAATTTTTTTTTTGGATAATAAAAAATTTCCAAAAAAGTTGATGATTTTTAAATAATTTACCCTATATTGGGAGAAATACCATTAATAGTTATAAAAGCAAAGCTCAGAAGAAACAATTTTTGGAAACAAATAATTTGGTTAAATTCTTTTTAGACTCATGGAATGGTGTAGGTCTTTAAATGTTTAGATTTTCTGAGGTCTTCTTACTGTTCACTTTCACGTAAATTAATTCTTTATCATTGTTTTCATTAATGTGATTTGTTATACCATGAAACCCCAATGTCTGTAGGAATCTAATCAGTTGATGCGTGGAATGCCAGATGACTTGATTTTAGTGCGTAATGTCTTGATAATATTAAGTATAAGGCTGTGAACTTTCAGTACTAAGCTTTGATCCAGATATGATAATTAAATGGATAAAGATTTGCCTTAGTAGTCCTAAAGTTAGATGTATGTACAGATTAAAAAAACAATTTTTTACATTCTGAGTGTTTTCTGACACTCATGAAACAACTTATTCAAAGGTAAATAGTTTGGCAGGTTCTAAATGGTACTGTATTTTCTGCTCAAAATGGTTTATTGTTAGTATGGTCTTTCCTGAAAGATATTAAAACCTGCTAAGAACCACTGATTAACTACTATCATAAAATAATAGCTGGGTAAATTCATTAAGAGAGTTTATAATTATTTAAAGTCAACCTCTTCTGGGGCCCCTGGGTGGCTCAGTTGGTTGAGTATTGATTCTTGATTTTGGCTTAGGTCATGATCTCAGGGTTGTGAGATCAAGCCCCATGTGGGCTCTGCACTGGGCGTGGAGCCTGCTTAAGATTCTCTCTCCCCGGGCGCCTGGGTGGCTCAGTTGGTTGGGCGACTGCCTTCGGCTCAGGTCATGATCCTGGAGTCCCTGGATCGAGTCCCATGTCGGGCTCCCTGCTCGGCAGGGAGTCTGCTTCTCTCTCTGACCCTACCCCTCTCATGCTCTCTCTCTCTATCTCATTCTCTCTCTCAAATAAAAATAAATAAAATCTTAAAAAAAAAAAAGATTCTCTCTCCCCCTCTCCCTGGCTTCCTCAGCCCCTGCTCATGATCTATTTCTCTAAAAAAATTTAAAAAGTAAATAAAAATAAAAAAATAAAGTCAACCTCTTCTAATGGGGAGTTGCAGAAGCAAAAAAAGGTAGTAATATTTTTTCTCTTTTAGGTCTCATATCTTTGGGGGTAGAAAATCAGTAAGTTATAATATTAATGAATGATATGTGCTCTGCAGAAAATTGGAACTGTATATATGAGTGACTGGGTGGGGACTTGCAGTGGGTGGTCTAGCGAGATTTCCATGCGACTGTGATAATTGAAAGGCAAGTAAGAGTCAGCCATGTGCAGTTCAGGAAGAAGAGCATTTCACCAGAGGAAACATGAAGTACAGAGAGGCTAAGGTGGGAAAGGGCTTGGAGTGTGCCTGGGAACTGGACTGAACTGGAGCAGGAAGTGAGAGGAGAGAGTAAGGAAATAAAAGCAGAATAGAAGTAGAAATATAGACCAGGGTAAGGTATTTGCATATTAGTCCGACTGGTGTCAATTCTTTGACAAGTTCTTAAGCAAAAGAGTGATATGATACAACATGGAACAAATACACAATCAGTAGAGTTGGCAAAATGGAAGTTATTGGAATGTTTTGAAAGAAGAATTAGTGAAGTAACTAAGATAAAATCCAACTGGAGCAGATTGGGAGGAGGATTAGAAAAAGAAAGGGACAGCACCTATAGAAAATTTTCTGTGGAGAGCAAAGAAATGGGCAGTGCTAAGGGAATGTGGGTTCACAGTAGTTTCTTCTTTTTAATGAGAAAATAAATTCTATTTCTGAATGTTGATGTGAATGATCTAGTAAAAAGGGAGAATTTGTGATTCAAATGAATGGTTTTATCATCTCAGAGAAAATCTTTGAGTCCAAGAAAGGAGATGGGATCAAGATCCCTACCAGAGAGGTTAGCCTTGACTTCTTATGGATGAAAAACAAATTTATCCACATTGGCAAGAGGGAATGCAGGGAGTTTGGGGTACAAATGGGGCCTGCCTGGTACAGTTGGTGGGCAGAAGATAGGACACTTCCATTTTCTCAATGATAAATGGTTCAAATTGAGTGAGTAGACTGGGTATAGGACATTTGAGAAGAGTGGAAAAGATGAGTAAAAAAATTTCAGTATCAGCACAGAGCATATCAGTGAAAAAATGAATCATTGCAGGCATTATATAAAACTTTGAAATGTGGATGACACTCTGCTGATTGTATCACATACTGGAATGAAAAGAAGATGCAGAGACCTTTGTGCAGGAGTCAAAGAGAATGGTAGGGCCAGACTTGAAAAATTTTGCTGTCATTCTTTCCATAACTTTTTGTTCACTTATTCAGAAGACTTTATTAGTAGTGTTAGTATTATTTTAATTTTAAATCTCTAACCTAATACCTCTTTTTAGAACTACTCAGTTTCCTAGGTTAGGAAGTTGTCCCCCAGGGAGTTCCTTAATTATTTCATTGAGAGGTGTAATCATTACTCATGAACTCTATGCATTGCTCTTATCACCATGCTAAGTTTAGCCTTTGATATTTTCATCCCATAATTTTAGCCTACTGTGAGATAGATGAGCAGAAAAGCCAACTGCAATAATATAGGCTCATCAAATTTCTAGAGTTAGAAAATACCTTAGAAACGATGCAAGTTTGCTCCTTTTGCCAAAGAGGAGACAAGCTCTGAGAGTGAAATGACTTACCAATGTCAGCCCCTTTAATGGCAATACTGGAAGGAGAATGAGGATTCTCCATTCCAGCCCTTTGCATTTTCTTATCATTGAGGACTTAGTTTAGGGTAAATAATTTCTTTGTTTGAGATCATTAACAGCCCTATAAATGAACATTTCCTTTCTGCAGTTTGGGCTCTTCATGATTAGTGAACCTTTTCTAGTATTCCAGAACATCATCAGCAAACATGCTCCTTTAAAAATGGCTGACACCATATTTTTAAATAAGAAATGTTATATTGGGAATTTGCCTGGACAGAGTGCAGGATGGATTTAAGTAGCTAAAAAGTAGCTAAAAGTCAGTTGAAAAGATAGATTTTACTAGATTTTCTTGAAGGAAAATGTTAGAGAAAACACATAAAGATTGGAAATAATTTTGAATGTGTCTGTGTTAAATAAATATAATTGTCAAATATCAGGAGTCTGTATAAATCTATATTATCTTTTAAGTTCAAGTGTATGTGCCTTATCTCCATTATCTGAGATCTAAGTTATCTGGATTAGCATTAATGAAAGGCCAGAATCTAATGTGGGATTAAAATGGAGGAGAAATTTTAAAAATATATTGAAATAAACTTATTTATTTATTTAAAACATTTTTTATTATTTAAAATAATAAATTGGGGGATGGCATCTTAACAGTTTTTTGTTAGTTGTTGACAGTTTGATTTGTTTTAATGCTAAGCATCATGAAAGATGATTTTGCCAAAACAAAACATATAGTTTGAATGTATCCAACAGAGCGATAATTAATACAGTTCTATGACTTAAGAAGAGGTGTTATCCTATTAAATCAAAATGTCATATTATTCACTTTTTAAACAACAGAAAGAAGTTTGATATATTAATGTGCATAACGGTTATAGTACAATTTCCAAAGAAATCAAACTAGATTTCTCCTATCCATTAATTTCCATTACCACCCATTCATTTCTACCCACTGGCAGTCAGTCTACTCATGCAGATTTGCCTCACATTTTCTATTAACTGATGTTTAGCAAATTCCACTCTCAATCTTATCAAATGATAGGCACTAAATTTTTGGCAGTCACATTAAAATAGAGTTTCTAATTGGGAAGAAGTAACATAATAGGTAGTACAGAATGCCTTTCTAATGTAATGCCCATTGAGGGGTCTGCTTTTGGAAGAGAGTTGAAGATTGTGCACTTTTCCTGAGAAGATGTAACCTTTTCCTCATCATGCCTAATAAATGCCCGGGGGAAACAAAATAATAAGGCCCTCCATTATTGTCAAGGGGAAACTAAAGGAACAGGCTAGACCTACAGGCGGCAGGAGCGCTATTAATTGTAGATGTTGTTTTGTTTTGTTTTGTTTGTTTTTGGTTTTGTTTTTTTAAAATCTCTTTTGGGATTGGGGGAAAAGCTGAGTTGGCACCATCTAGAAGATTTAACTGGCTTGTAGGCAGCTCTGTTAAGAATTTCCAGCCCCTGACATTTCGTTAACAGCAAAGGATCATACATACGTGTATGTTACTCTCTTCCATATGAATAAGATGCATTCGCATTTTATGGATTAATGAATGTGAAACACAGTGTTAATTTTTAAAAAATACTGGATTACTGGATAGGAAGTCCAGAATAACTGGACTAACTAAAGAAAACTAAAAAAATTAAAAAAAAACACATTAGGGGAGTTTTCTTTTATTACTACTATTGAGGAAAAAAAAAACATACAAAAACTGATGATGCTATAATATGTCTCCTGTATTGTGAAAGTCTCCGATTTTTAGTAGAAGGTGTAACTTTGAATATTTGAAAGACAGAATTCTATGGGAGAGAAGACAACATGATATGGGAAAGTAGTGGTAGGCCTTTCACTGATCTTATATGAAAAGTTCCATGTAAATACATAAAACTAAAAGTTTGTGTGTGTAAAAAGCCTAAAGCTAGCATGAATACTGTGGTCCATTTTAATTAGAAAATTTCATTTTAAGAAAATGTTAAGGTTTTCCTTATAAAAAAAACTTTTATTTGTTTCCTTTGGCTACTTTAGTGCATTCACCCATGTGTAAAATTTATTAAGCTCTACTGATTTCTTGTCAGCATTGAAACTATGGGTTTTATCTAGCGTAATATCTGCATGGCATCAAAAAATCTATAAAAGATTTTATAAGTTCTATAGAATCATGGAGAAAGCAAAACTTAAATTATTCAAGCAAAAATAAATGTAATCTGGGCCATTAGATAATCATGGTAAGTCACTTTTGAAATATTTAAGTTTTAATAATGTAAGACAATGAAAAACATCAGTTTGAGATTTATCATTATAAAAAAAGTAACTGAATGGTTATTATGCAGAATGCTTTCAAAGAATATTCTCTGCCAAGTTTGAAAGCAGAGACCTGTGTAAATGATCAGTAAACATGATAATCTCTATTTTTATGACAATGCATTACTTCTCAAAGTATTTACATAGCTAATATTTCCATTCATGTAGTCCCAAGAACTGTACTTTTTTTATTATGTTAATCACCATACATTACATCATTAGTTTTTGAGGTAATGTTCCATGATTCATTGTTTGTGTATAACACCCATGCTCCATGCAGAATGTGCCCTCTTTAATACCCATCACCAGGCTAACCCATCCCCCAACTTCCCTCCTCTCTAGAAGCCTCAGTTTGTTTCTCAGAGTCCATAGTCTCTCATGGTTTGTCTCCCCCTCCGATTTCCCCCCCTTCATTCTTCCCCTCCTGCTATCTTCTTCTTCTTCTTCTTCTTTTTTTTTTTTTTAACATATAATGTATTATTTGTTTCAGAGGTACAGGTCTGTGATTCAACAGTCTCACACAATTCACAGCGCTCACCATAGCACATACCTCCCCAGTGTCTATCACCCAGGCACCCCATCCCTCCCACCCCACCCCCCACTCCAGCAACCCTTGTTTCCTGAGATTAAGAATTCCTCATATCAGTGAGGTCATATGGTACATGTCTTTCTCTGATTGACTTATTTCGCTCAGCATAACACCCTCCAGTTCCATCCACGTCGCCAAGAACTGTACTCTTTCAGTGAAGTAAAAACGTTTGTGTTTAAGAGCTTGAAATCACCTTAAGATAAAAATTACTTCAGGTAATTATATTTTGCATTTGTATGTAAATATACATAAATATACATTTGCATACACATATGCCCATATACAGTGCACACAGTCACATATACCCATATACGTATGTATGTGTATGTGTATATGTAGTAAGTTGTGGTGCTATATTAAGATGTTTCACAGTTTTTTAAGAGAATAGGATGGCTGTGAAAGTCATACAGTTCTCTCCTTTAAATGACTTTATAATGGATTCTTAGTTGTTTAATGAGAAGTCCATTTAATGTGTATTCAGCTCTTAAAAATAAAATTTAAAACTGGGAATTATATATTTATTATTTCTTTCTTTAAATGCATTTACCTGGGGTGCCTGGGTGGCCCAGTTGGTTAAGCGACTGCGTTTGGCTCAGGTCATGATCCTGGAGTCCCTGGATCGAGTCCCGCATCGGGCTCCCTGCTCGGCAGGGAGGCTGCTTCTCCCTCTGACCCTCCCCCCTCTCATGTGCTCTCTCTCATTCTCTCTCTCAAAAAAAAAAAAAATCTTAAATGCATTTACCTGGGCTCAACAAAAACTCCAGAATATGTTGCACATTTTCCATCTTTAACTTTCATAAGTTAAAAAGAATATTGAGCTTTCATAGAAGCATCAATAGGAACTGTTAAGAGTGACTTAATGGAAGTTGGAATCTGACCAGATTTAATACCTGATTATATAACAATATTTTTATATGAGAATGTACCTTAAGGCAAAAAAATCCACGTGAAAAAAAGCATTTATTAATATCTGCCACATGATAATCTCTAAAGAAAATTGGATGTAAATGAAAAGTTGTCAGTCAAAATCATGTAAAATGCAGGATACCTAACTGGGTTTTAAAAAAAATGGTGACTTCTTTCATAAAATGCAAAATCCTTTTGGAGACAGTGACTGATCTATTTCTAGACTATTTCATACATTTGGATATTTGTAATTCAGGTTTTTTTATAAAAAAAGAAAAGACATATTCGAGGGTAAGGGTAAGGTTGTATCCTTTAACTGAAAACCATACTAATTTTTGTGTTCTCTGTCTTCAAGGAGAGAAGGGCAGAATGCATATTCTCTATGCTATAGTAGACTAACAAAAAGCACTGGGGACTATATTATTGATTTAGTGGTTATCTGAAACATATGAACTCATCTTAAAGGTGGTCACATCTTTCCCATTGTTTAAAATAAAATACTGCTTGATTCTTATTCTAAACGTGGGACCTGGGATGGCAGAAAATTTGAGATGATTAGTAACATAGAAGTTTTTCCTTTGCATGGTCTGAACATTCTACTGACTGGACTTTTTCAAATGTATCAATAATTCAGATGACAAGGATTTTGTAATGATTCTTGACTAAATACCATGACAGGATCTTAATACTTTCATTCCCCATTCTTCTGCATAGTAGGCAAAAAGTTAAATGCTGATTAGGATATTACTCTATTTTTCATCAAGAGAAAGGCAATGACACATATTGGTCCAGTATTATTTGAGCTCAAATTAAATTGGAATGATGCCTGGTGCAGGGATACCATAATTCATTAAATAGATATGTATTGTTGACTATTGGCAAGGTATTGTGTATGGGGAACAGAAAGAGGCCCTTGCTTACAGAGCTATTCAATAAATAGAAGAAAATGATTTATTCAAACACTGACTTTGCTTGGAATGACATAGTTCTTCATTACGAGACTAGAGGTGTGTGCTTAAAGGTATGGCCCCATCAGTTGGTCTTTCTGCTACTTTATATATTTGGGGGAAAAACTCATCATGTCTTCCCTTCTTAAACATGAATGTGAATTCCAGTGTGTCTCCCATTTTGGCACACTGGCAGCATCCCTGTTAATAATGATCACTGAAGAATTTCCTGTGTCACATGTTTGTAAGCACATAGTTCAAACTTCTATACTTGTAAATTCATCAATTAAGGAAAATTATAAATAAAGCTGTTGGAGGAAAAATAGTAAGGGGGAAGTACTTTGTAATAAAGGTGTATTAGAGGAATTACATTGTATTTTTCTTTTATTTTTTCTACTACAGTAGGATATTTTTAGGAGATGATGGAAGGAAGGAAGGAAGGAAGGGGAAAGAGAAAGTAAAGGAAGAAAGACACAGAGAAGGAAGGAAGGCAGGCAAGAAGGAAGATGGGAAGGAAGACTATAGCTCTTCTCCTTCGAATAGGCCAGGACTGATCCATTGTTTTCTTTAATATCAGAACAGTCTTTTTTTTTTTTTTTAAGAATATTTATTTATTTGACAAAGAGGGAGAGAGAAAGAGAGAACGAGGGGAAGGGGCAGAAGAAGAGAGAGAATCTGAAGGAGATTCCCTGCTGAATGTAGAGCCCAACGGGGGGGTGGGGGCCTCGATCTCATGACCCTGAGATCATGACCTGAGCCGAAACCAAGAGTAGATGCTCAGCTGCCTGATCCACTCAGGTGCCCCAGTATTAGAACAATCTTAATGGACAGCAGCATCCCAACAACTGCGGTGAAATAAAAATTGACAGATTAATGAGGCAATTCCTAGTCAGATTAAAAGACAGAAAGGGAAATCTGCCCTTGCAGCATATGCCGTAGTCAATTTAATGTACAATTGAGGCTACATGCTTTATACCTTAATGTGAATACAGTTTCTTTTCTGTTACTTGGGGGAAAAATCTGTTGTAAAATAATTATTCATATAACCCATTTTAAATGGGAGATATTCTGTAATTCCAGATATCAAGATTAAGCCATCTTTGTACATTTCTGATAATCTTGGCTGTGTTTTCCCTCCTCCTCATTCCTTCTGTAGGGCTGAGTATATGGGACACATTCAATTCTTGCTGGCTGACTGATGATGAACAAAACCTTAGGAAGTCTTTACCTGTGGTTTGGAAAATTAAGAAAATCTGGGGGCAAAAGCTTAGCATACTAACTGGTACACTTGATTTCTTGATGAGGCTTAAATTGTTGTGTGTGTGTGTGTGTGTGTGTGTTTTAAGATCTTGTTTATTTATTAGTCAGAGAGAGAGGGCACAAGCAGGGAGAGCTGTAGGCAGAGGCAGAGGGAGAAGCAGGCTCCCTGCCCAGGACTCTGGGATCATGACCTGAGCTGAAGGCAGACACTTAACCGACTCAGCCACCCAGGCGTCCCTTAAATTGTTTTTATAACATTCATGGAAATTAAAAAAAAACAAAACTGAAGACAACATTTATAGAAAAATACAGTTTCTAAGGCAAAACTAATGATTAAGTCACCATCAACACAAGAAAGCAGACATAAGGCAATGAGATCTGGTAAAAGTTGTGAGGCTTACAGTGTGGGTCCCAGGTCTTGAACACAGTTACGTTGGGAAATAAAAGGGGCCAACCACTGAGTTTTCTTGGGTTTGTGGATATAGAGAGAAGACTTAAAAACTTAGAAGCCATGATGTGTGGAGACCACACTTAAATTTCCACGGTGCATACTGGAAGATTCTCCATCATTGGATTGTTCTGGTGTTTTAAAGTACCAGCATAGAGCTCACCTAGCAACTACTAAAAAAGAAACAGTGGTCTCAGGGGAGACTCACCAAGATAATCAGAATTTTAATTGGAAGGCAGATATGAAGAACAGTGATAGAGGGAACTCCCAGTAAAGGGAGATGAGGCTTTTGTTATAATTAACTATGGGTACATCCCAATTGTGGAATAGAACAGAGATGAAGGATACATCTATATTCCATTTATTATTTTGTGTAAGTATGAGATGCTCTGAATTTAAGTGAAGATGAGAGTATTTTGTTAACCTGGGAAGTAGTCATTAGTAGTTTCAGAATCACTTCATATGCTATAAAGGTACTTTTAGGGCAAATGCCAGCTTGTTATACATATGCTTTAGATTTTATATGTTGCCTTTAGTTTTTTTTAAATTTAATTTCTATTTTATTTTTAACCAACCAGCCTACTCTAGAATTGTTTTCAGCTGTAACTGATAACTTACAGAAAATCTTGTAAATTTTCAAATGTGACAGATAGTATATACAAGAATAAACCCTGTTCCCAGAAAGATATGTTTGTCTCTATGTATATAGCATGATTTTTTGCTTCTGAGGAAAAGATTAATAAAAATCCCCTTTTTTGGCCCTCGTTCAACACCACAGATGCCCAGAGATTGGATCACCATTCTGGGCCATTTATCCTCAAGTAGACACCAACCTCAGCAACTGAATCAGTGGCCAAAATGTGTGGTCTCATTGAGTGTGTTACATAGATTGTCTCTGGATGGAATAGCTGAATCCCAGTTGATCATATTATATCCTTTCTTTTTTATCTTTCTAGAACTTAAATATTCCTTATAGGTGTGTGTGTATGAAAGTGTGTGTTTTTTCTTAACATCTCTTTTCTTTGAAACCACTAACTGTAAGAATTAGATCAGCTATAGCCTTGAGTAGTATGGAAGAGTTATTTAAAACAAATGATGAGTCTGTCTTATATATAACTAATTTTTTTGGTAGTGGTTCACGTGTTTATTCCTTAAAGTGTTGTCCAGGGACCAGAAGCATTAGCATCACCATTTTGTTAGAAATGTAGAATCTTAGGTCCAATCCATACCTACTGAAAAATAATCTACATTTTAACAAGATACAAATATTGAAATCTACATTTACATTAAATTCAGCATATTAGTTTGAGAAGCTATGAACTTCGATTATTTGCCAAAACCAAGAGTAAAAATATATATTTTAAAAAATAATTACCAGTTAAAGGAATATTAAAAAATAATAGGCAGAAAAGATAGATAAACACACTGAGACCAGGCCATACTGGAGGGTCAGAATGAACATTTGGGAAAGTTGGAATTTGACACAAATTGTGAAGACAAATGTGAACTCATGAAAAGTTCTTAAATGTGTGGATGGGATGAGGAAAGGGATAAGTGGGAAGGCTGCTTGTATGTCAGGATTGTTGTGAGTTCTGTTATTCTGAAAAACCAATACAGGTTGGTATTATGAAGACACTGAAAAGGAAGAACATTCCATCCTCGGGAAGTGATTTTTGTACAGAAATGCAAAGTAATTATGACACTATATCCACTTCTGACTTAATATTTACAGAAAGACTGTTAGCAACTAGGGACCTGTATTTAATCAGGACAAGTCTGTTGTGTATGTTGGTGTGTGCCTGACCTATCAGACAGGATTCTCCATGGTGTTATTTGGAGCTAAAGAGCTGAGCCAAGGTACTCTTCCAGGAGTGCAAGTTTTATATCCTATTCTTGTATATACTGTCTGTGCATGTGATTTGGTGGTGGGCAAACCATGGCTCAAACTCAGTCTCTATTTAGTTTTGTGACTTAGAAAAGTCCTTTATTGTCTCTTAGCTTTATCTGCCTTGTTTTTTTTTTTTTTTAAATTAGAGGTCACAGAGAAGAGATGGCTTTACAGCCTAGAATTATTGTAAGATTTCAGTGAAAGAGTATATGTAAATCAGTTGGCATTGATTAAACATACAAGTTATGGTAATTATCATTATTTATTAAAGATATTTTACAGCACAAGCCCCTGCATGTGTTTGGAATACATCCTGGCAAATAGTAACAGTTGAGAATTTCACAGAATCATTATTTGTATTTTGTCTAGGGTTTCTTTGGTCAAAAAAAAAAAAAGCATTATTGTAAAGGAACATACATTTTTATTGCTGCCGTTTAGAAAGATTCATTCTAATCTTGGGTAATGCAATGATAATAAAACCTATTTAGGTTTTGGAAATCTCTACAAGGCTTCTTATCTTGACAGAGGAAGTATTACTGTGGTTTCAGAAGTGACATCCTGAAAGGAAGGATGGTATTCTGGAAAAATAGGAAGGTACCAAATTTCAAAAATTGTGCTTGATTTATTATATGATGTTAAAAAGGAAGGGGATAAATGAATATAATAAAAATATTATAATGGCCAAATGGGATTATGTTTTTGTCATTTAAAAAAAACTGCATCCTTGGGACGCCTGGGTGGCTCAGTCGGTTAAGTGTCTGCCTTCAGCTCGGGTCATGATCCCAGGGTCCTGGGATCGAGTCCCGCATCGGGCTCCCTGCTCTGCGGGGAGCCTGCTTCTCCCTCTGCCTCTGCCTCTCTCTCTCTATCTCTCATGAATAAATAAATAAAATCTTTAAAAAAACAAAACAAAACAAAAAAAAACTGCATCCTTGAAAAGCAGTTTCTTTTCACAAAATTATAGTGACTTGCTGTCATCTAATCACGTTTCTGCTCTGTTTTAGTTTTGTAGAATGTTGGAAAGGTGTCTAGAGAGACAGTGTAAAGAAAAGGAAAATTTATTTGGGGTCAAACATTTTGAAACCACTGTGTACTGGTTTTGTCCTAAGAAAGCTTTTGTAATATATTGAATAGCTTATACTTCTTTGCATGTCATTTCCGTTATGGTGTCTAGAAAAAAACCTGGAATCTAGAACTGAATTTTGATCCTTACTGTACTACTCTTTCAAGATTCGGTTTTCTCATTTGTAAAAGGGCCACTATGATATGTATTTGAGCCATTTCACAGGACCCCTGAGGGAAAAAAATATAATGGGTATGAAGCAATAGTTGTAGTTTTTGTCAATGGACATATAATTTCTGAAGCTCCTATCTCCACATCAGCATATCTGTAAATACTGAGCAGTTAAAAGATAGATGCTCATTTCCCAAATATGTTATCTGATTTTTACAAACTTAGGTTAGTTATGCATTAATCACCTGAAAACAGTAACAATGGAACTGATTTAAGGATTAGAAGAGATATATGCTTATACTATATTATTTTTATATCATTTTTTGGCTTCTAAGATACAAGTTAATTTGTGCACACTCAGTAGAGAATGGTAATTTTCTTGGAAATACACACTTGTGGTTTTGGTTTGTGTTTTCTCTCGTTTTTATTGTTTTGGTTAAACATCTAAATCTGGCCTGCTAGCATACTGGAAATTACATTTGCAAGAGATAGAATCTGTTTTACGTTCTTAAAATATGTTTAAGCATAAATTATTCCATTTTAGAAAGTAATCTTTACAAACTTATCTACAAATATACATTTTGGTAATTTTCAAAAATATGTGGCTGTATATGTAAATGCATAATAGTGTCAGAATGTGGCTGCTGGGTATTGTAAAACCTAACTCACTCAAGAAGTCCTGGATTTACAAAACTGGATTGTAGGAAAACAAACAAGAAGGAACCTTGCCTTGTGAATCACTGTGAAATGTTTTGAAGTAAGTTTCTGCCATTCTTAATGATTATAGACATGGTATACCATAGTTAAACTACTTCATGGGTGCCTGGGTGGCTCAGTCGTTAAGCGTCTGCCTTCGGCTCAAGTCATGATCCCAGGGTCCTGGGATCGAGCCCCGCATCGGGCTCCCTGCTCAGCGGGAAGCCTGCTTCTCCCTCTCCCACTCCCCCTGCTTGTGTTCCCTCTCTCGCTGTGTCTCTCTCTGTCAAATAAATAAAGAAAAATCTTAAAAAAAAACACACAAAAAAAACTGCTTCATTATTTTGTGTTGCCTTTTTTAGTTTCTCTTTAGAATTTAAACACAAATATTTATTTTCCCTATAAAACAAACTAGCAAATAAAATTCACTGAGAATCCTCAGACTACAGTCTGAGACTGTCCTATCCCTATAGTCTATTCAGTTCAGTTTATTCATTTGACCTACTACATGGGTTATGCATACTTGTGACCAACATGATTTTAAGTATCTGTTTCTCTCTAGAACAAGCCAGAGTGTGTCACATTAGGGCAGAACTCTATTTCCTTGGTCTGCATCAACTTCAGGACTTTTAGAACAGAAATAAAATAATACATGTTCCCCCAATTATAGCAGAGTTAAAAGGAGAAAAAATTAGCTGAATTTCTGAGACTGAGGTGGAACAATCTAAATATAATCATCAAAACAATCATTCCTCTGTCAGTTTAAGAGATTAAAAAACTTCAGCCCTGATTTTTTAAGCACTTGATGAAAGAAGTGAAACCAAGTCAATGTATCTCTAGGGAGAATAAATAGTGTACATTTTTAGAAACTGTCTTGAACATACACTAGGTAGAAGAGCCCTAATAGTCTCCTGATATGAACCCAGATGCAAAGTACAGATATCTTGTGGCCTCTCTCCTTGCATTACAGTAACCCAAGTTCAGGTCTCAGATTAATCCTGAAAGTAAGCAAAGTCTAGAAATTCAGAGATTTGTCTGGCCCCTCTGTTGATGCCGTATATGCTTCCTACTTTTCAGATTTTATATTTGTGTTCTTTTGTGCACTAACTTCCCGATATTTATTTTCTGCAGTTCTTCTTTTTTTTTTTTATAAAGATTTTGTTTATTTATTTGTCAGAGAGAGAGAGAGAGAACGAGCACAAGCAGGGGGAGCAGCAGGCAGAGGGAGAAGCGGACGAGGAGCCTGATGCGGAACTTGATACCAGGACCCTGGGATCATGACCTGAGCCAAAAGCAGACGCTTAACCAACTGAGCTACCCAGGCGCCCCAGTTCTTCTTTTTAAGGTTTAATTATTTTGTTCAAAATGAGACTGCAAGTTTCATACAAATGCTGAGTATATTCTCATTGTATTTATCCCAAGAGGAGATGACTGCATTGATAATTAGAAAAGGAAAGAAGGAAGGAAGAGGGAGGGAGGGAGGAAAAGGAAAGGAATGGGATGGAGGGAGGGAACAAGTTTGGAAAAAAGAATCCTTAAATCCTTTAAAGAGCTTCTGTCTACATCTGATATGAAAAATTAGTGCCTTATGGAGGGCAGATCTGATGATCTCTTTTGGGCTAATTTTTTTATGGAAAAAATTCATGATACTTAGTGTTTATTTCTCATCTGAAAGATAAGGGAGTAACATTGATTGTATCCACTTAGGATTTTTGAATATGAGTCACTTTCTGAGAGTGATAATAGATTTGTTAATATTCTTAATATTAAAATCTACTGAAAAGGACATTTGTTACAACTTAGGAAAAAATAAACTGATATAAAATATTGTCTGGGGAACAAGGAGTCAAAGAAGTAGCTGCTTTAGGGTTTTATTATGATTTTATTTTATTTTAATTTTATTTTTTAATGCTTTCAATATTGGGGAATTTTTATGCATAAGAAAATGGTTCTAGGGCACCTGGGTGGCTCCGTTGGTTAAGCGACTGCCTTCGGCTCAGGTCATGATCCTGGAGTCCCGGGATCGAGTCCCTCATCGGGCTCCCTGCTCAGCAGGGAGTCTGCTTCTCCCTCTCCCGCTCCCCCCTCTTGTGCTCTTTCTCTCTCTCACTCTCTCTCTCAAATAAATAAATAAAATCTTTTAAAAAAAAAGAAAATGGTTCTAGAAACAATCCAGGACCATAAGTAATTTTTTAAAAATTTCTATGTAATGAGCTATGTGATTTGGGGCAATTTAATTTCTCTAAGCCACAAGTTTCTATTTGCTAAAACAAGATGTTAGCATGAGCTATCAGGCAGTGTTACCTCCCATTTTAAATACCATGCTTCTTGAAAATAATCAAATGATATATGTGATAAAATCAGTGATGCATGTAGGTATATGTGCACATGCATGTGCAATTTCTTAAATTGAGCTATAATTCACAGACCATAAAATGCACTCCTAGAGTGAACAGTTCAGTGGATTTTACCATATTCTCAAGATTGTGCAACTGTCACTACATCTAATTCCAAAAACATTCATCACTCAAATTCATCACCCATACACATTAATAGTCCCATTCTTTCCCCCAACCCAAGCCCTTAGGAACCATTAATTTACTTTTTTACTCTCTGGATTTGCCTATGTAGGACATTTAACATAATGAAATCATACAATATGTGGACCTTCTATCTGGCTTCATTCACTTAATGTAGTGTCCTAATGTAGCATCTATTAAGTGCTTTGTTTATTTTATTTATTTTTTTAGTAGCTGAATAATATTCAGCTGAATGAATGTACCACATTTTGTTTATTCCTCAGTTGATAGATATTTGGGTTGTTTCCACATTTTGGTGGTTATGAATAAAGCTGCTATAAACATTCTTGAACCAATTTTTGTGTGAACATATGTTTTCAGTATCTTGAGTACATACCTAAGTGTGGAATTGTTGGGTCATACATAACTCTATATTTAAATGTTTTGAGAATCTGATGGGCTGTTTCTCAAAGCAGCCACACTTTTTTACATTCTAATCAGCAATTTACGAGGGCTCCAGTTTCCCTCCAAATCTTCACCAACACTTGTTACGTTCTGCCTTTTTTTACTATACTGATATCAAAGCTAGACAAAGTAATTTAAATAAAACTATATAGATCAATACTTCTTATAAATATGGATATAAAAATCCTAAACAAAATTTTGACAAACATTATCCAACAATATATAAAAATGATACTGCATGACCACTAACTAGAATTTAGAATGCAGTGTTAGTTTAACATTTGGAAATAAATAATTTCAGTTCACCATATTAGTAAACTGAAAAAGAAAACAGTATATGAAACCATATGATCATTTCAATAGATTAAAAAAAAAACATTTTGCAAAATATATTTTCAATTGATGATTTAAGCAAACAGCCAAACTAAAACAACAACAACAGCAATAACAAAACACCAAAAACAAAAACAAAAAACAAAACAAAAAAACTAATGGCAAACCAGGAAAAGAAGGGAACGTCTTCAACCTGATAAAGAGCATTTATGGATGAAGTCCCAACAGTTCATTTTTGCCCTTGATTCCCTTGCCTTTGGCAATGTTTCTAGGAAGAAGTTGCTGCGGCTGAGGTCAAAGAGGTTGCTGCCTGTGTTCTCCTTTAGGATTTTGATGGACCCCTGTCTCACATTTAGGTCTTTCAACCATTTGGAGTCTATTTTTGTGTGTGGTGTAAGGAAATGGTCCAGTTTCATTCTTCTGCATGTGGCTGTCCAGTTTTCCCAACACCATTTGTTGAAGAGACTGTCTTTTTTCCATTGGACATTCTTTCCTGCTTTGTCAAAGATGAGTTGACCATAGAGTTGAGGGTCCATTTCTGGGCTCTCTATTCTGTTCCATTGATCTATGTGTCTGTTTTTGTGCCAGTACCATACTGTCTTGATGATTACAGCTGAAAACCCACAGCTGAGATCATACTTAATGATGAAAGACTGAATGCTCTTCCCCTCAAGAACAGGAACTAGACAAGGATGCTCACTATTTTTTTTAGCTTTATTGAGGTATAATTTACAAGTAAAATTGTATATTTAAAGTGTACCATGTGAAGATTTGATATGCACGTAATTGTGAAAGGATTTCCCCAGGTGCATTACTTAACACATCAACCACCTCATATATTTACCTTTTGTGTGTATGTGTGTGTGTAGGAGAACACTCAAGATCTAGTTTCCTAGCAAATTTCAGTTATACAATACAGTATCATCGTCAACTGTAGTCACTATGCTATACATCAGACCCTCAAACTTTATTCTTTGTAACTGAAAATGTATACCCTTTTACCTACCTCTCCCCATTTCCCCTAGGCCCCAGCCTTGGAACCACCATTTCTGTTACTGTGAGTTAATATATATATATATATTTTTTTTTTTTAGATTCCACATACAAGTGATACTATGCAGGCTTTGCTTTCCCCTGTCTGGCCTTATTTCATTTACCATAATGACCTCCAGTTTTATCCATGTTGTTGCAAATCACAGGATCTTTCTGTCTTTCCTTTCCTTTCCTTCCCTTCCCTTCCCTTCCCTTCCCTTCCCTTCCCTTCCCCCTTCCCCTTTCCCTTCCTTTCAGAGCTGGATAATATGTAATACATGTATTTTTTTTTTCTTTAAGGAATATCCACTTTGGTTATTTCTGTTCGACATTGCATTGTAGGTTCTATCCAGGGCATTAGGTAAGACAAATAAATAAATGGCATCCAAACTGCAAAGGAATAGATGAAACTGTGTATATAGAGATTATATTATCTCATATATAGAAAATCCTAATTAAATCTCTCTCTCTCTCTCACATACACACACACACACACACACAATTAGAGCTAATGAGTTCAGCAAGGATGCAAAACACAAGATCAATATATAAAAATTAGTTATCTTTCTACACAATAGCAACAAATACTCCAAAATTGAACTTAAAAACCAAGTCTACTACAGTAGCATCCAACAGTGCAGGTTATTTAAGGATTTATTTCCAGCAGAAAGCATAAAGAAAGAAGGTAAGCTAACAATTTGGAAATAGTACTTGTGTTAAAGTACTTGAGTACTTAGGTAAAGCTGAAATGAAGGCTTAGAGACCCTCCTTGAGAGCAGCCACCTGTGTTTAGAGTCTGCAGTGTTTATCTTATGCCTAGCACAGTGTTGAGGATACAGTAAACTTGTTTAACTGCAGAGCACTTAACGTTACTTTGCAACTGTTCTCTGTATGAACATGGGAGCCTCCTGTTCCCTGGACCATATTTCCTGGTTGGCATATTTCCAGATATTTCATGAAAACAGCCCAATTTCCATCACTGATCTTTTAGGGGAAAAAAACCCCACAAAAAACAAAAAAACAACTTTGGCCCAGAAAGACGGATACTCAGAGCAATTGAGTAAGACAAATAGAGAAATCTGATCTCCGCTGTTTTCTTAAAGAAATGTCACAAATGGGTAAAGAGGAGTAGACGGATTCTACTACAAAAACAAATCTTTGAATTGGCCTCTTTCTTTTTCATTTCCAAAAAGTTCTCCACTGTTCCCAGGGGATATTGTAAATCAGCTATAAGCCACCAGGACTTCAGGGTCAGGATGATCATTTAAGTTACCAACTATTTTAAATATCATCCAAAATTTGGTTTTGCTTTGTGTGGGAAAGAATCAGAAAAAAGTAATTCACACAAGGACTCAATACTTACATAATTTGAAGTCATGTTTTTCTCCTAGATTAAAGAAAGCATAAAAATCTTTTAGTCTTTAGTATTTAAAAATTCGACCTAAATTATCCCACAAGTTTTGTGTATACAATAAAGCAACAGTAAAAGGCTGTCATTTATTGATCATTAATGTTATGCCAGGGATATTGCAAACATACATTTTGCCAGGGTTTTTCACATTATTGGCTTTACTGACCTTTTGTATTGAGCAGTTTTTTTGTTGTGGGGGCCATTCTGTGCATTGCATCATGTTTAGCAGCGTCCTTGACCTCTACCCACTAGATGCCAGTATCATTCCACCCAGTTACGAGAATCAAATGCCCTGTGGGGCATATCATCCTTGACTGAGAACTTGATAACCTCACCACAACTTTGAGGTAGGTATAATTATAATTCCCCTTTTATATATAAAACAATATTGAAGCTGAGAGAGATTAAATACTTGCTCAAAGACACATAACCAAGAAGTGCCAGAGCCAAATTTGAAAGCGGGTTTATCTTGATGTCTGCATGCAATATCTTGATCACCAAATTGTCCTACTGAATTCATATTTTTGGTCACACAGTAGGGGTTTAAACAAGGGCACAGATTTTGAGAGCGATGTATTGCACAAAGCAGCAGTGATGGTTACTCCAATATTCCAAGGTCAGATGACATTTTAGCTAACATATTTAAACCCCATGTACCCCCTGTTACGTCTTTCATGTCATTCTTTTCGTTTCATATTAAAGGATAGCCAGGATATCATGGCAGAAGTGTGGACTCTGGAGTCAGAATGCTTGTATTTCAATCCAGACTGTTGCTTTTTAGCTGCGTGATTTGGGGAAAGAGACCTGGTCTTTCTGTACCTTTGTGTCCCCACAAAGAGTTTGAGCGAGGATGGGAAGAGTTATTTTATGTAAAGCATTTAGAACAGTAAACGGAACACAGGCTCTGTAAATGTTAAATCTCAGTTTTAAAATCTAATTTGTTTTAAGCCCATCACCCTCATAAATGTTACTAGAAGTACATATCAGCTTTGCTTCAGTGTGAGCACTAGCTAAACATTTTCTCTAATGCTTGAAGAGGATCTGAGTTTCTGGGGTAGAGACAGCCACTCTTTCTTTAACACTGTTTTCCTACAGGTATGTCTCTTTTGTTTTGCTAACCCAGCTCTTGGTGGACAGTTTTCTCTGGAGACTTTGGCCCTACTGTGTAATCTGATGCTACTGAACTGTCTGGGAAAGCTACAAATTTCATTCGTTCATTTATTCAATTGTTTACCCTTCAAGTAATCGTCACTTTCTGCTTTCCAGATTCTGTGCTAAGCACTGGGAGAGAATGAAATATTACTTTTTCTATAAAAATGTTTTTTGGAGATGTAAAATGCAGCTCCGTCATATCCATTTAATGGAATTACTTCTGTTTTAAAAAAAAGTTTTATTGAAATTCTGTTTAGTTAACATATAGTGTAATATTGGTTTCATAATGGAATTATTTTAAACTCTCAACTTCAACATTATCTAGCTGTTTGATTATAAGCCGTTGCTTACCCTCTCTGTGTCATTCCCTCATAGAGAAAATTGCCACAGTCATGGCTTCTGCCTCAATGGGGTATTGTGGTAGATGGAGATACTACATAGCATCTCTTCAGCCTAAATTTAGAGTAAGTGTGCTCTAAATGGTAAATTTTGTTTTTGGCTCCTGTATGTCAGCTCTGAAATAATAATAATAAAAAGAAAGCTATATGAGGACTTCCAGTTTCATGCCAAATGTCAAGCCAGGTTTGACAAATGACCAGAGCAGCCATAGGATTTTACAATGGATTTCAGCTAGGGTATCATAGTTCATTGGTGCATCCAGAGATGTAGTCAGACTGACAAAAAGGGTGATATTTTCTTGTTATTGTTTAATGTGGTAGAAAACAATCTGGATTGAAGGGAAGAATTTGTTTTTTTTTCCTTTTTTAAATATATCCCCTCATCCCTGCTCTTTGAAGTTCTTCTTATGATGCTAACCCCATTGACATCTTTCATGGTCAGTCCCTTTGGCGCTTCTTCCTAGACTTCATAAAATTCATTTCTTTTAAAATCAATTATTTTGAATATGTTTTGCTTCCCCAATTAGATTCCGAACTTGTAGGCAGTAAATCTCTCTTTTTTTTTTTGAAAAAGATTTTATTTATTTATTTGACAGAGACACAGTGAGAGAGGGAACATAAGCAGGGGGAGTGGGGGAGGGAGAAGCAGGCTTCCCGCCGAGCAGGGAGCCCGATGCGGGGCTTGATTCCAGGATCCTGGGATCATGACCTGAGCCGAAGGCAGAAGCTTAACGACTGAGCCACCCGGGCGCCCCTATCTCTCTTTTTCTAGTAGCTTGTAGCACCTGGCATAACATCTTTTATATAGTTGTGTTAGATTAATATGTGCTAATTGATTGGCCAAAAACAGTGATATGGAAATCGATGTGTTTTGCTCAGAAAGTATCGGAGATGTTGACCTTGTCTTCCTTCAGTTGCTCTTGTTCTATAGCCAACAGACAGGTTTATGTCTGACATAGCTTTAGGGAACTTTTGAGAGGCTTTCAAACATGGTTTATTAATAAAATTCACTTTTAACCTGGCATATCTGCAACCTCACTTTTTAAAAAACCTACTTAAAAATTTTCCTCTTAAAGAAGGAACAGAATGGCTAAATAGATGACCACATTAAATGCTGTGCAACCACCACTCACTTCTCTGTAATTACTCTTTGAACTGCACTGAAGGACTGTAACTGTCCACTGCTGATGGCAGTCAGGCCTGAGCCTTGCCTCTCCTGGTTTTAATTTACAGTTTGGTGAACTGTGGTTTTCACCCTCTTCATAACATCTCTGGCGTATAATTACTTGCAGCCTTCACTTTATATTTTTTATTGTATGAATAGTGATTCAGGTCTGTTACGGATTAAAATGCTACTTCCCTAATGAGACCATTGTGTGTGTGTGTGTGTGTGTGTGTGTGTGTGAGAGAGAGAGAGAGAGAGAGAGAGAGAGAATGAAAGCAATCCCCCCCCACCCCCCGCCACACATCAGGCTCCTTCTCTTTGTTCTCCTTACCCAGCTGTCTTTCCTCACCTGCTGCACCCTACATGTGAGTGCCGCTTGAGTCAGTCTTCATGGCTAAGTCTGTTTATCTCCCATCAGAAAGTAGGGCACACTCACCCCTTCAGGCAGTCAGGTGTCATCATCAAGTCTCATTTTGCTTTGTTTATTTTCCCGGTGAATCCTGGTTTTGGAAACTAAGGACTTTTCTTGTTTGAGGAAGCTTCTATTGAGTGCCCAGTTTACAGAAACTCCATCTTTTTCTTGGTTCCCAGTTTATGAATAACTGACATTCAACCTTGAATCCCAAGCCTTTTGACAAAACCCCTTTTGCCCAAGGTCATTGCTGCTTTCCTGTCTGATTCTCTGTGTTTCTGGAATTCTGGCCACTGTGTATTACTGTATTCCCTTTATTATCTCTCTGCCTATTCACGTTTTCTTCCCAGCACTACTGGTCCTTGAGTTGAGTATTTACTCCATTTTCAAGTGCATCTGTCCCTCCCTCAATTCCTGGATGTCTGTCACCTGCTCCATAAGCTGCTGAATCATCCCTGTGTCACACTCTTTGTGGGTAGCATTTGCATGAACGGAAGTTTGCCCTGCAAGCAAACTTGTGAACTGAGTGTTGGCAGTAATATGTAGTCAGCTTGGGAATGGAAGTTTCCACAGGGTGGTCCATATAACCCCATTCCTTCAGAAAAATTGCATAAGTAGCTTTAAAATAATTGTATTAAATTGGAATTGAGCTTTGGTTTTTGACTTCCATTTAGAAAAAGAAAACATATAAGCATGATATAATGAGCATGTGAGTAAGATTTGATGGTATATTATTTCTACATATGGTATATATCATTTCTCCTCAGGAGGAGGAGTAAATGGTTAACTTTATTAAAATGGATGAATACTTTAGGCCTCTGGGTGTCATTTAAAAATAGATGTTGAGGGGCGCCTGGGTGGCTCAGTTGGTTAAGTGACTGCCTTCAGCTCAGGTCATGATCCCAGGGTCCTGGCTGGGATCGAGTCCCGCATCGGGCTCCCTGCTCTGCGGGGAGCCTGCTTCTCCCTCTCCCACTCCCCCTGCTTGTGTTCCCTCTCTCGCTATGTCTCTCTCTGTCAAATAAATAAATCTTTAAAAAAAAAAAAAGATGTTGATTTTGTTTGACTGTATGTAGGGGAGTGTGGGTTAGGGAGTTCCTAAATGAAGTATGTAGAAGGATAGATCCAAATATTAAAAGTTGTTTTTAATCAATTAATGTGTATATTTTGTCTCCAAGGTGGGACTTCTTATCTTTGAAAAATATGTATTTTATGTTTAACCTACATAAAATATCCCATGTAATGACAAAGGGTAAGACTCAGATTTGTCAGTTGAATATAGATGTAAGACTTACTTGTCTTGGGGTGCCTGGGTGGCCCAATTGGCCAAGCATCTGACTCGTGATTTTGGCTCAGATCATGATCTCAGGATCTTGAGATCAAGGCCTGCATTGGGCTCTGTGCTGAGTGTGGAGCCTGCTTAAGATTCTATCTCTCCCTCTCCCTTGCCCTCTCTACACCCTTAAAAAAAAAAAAAAAGACTTGTCTTATTACAATAGCTTTTTTTCCTATTTCAGTTTTTAGAATTCATATGATATATGATGTAATTGGTGTAGTCCAATCACATATAAAGTATTTAGACCATTTGCTTCCAACACTGTAAGCACAGCTCCTAAATTAGTGAACTGGAAATGAGCTACCCTTGACCACTTATATTCTACATAATTTGCTAAGTACTTCTGAAATATCATATTGTAACAACCTCATAAGGTTTTTCATTGCTCTCTCTTAGGAAACTAAGACTCAAACACTTTGAGGAATTTGCGTAAGGTTATAATAATAAATGGCTGAATCAGGATTTGAACTCTGTTCAACAGACCTGGTGTCCACAGTGGGTCCATGCCTACCCTAGTCTACATTCTGTCAGGAAGTAGAAATGAATAATTAAAAGAAAGTTAAATTTTTGAGGAACCTCCACACTGTTTTCCAAAGTGGCTGTACCAACTTGCATTCCCACCAACAGTGTAAGAGAGTTCCTCTTTCTCCACAACCTCTCCAACATTTGTTGTTTCTTCCCCTGTCCATTTTTGCCATTCTAACTGGTGTAAGGTGGTATCTCAATGTGGTTTTGATTTGAATTTCCCTGATGGCTAATGATGATGAACATTTTTTCATGTGTCTGTTAGCCATTTGTATGTCTTCCTCGGAGAAGTGTCTTTCATATCTTCTGCCCACTTTTTGACTTGATTATTTGTTTTTTGCTTGTTGAGTTTGAGAAGTTTTTTATAGATCTTGGATACCAGCCCTTTATCTGTAGTGTCATTTGCAAATATCTTCTCCCATTCCGTGGGCTGCCTCTTTGTTTGGTTGACTGTTTCCTTTGCTGTGCAAAAGCTTTTTATCTTGATGAAGTCCCAAAAGTTCATTTTTGCTTTTGTTTCTCTAGCTTTTGGAGATGTATCTTGAAAGAAGTTGCTGTGAGTAATGTTTGGTAAACAGTGTGGAGGTTCCTCAAAAATTTAAAAATAGAGCTACCTTATGACCCAGCAATTGCACTACTGGGTATTTACCCCAAAGACACAGATGTAGTGAAAAGAAGGGCCATATGCACCCCAGTGTTCATAGCAGCAATGTCTGCAATAGCCAAACTGTGGAAAGAGCCGAGATGTGCTTCAACAGATGAATGGATTAAGAAGATGTAGTCCATATATACAATGGAATATTACTCAGCCATCAGAAAGGATGAATACCCAACTTTTACATCAACACGGATGGGACTGGAGGAGATTATGCTAAGTGAAATAAGTCAAGCAGAGAAAGTTATCATACGGTTTCACTTATATGTGGAACATAAGGAATAGCATGGAGGACATTAGGAGAAGGAAGGGAAAAATGAAGGTGGGGAATCAGAGGGAGAGATGAACCATAAGAGACTATGGACTCTGAGAAACAAACAGGGTTTTAGAGGGGAGGGGGCGGGGGGGATGGGTTAGCCCGGTGATGGGTATTAAGGAGGGCATGTACTGCATGGAGCACTGGGTGTTATACGAAAACAATGGATCGTGGATCACCACATCAAAAACCAATGATGTATGGTGACTAACATAACATAATAAAATTAAAAAAAAAAAGTTAAAGCCTGTCTCAAATCTTCCATCTACCTGCCCTGTTCTTGCCAGTTAACAGTGTTCATCTCTCTCAGTACTTTTCTCCTCCATATGTATTGACCATTTATGGATGACACTCTGTGTAAAGCACTCTGTTAGGCACATGATTGAGCACCAAGAAGCGTAAGAGATTGTTCTCTCCTGGCAGCCTCCTTTTGGTTGATGGGTCAAAATTATCCCAATACAGATGATTAATAAAAATGGCAGAGTATGTCAAGTGGGAGGGTGGAGGTAGATCTCACTGTGATCTGTCATAGATGAGGCAAGGTGGAAGATGATTCAGAACAGAAAAAGCAGGAGTTACTTTGGAGAAATGATTTGGGGCCAGGTTGGACGGCCTGGCCTGATGCTGATCTGTTATCTCCTAACAGGCACTTTGAAACATGCTCCTGTACACTCATCAGAGGTGCTTTTTCTGCTTTTATTTTTAAAAATATTTTTCATAGTTTAATAGTTTAACTTTTTAATAGTTTAAGTTTAAACTAAGATAGTTTATTTTTTATTTACTTACCATCTCTCACTTCTTTTTTTTTTAAGATTTTATTTATTTATTTATTTATTAGAGAGTGAGTGAGAGAGAAACAGCATGAGAGGGGAGAGGGTCAGAGGGAGAAGCAGGCTCCCCGCTGAGCCGGGAGCCCGATGTGGGACTCGATCCCAGGACCCTGGGACCATGACCTGAGCTGAAGGCAGTCGCTTAACCAACTGAGCCACCCAGGTGCCCCCATCTCTCACTTCTGAAATAAAAAGTCGACGATGTCATAGGCCATGTCTGACTTGTTCACGTCTATATCTCTTAACACCTGCAGCTGTCCCCAGCATGTGGCAGGTTCATAATAGAAATCTGGTGACTTAGATAAAAGCATTCTTCATTTGCTTTCTGATTATTAAAACAGCTCATATTAAAGAGTTTTACGTTGTTGAATGCTGTTTTCAGTAAATTATCTGGGTCTGTTATTATAAACATGGAAGAATTACTAGGTTTATCATTTTGTTGTAGGATTTATATGTGTGAGAGAAGATAGAACTTTTACCAGGGTCTCAGTTTCAGTACTTCTTATAAAACATATTTACATAGGCCCTGTTTTACTTTCTTAAATTACAATTCATAAGTAAGATAATCTAGTAAGATAAGAGATGACATAGGTTATATACCACATAATTTAAAAAATCAATATAATTCCGTATTGTTAATGTAAAGATGAAATATGAGGAAAGCTATTTTTATAAAATTCTACGTATCTTAATGTGCAAATATTCAGGCATATAAATAATAGAAGTCATAAAAGTTAGCTGCTTATGTCTAAATGTAGAAGCTCCATGACTATGCAGCCACATTTGCACACTAATTTTTTGAAATAGTGAACAACTCTTCATAAATTCTCAAACCAAATAAGTTTTATGCTTCTGCAGGTTTTCATAATGGTTGCATTCTGGAAACAAAAACGAAAACAAACCCATAAAAGGAAAAGCAACCACAATAACAAAAATCCAGTGAAAGTGTGCAAAAAAATACTTGGTGTTTATTTGCTTAAAATTAGATTCTGGGCTTCAATAATTATAAACAGGTTATTCATTCAGATATATAGTAGGGTGTTTTAAAGCTGCATGGGATGTACTAATTGTCCCGTGCGTTGTACAACTTCTAGTATCCCTAACCCCTGCCTACTGTCAGCACAATCCCCAGTCTACGTAAGTATCTACACACACACACACACACACAGACACCCACGTACAGTCACAAATTTAAAAGATTTGTGCCTGTGGGGTAGTATTACCCCCTTTGAAAACCTTTGCTAGAAACAAATAAGGGGGTAGGCAAAATTTATTTCTCTCTTCCCCTCATCTGAGGTACAAATTTCTCCCCTCAATCAGATCTACTACCACTGACACTGGTTGCCGTTAGTCGTTCTTTCATCCAATCCCTTTCAGTCCTCATGTTGTCCTCAAGATGCATCTCCCGGGACATATCCTGGGCTTTGAGCCTATGCTTTCTCAACCCTTATTATAAGCTGCTGTCATTGAGTAGTTTAATAAAATCTGGTAAATTAACTCCCAGTGTACTACTGTTGACATGTAGGGACTTAAATTTTAACTTAAGAAAAATGTATATGTGTGTGTGTGTTTGTGTGTGTGTGTATTTTTTTTTTACTTAGATCAGAACTAAGACCTCCTGTTTAAACTTCAGACCTCTACCATGTATCTGTGAAAGAAGAATTTAGTTTTGCTGGCTTTCCAAAGCTATTACATGCTTTTACTAACCACCTATTATTTTTTTATTATTATTTTTTATTATGTTATGTTAATCACCATACATTACATCATTAGTTTTAGATGTAGTGTTCCATGATTCATTGTTTGTGCCTAACACCCAGTGCTCCATGCAGAACGTGCCCTCTTTAATACCCAGCACCAAGCTAACCCATCCCCCCACCCTCCTCCCCTCTAGAACCCTCAGTTTGTTTCTCAGAGTCCATAGTCTCTCATGGTTTGTCTCCCCCTCCGATTTCCCCCCTTCATTTTTCCCTTCCTGCTATCTTCTTCTTTTTTTTTTTTAAACATATAATGTATTATGTGTTGCTAACCACCTATTATAAACCAGAACTGTCAGGTTATTTAATATCTTGGAGATTCAGATTTTTGGCTATAAAATGGAAATGATAATTAAAACTAAAGTTATTATGTCTGTGATCATTAAACAACATGTCCTTTCTGTAACATTGTTAGCATAAACCTAACCACACAGTTGATGTTGTGCTTATTGTTACCAAAAAGTCTTTGCCTTTCACCTTCTTATAGATCTGTGGTTCCCAGTTAGGAGTGATTTGGGTGGGGGGCGGGGAGATTTCTACTGATAATTAGTGGCTGATGCCAGGAAGGCTACTTAACATCCTAAAATTCATAGGACAGTCCCCTACAAGAAAGAAAGATCCAGCCCAAACTGTTAATAGCACTGAAGGTGAGAAAACCCTGCTATAGATGCATAGTATGTAGTCTTCAATTTATTGTTAGTATTTGCTTTTCATCTGCTTTCTTTTATTCTTGAAGAGAAAAACCTCATGAACTCAGATTCACTGAGTTATTTCTACAGTGAAAGCCAGCCTGAATTGCCACATACATATATTCTGAGAAACGAATGAGAACAAGGTATATAATTTCACACGCTTATAAATATTTATCTTTTAATTTTTATTGCTATTTTAAGACCCATTCATTTTCATTTTCTCTTCTTTCTAGCTTTCCTGTTTGAATTATTAAGCTAATATCTTGTCACATTTTAGAAAATTTGTAGACTTCAGGAAAGAAGGATAAATCCAGCCGCTTTCTCCCACTACTTTGGGAAAAGAAAGAGTGTGTGGGAAAGTGTTGGAAGTATTTATAGGTTGCTCTGAACATTAGGCCAGGTGGTGGTTCCAGTATTGTTAGTCTGCTTAGCACGTAAGAAACTAGTGTTTCCATGCGTGCTCTTGTTTTATGGAATTTCCGCTGCCCTTACTTATATATGAGGTAGCAATTGAATTGTGCTTTTTCCAGAATCTTCTTTGTACATCCACACTTCAAAGAGAAATAGGTAAGACAGACATAAGTGATAGCAGGAAAAGCCTGTTTGTGGCTCTGGATTCACTCATCTGTGGGACGGTCTGACCTGTGAAATGCAAGGTTAGCAAATGTTGACACATGGCAAGTGCTGGCTGTGCAAGTAAAAGCTCTCTGGGGAAGTTTTTATTTGGAGCTCCCAATTTTTCCAAGATATCAGAAGATTCTTTCCTTGCAGAAACAGTGAGAAGCTCTTAGGAGAATGAAGGCCTGAGTAGAAATGCAACCACACCATGTCTCATGCTCTTAAATGTGTTCCCACTGGAAAACATTGCAGGATGTCTGGATTGCAGCAGGAAGAAGGAGAGTGAGAGTGACTTTTTAAATCTGGACACAGCCTGGAATTATCAGATGAGAATTGTGGACTTCTCTATGCCTTGCATTCCCCAGCTTGATTTTTTTTTATGTGGAACTATATTAATAATGGTTTTTTTTTAAGGATATGTTTCAGTATGAGTATGTGTAAACTGTTCAGCCAAGTCTATTTCTTGATGTTATTTTCTGACCCTTGGAAACATCAGAATTGAAATGAAAGGTAAGTGACTAAATTAGACACATTTAAAACCAAACACACTTTCATCCTGTTTATTTAACTGAATCCCTATTTCAACTCAGTATCATGTGTTTGAATAGTGAATTTTTTCCTTTTCATTTGAGCCCCATATGTTATTTTGGAAATGAGAATATGTAATAAAATGCATTTATATAATTTTAACAAATTGGTTAAGATAGTGATAATAACCAGGTGTTTTCAGGTTTCTTCTCATGTCCTGCTTGCACGGCCCTAGGCATAAATCTGCTTATTAACAAACAGTGGACCAATTAAGTGTATATTCCCTTGGGTGTATAAAACAGACTTAGCCTTTTTCCGTTGCTGCCTGGTTGTCACTTTCTGAAGCAAGTTTTCTTGGTGTACCCTAACAGCAGATCTAAAATTGGTGGGTAAGCCATTCTGAATTCATGGAAAAACCTGTTCAGTAAATTTACAGTGTTCTGGGAATTCTTCAGGAGAAGGGTGTCTTCTTCATTGTCCCTAATTGTAAATTATCTCTTAATTCTTATAAAAATAGAACTCTGAATCTATAATTCAGCTGGGTGTCTTGACCATGAAACACAGACAAAAAGCAACTGTGTTCCATCAGCAGCTGCCACAGAGAGAGTTGTTTATGGTGTGGCTGCTCTGTAGTTCAAAAAGAGTTGTTAATTTTCATTATTACATTAGAGGCCTGAGGAACAATATGTATCAGGTGCCCCCTCAATCATCAGAATTCTTAACTGAGTGAATTCTTTTTTTTTTTTTTAAGATTTTTTTATTTATTTATTTGAGACAGAGAGAATGAGAGAGACAGAGAGCACATGAGGGGGGGGAGGGTCAGAGGGAGAAGCAGGCTCCCTGCCGAGCAGGGAGCCCGATGCGGGACTCGATCCTGGGACTCCAGGATCATGACCTGAGCCGAAGGCAGTCGCTTAACCAACTGAGCCACCCAGGTGCCCAACTGAGTGAATTCTAAACCAGTGAGACAGACTTCAGTAAATAAGTCCAGAGCAACCAGTGAAGCTCAGAAGAGCAAACAGAATTTAGACAATACTAACCTGTCTATCAGTATTTTTAATTTTGATTCTCATTATTTTATTTCCTGGCATTGCATTTAATACACTTGTACAAAATTATTAGTCATCTGTTGGGTGTTATCCCCATAATTGAGGAAAGAGCACTTACTATCATTTAAAAATACTTTTAATTATAATTGTGTTCCTTGCACATTTTAGTTGAAGTGTGTTTTTTATGATTTAATTTGTCATCTGGCTATTTCATTTATAAAAGGTATCTGGTTATTAGTAACAATTAGCACATATAAACATTTAGAAATAATACCAGATTTAGTTTTGTGAAATTTGGAATCTCTTTAAATTGCCATGGAAGTCTTTATTAATTCTTCCATAATAGTTAATAGTCATATGATGGTTTTAAAGCTTTGTCAATATTAAAAAGTTAAGAGGTACATGCATTAATGGATAAAAGAAAACAAAAATCACCCCAGGAAATCGTTTTAAGTGCACTTAAGAGACAAAGACTTACTATTTCACGGAAGGAAAATGTGGTGTGTGCACCATATTCGTTATAAGCATGTTCTGGGAAGTGTGTTTTAAAAGAGTAATACATTTTAAAATAAAATGAACAATTTTCCAGCATTACCTGAAAAAGAACTTTTAACTTACTTTGAGATAAGTCAGTGTTTCATAAATGGCAAAGGAATATGGATTGGACCATGCAATCATTCTGAATAAAGGAAGTTAATACTTTGCAGATTGCATAACCTATCGGATTGATAACTGAGAGTGATAAAAACATTTTTTCCCTTTTCATTAGTATGAAAAAATAACTTAGGAAGTGCACTGTTAAGTAGATATTATACATGTAGATTTCACTAGAAATGGGGGGGAACCTTCATAGCCTCTGTATGAGTGGCTCTATTTGGATGTGTACGTTTTCCTAAGCATTTGGTGGAGGATTGTTCTATTGCTTTGTAAAAGAATTTTATGACATTGGATTTGTATTGATGGTTTTTAATCCTTCAAAGTACTAAGATAGACTCCGCAATATAATCGAAGCACTATAATAAGTTTATTCTGCCTAGTGTCTCTGTATCATGGATGGATTTATTATCTTATCCAGCACAAAGTACCTTAGTTCTCTATTACTGTGCATGGGCAAACAGTAGCTATGATGTTGAAATGAGTAACTGTAATAACAGATTATCATTTTGCTTGTTTCAGTTCTCTTGAATTATTGGATATTCAGTTTCAGAAAGTATTTCTAAATTATTCAATAAAAATGATTTATAAATAATAGTACTTGTGTATTTGAGCTAAAGTAGTTGATATCTCTCTTTGATTGATCTTTTCATTTACTCATTCACCAAATATTTGTTGAGTTCCCTCTGTATGTCAGGGGTTGTACTAGATACTAGAAATAGGATATCATGAGGGTTTTTTTTTTTCCTAGATAGAAATTGGTTTTGGTTAATTTATTTGTTTAATTTCAGAAGTCAGCTCCAGCTTCTAGTATCAAATTGTTGTTAGACAAAAATGTGTAGCTTTGTTGTAGAAGAAAATTTTGGTCTCAAAGGAAAGAAAAATTGGGAAATCAAAGACTGATCATAACTTGGATATCACTGTACAGTAAGGGTTTGCCAGAAGAACAGAACTGCCTTTTTAAATTAAATAGTCTGTGAAAAAGCCTCCAGAAGAAATCCTGTAAGTAGGAAGTCATGTATAGGAAACTGATGAACTATGCAATATTTTTTCATCTTTTTCTTCCTGTTAGACAGCTTAAGCAACATTCAGCAAAATGAAGAATTATTTGGATTTTATTTATTTATTTTTTAAAGATTTTATTTATTTGACAGAGAGAGGCACAGCGAGAGAGGGAACACAAGCAGGGGGTAGTGGGAGAGGGAGAAGCAGGCTTCCTGCCGAGCAGGGAGCCCAAAGTGGGGCTCGATCCCAGGATCCTGGGATTATGACCTGAGCCAAAGGCAGATGCTTAATGACTGAGCCACCCAGGCACCCAAAAATTATTTGGATTTTAATGGATTTCAGTGCCTTCAGCACAAAGTTCTTTAAGTCTATCACTTGATACTATCTTAGTGTATAATGTTTGTTGTTAACTTTCAAAGTTCAAATCAGAGGTACTTGATGTTTGCAATTTATTTTCCATCCCCCCTTTTCAAGTATACCGAGGTGAGTGTAATTTCCATACTGCTTAGGTTCTCTTACAGATTTGATTGGTCTCCACTTGATTGCTATAAATTAAAATCCCAAAGTAATGCCACACTGATGGAATGTAAGTAAATGGCTAAGTGATTGTCCCTACCCTCATACTGTCAGATGTGAGAATAGTGGGACAGTTTCCCCACACCCAGGGTGAAGGAATTTCATAATTCAAAATAATTTCTATGACAGCTTTTCCCAATGTTTATTCTGGAGAACTATGTTAATAGGCTTCACCAACAAAATACATAATTTCTATAGAAACACATCTTGAAATACTAGGCTGGGCAAAGGTACACAGGTTTTTATTTATTGTAGGACATCTCAGCATCTTCACTGTGTGATCAATCACTCACTGTGAGTCTCTGACATAGGAGTGTAAGTGTTCCAGACTTATTTGTCAAGGACTCCTTGACAAGTATCTTTTTAATACTAATGTTCACAGTGTAATGATATACTCATGTTTATAATGTCATATGCACTGTTTCCAAATATATTGGTCAAGGATTTCTTGAAAAACATCTCTTATGAGGAAAGTACCTTGGGGCTGATTTTAGGAAGTGTTGCCATGGTACAGTCTATAGGCTCCTAAGTCTACCTGATATTTCTCAAATTGTACAATTCTAGACCAGCTCTGAGTGAGTTTTATGTAATTTGTACCCTCTGTGATTCTCCTAGAGTACATGTGACTTCTAGGGGTCTTGAAACAGAGCTGAAAAGAACAACAATCAACAACAACAACAATAATAATGATGGTGATAACAATTCACAAATATATAGCATTTTTTTTCCAAAATGCTTTCACATTGTGAGTCTCTTTGGTTTTGTAACAAACGTGGTACATTCAGCTGGTCATGTTTTGTTTTTTCTAATTTATGTTTCAGAAAATAACATAGAAAGATTCAAAAGTTTGTCACGTTTTCATGTCAGGTTTATACTCCCCTGTCCTTAGCTGTTGTATAAATAATGCTTTTCTAAGATAATACTTTACATTGTACTAGCTGAGAGTTAAGATCTAGGTCAGGGGTCAGAAAACTGTGATTCAGGGTTAGGCAAACTATGACCTATAATCATATAGACCATTGGGCTAAATCTGGCCCAATGCTTGTTTTATTTATTTATTTTTAAGTAAAGTTTTATTGGAACACGGTAATACACATTTGTTTATGTGTTGTTTGTGACTGTTTTCACACTACACTGGCAGAGTTGAGTGTTTGCAGCAGAGACCATATGGCCTGAAAATCCTAAAATATTCACTATCTGGCCCTTTTTAGACAAGTTTGCCCACTGCACATCCAGATCATGGCCTGAACTAGAGGCTGTATGTAGATGTTAGAATGCCATTTATATTGTACTCTGTTTATAATATATGATGGTTAGCAGAAAACATGGAGGTAGTTCCTCCCAAAAAGAAACCTACATTTGTACTGTTAGTGTAAATGACACTCAGTTGTTAATTTACACACATCCCTATGCATTAATTACGGGTTTTAGCACACTGCAGTGTTAGCTGAGCCTGCCTCCTTCCTTCACGCATAGGGTTATTTAATTATTGCTGCTAGAGGCTTTAATCAAGTCCTTCTTATAGAAAACAAACAAATGATTAGCCTTTACACTGCAGGCATAAACAGGAATTTGACTCATGAATTTCCTAATTATACTACAGCATTTTGAAAATCAGTTGGCATTCAAATTCTTGCTGTTACTCTGTGTACAATTTCCTTTTGCAAGACAGAAGTATAGGATAAAAAATTGTTGTTAAATATGTTAAGATTAAAGTTAGGTTTAATTTAAATATTTTTTCTTTACTTACTCATAAAAATGATTAAATTGAAGTAGGGGAGTAATTAGGTGTCAGCTACACATTGTATATGACTCTTACTAATTTATTCTTACATTAATGCTATGAGGTAGGCTTTATTATTTTCATTTTAAATAGGAAATTGAGGCTCAGGATGTGAAATGACATGCCCAGTGCCACATGAGAGAGTCGTTTGTGATGGGGCCTGGTTAAGATTCCCAATCTCTGGGGCGCCTGGGTGGCTCAGATGGTTAAGCGTCTGCCTTCGTCTCAGGTCATGATCTCAGGGTCCTGGGGTCAAGTCCCGCATCGGGTTCCCTGCTCAGTGCAGAGCCTGCTTCTCCCTCTCCCTCTGCCACTCCCTCTGCTTGTGCTCTTCTGTCTATCTCTCTGTCAAATAAATAAATAAAATCTTTAAAAAAAAAAAAAAAAACGACTCCCAATCTCTGGGCCTGGCTGTGGGTTCATTTCACATTGACATGGTGCCTCAGCCACAAGTCCAAGCTCCATTCTCCATAATTTCTGAACCAGTGCCTAAAATGGATCAGCTCTTCCAATTTTTTTTTTTTAATTTCCAAGATGTGCTTTTAGTTGTGCATAACAATTGGCAAGTAAAATTCACATCCCAGTTTTATAGCAGTAGATTATCCTGCTTTATCTTTTAGCTATGTGAAAAATCAATTCTGAAATAAGATCTATGAGTTTCTTTTTAATTCTGTCTAAACAAAAACAACCAAGTTCTGCTTATTTTGAGTGCTAAAGCCAATTTTGATTTTACCAGAGATACAAGGTGGTTCATAATTTCTCCTTTCCACTTCCTTACATCCTTTGTCAGGAGTCAAATGCCAAAAGGTTTTCCACAAGTAAAATTTGCTTCTTATGTAATTGTTTTTAAGGAGTTCTTTGGAAGAATAAGGACATGTACCTATAGGAAATTATTTCCCTTTCTGTACTATTTTCTAACATGTTCTTAGTGTCTTTGCAGCATATATTACTTTGTGAGAGTTACTTCACAATCCATTCTTCATTACTCTGTGTGGAAGACTGATCTTGGCCAGACCATGAGCCTTCTTTTATTTTCCTAGAGCTGCACTGAAGTCCTCACAGATAGGAATTTTTATTGAGATGATTGCTTCTCATTCAGATCTTTATAAGGACAGTAGGATATTTCCTAAGACATGATGCTCTTACTTACACGGTGGAGGTTACTCTTGGTTAGGGTCATAATCCAGTCCTAGGTTTTAAAGAACATTCCCACTGTTACAGAAGATTCTATTGGACAGCCCTGTTTTAGAAAGTAACATAGAAATGTCCTAGACTGTATGTCTAGTTGCTAATGACATTTATGTATTAGTAGCTTATCCACTTGAGGGTCTCACTTTTTCATGTGTAAAATGTAAAACAAAAACAAACCAACCAAACAAACAATTATATGGGCACTCCATCTGTACTTGATGCAGACAAATTTTAAATGTTTTACTTGCAAATTTTGATAGATGTGCTTCAGATGCTTTTTTTTTTTTGGTAGAAGGCTTAGTTAATTGGTTATTCTTTATCATTTTTTCAAAACTTTCAATACAGGAATCTGTTAGAAAATTAGATTTCTAGTTTCTTATTTAAAATTCATGTAAAAAGAAAAAAAATAGCCAATTTAGATTATTTTAAGGAGTTTAAGAAGTATGCAAATTTGATCTGATTTGTTAAAAACTTTGGTTGTTATTGATAGCATTCCTTTTAGAGTTTTACTCATAGTTGTGACTCTGAGGCCAATTAACCAAGGTTTTATCATGTGTTACAAAAGTGAACCTTTGGTTTGATTTTTTAATCAGTTAAACGAGAATATGCATTCCAGTTTTAAAACTCTAAAACTCTAGGTTTCTAAATACCATTGCACTTTGGGATCATTGTTTGTAAAAAGATAAATTCAGTCAGAATTTCAGGGGCTATAAATGGGATTAAACTATAAATAGGAAATAATTACATTTCTTAGTGCATTATGTTTTAAGATAGGCCTTGGATAGTAATATCTTCACAGGAAAGTCACTTAAAAATTAAGTTGAGTACTATATGATTCTACACAATGGATGATTCAGTTATTTCTGCCAAGTTAACTACAGTATGTAAAAGCATTCTAATCAACATATATCCCGTTGGAACCAGATGTTTATCACATTTACCAGACTAGCATCCCTGAAGGTGGTATTTAGAAATGACTAAAGACAACTATAAATTATATATTTCTCATATACATAATTGATGTAGTTGCTTTGAATAGTTTTAATTGGATGGAGCATTTAGTTTAGTAACTACACATCAAGTACCATGATGGTCAATTTAAGTGAAACCTGAGGTAATTGTTTTGACCAAAATGCAGAAAATGCTATTTTAAATACTCCCTTTCTGATTTTGTAAAGCTTTCAAGGCAAAATTGGTAGAAAAACTAAAATTTATTTGAGACCATCTTAAGATGTCACTAGTCTAACCATGCTAAAGATTCACATTCTATCCAATACAAATATGTGAGCTTAACACATGTCATTATAATTAATAAATCATATAATTTATTAAAATTATGAAAAATTTTAATTCCTACAATTTCATAGAATTATTTTAATTAAGAATACCTGTTTTTGTTGATATGTCACGGAAGTATATAATGAAACATTACATTACATGCAGGAAACAATACTAGGATTTCAGAGAAGGTGATTTTTTTTAAAAAATGAAGCTCCATATGGGGCGCCTGGGTGGCTCAGTTGGTTAAGAGACTGCCTTCGGCTCAGGTCATGATAATCGAGTCCCTCATCAGGCTTCCTGCTCAGCGGGAAGCCTGCTTCTCCCTCTCCCGCTCCCCCTGCTTGTGTTCCCTCGCTCGCTGTCTCTCTCTCTCTGTCAATTAATTAAATAAATAAAATCTTTAAAAAAAAAATGAAGCTCCATAATAAACCATTATTTTAGTGGGATTATCTGTATTTCAATTTTTTTTGTTTTAAATTATATGCTTCCTACAAATATGGTAGGGTACATGTGATTAATTTGCTAAACCTCCATAATATAGAGGAAAGAGCATATAATTTCGGGTCAGAAGAGCTGACTTGTACTATTTCGTCCTTCAATTTTCATTTATTCCCTCATGTTTATTGAGTGTTTAAAGGCACTGTGCTAAGAACAGTGTATAAAGTGATAAGAAAACAGATATTATGTATGCCCCATTGGACTTTGTTACTTTCTTAACAGACCTTGGCCACATCATTTTGGTAATTAATAAGATTACACACATGGTTTTGTGAATTTAAGTGACGGTTGTTCTATTCCACAGCATCGCCATCATTTTCTTCATTGTCAGATCAACTTAAGAAACAGCAGTCCAAAGAGGAATCAGTTTGGAAATGTTCAATTAGTGAATCTTGAACTGCCTCAGAATATTTTAATAGAAACTAATACTAAAATGCTTTGATCTATCTTGCCCAAATAAAAATGTTTCCGGTTGTTAAAGTTCTTTACTTCCTTTGTGAGAGTATAGTAACTAAATTCAGCCTATTGTGGCAAGTAAATCTTGCCTATGACAAAAAACTTAATCATCTTCATCCCACATTACTAGTTTCATAGAAGCTAAGCAGGAAATTAAGACTGGAAATTAATTACTCATTAAAACACATTTATTAAGCAACTCTTATGGGTACACACCAGGCTAGCAGCTGAACAAAGGAAGAGGAAGAGAAAAGGCACTGCTCTTAAGCAACCAACAGTTTGCATAAGGAAGCATTAATTATAATAATGTCATGGCTAACGTCGTTAAATGGGTATTATCTATACATGAAATACTTTACAGTCTGTCATTATTGAATCAGTGGTTTTGCATTATTTTACTGCTATGAGCCACAGCCTCTCTATGGAACAAGTTAGATGTTTAGCACATGGGTAAATTAAAGAAATGTTCTAAAAAATTGTATCTAGTTTCCTAAAGCTGATTTGTGGTTGGAGAGCCTAAAAATTAGGATCCTAACTGCAGGCTCACTGTCCTTTCCATTTCCTTTTTTAGAGACAATGAGAAGAAACATTGAAGTATCGCATATTGTCAGGAAATGCCTAGATTCTCTAAGGATTTCTGGTTTCTTAGTGATTCAGTGTACTAGTTGACTCTGACAATTCATTCAAATCATTTTTCCTCTCATTTTGTGAATATTCATATTTATAAACTTTAAAGTAGTTGATTTCATTATTTATACTGATAGATTCATGTATAATTAAGTTTATTCTCTTGACCTCCATTCAGAATAGTTCGCAAACTACTCTAGGAGAAGCATATTAATTTAAAAAAAGATGGAGTCATCTCTTCAGTATTTTAACTTTTTTTTTTCTTGGAGAGAGAGGTGGGAGGGGCAGAGGGAGAGAGAATCTGAAGCAGGTTCCATACCCAGTGTGGAGCCCGATGTGGGGCTCAATCTCACAATCCTGAGATTGTGACCTGAGCCGAAATCAAGAGTCGGATGCTTAACCAACTATCTGGGCCACCCAGGCGCCCCTAGTCAGTATTTAAAAAAATAGTGGCCCTTCTACTCTTTCCATCATGTTTTCCCCATAGGTTGAGTATTACTTGTAACATTGCACATTTTGAATGTAATTTACTTCAGACAGCTGTAAAGTACACATATCCTAAGCTACTAGACTGCCATGATCTACAGTTGCTAGCAGATATTAGCCATTCCACATACTGTACATATGGTGCAACTAATTTTTTTCTCAGTTATTGTAATAATATCAGAAATCTATTAAGTTTTTGTGTCCTATTATTTTATGTACCAGTGAGTTTTCTCTAGTAATACAAGATCTAAAATAGTACTGTCTTAGTTGAGGCTGCTATAACAAAGTATCATTCACTGGGTGGCTTATAAAAAACAGAAATTTATTTCTCACAGTTCTGGAGAATGCAAATCTGAGATCAGGGTGCCAGAATAGTCAAGGACTGGTGAGAGCCCTCTTCCAGGTTGAAGGCTGTGGACTTCTTATTGTATCTTTATATGGTGGCGAGCAGAGAGGGGAAGCAAGCTCTCTCAGGACTCATAAGGGCACTGATGTCATTCATGAGGGCTCCACTCTGATGAGCTCATGTAACCCTAATAACCTCCCAAAGGCTTCTAATATTGTCATACTGAGAAGTAGGGTTTCAACATAAGAATTTTGGGGGGATATAAATATTCAGTCCATAGTAAGTACTGAATCAGGATCTGCCTCTGGTTTTGCAATATACATTTTCTTCTTTGAAAATAAAATAAATATATGGTTATATCGCATAATCTCTTTCAAGCCATTCTAATATCTGGGTTGGACTAGGATATGAGGTGACCTCAGTAATCTATAGAAATCAGCTGTCCTTCTCAGTACTTAGTTCGCTTACCAAACAACAGCTCTTTGGGATACCTAGATTGTTATTTATTAAGGTGTATAGTGAATATTATAAATATATTTTTGTTTTTATTCTTATATTGCCTCATTTCCCTTACCTTGTAAATGTAGAGTTTGGATGTCCCTAACCAATAATGAAAAATGACACTTTTTGATAATAAAGTGGACAGTGTTCAACTTTAAGAGCAGGCCTACATTTTTTTAAATACTGAAAATAGACTTTCTAGGTCTACTCTAAATTTTTGTTGTGCATCTTACTCATTTTTTATATAAAACATGTTAGTTCATCATTTCATCTCCAAAATTTTTGCCACTTTTTTTTCTTTTACTACTCTACAGTTAATGCTTCCATATTCGGAGTTATTTTTCTATTTGTCCTATTCATAGTTTTTATTTGCTTACTCAATGATACATTTGTTATCACGTACTAGCCCCTTAACAGGATCTTGGACTTTTATAGAATTAACTAGAAGTTTGAGCTGCTCTTTTTATTCTTTTATATTTCTTTCCTGTTGTATTTCAGTGTTATAGAAATGTTGATCCTAAACTTTATTTGCCCATTTGGTTTATTTTCCCATAGGGTATTATTCAGTAAGAGGCCTGTTTTATAGAAAGGGAAATCTTTGACTTATTAAATGTAAGAGAACTTATTTTATGTGATTGTGGGATGGAGGGTACTTTTTACTAATCTAAAAACTGCTGTTGCTATTAAACTATCATATAGTTTACACATAAAGTCTATGATAAATAATATTAAATGACTTACTGGAGAATACTGAGAGAAGTGGGGAGGAATCAAGAGAAAAGTTATTTGATTGCTTGTTTAATTTCACTTAAAAATGAAAACATATTTAACATTTTTGCATTATCTGTGAGGCTTAAGAAAAAGGACTTAGGATGAAAAGAGTAATAATTATCCAGAGCTTATATTATTGAAAGACATTTTAGCATTAGAGTTATTTCTCAACTTTTGTTTTTATTTTAAAGTTAAAATGGAACTATCATATAGTTCTTCTCAGTGTACAAATTCAGTGACCATATCTAATATCATTTTAGGTGTCCCTTTAAAAATATCGTTATGAATTTAAATTATTTCCTTTTATAAACAAAAATAGCAACTACATATATATCATGTAACAGCTTTATATTAAAATATATTACCAGAGAAGTGATAACTTATTTAAAACCCTTAATACTGACCAATAGGACTTCCGGCAATGATAGAAATGTTCATAATCTGTGATGTCCAGTCTGGTAGCCAATGACCGCATATGACTGCAAGAATGTGGAATTTGGCTATTGCAACTTAGAAACTAATTATTTTATTTTATTTTATTTTAATTAATTTTAATTCATACGTAAGTAGGCGTAAAAGTCTGATGGCTAACATACTAGACAGTGGAGTTAGTAAATGCTTTTCTTCTCTTCTGACATGGACAAACATGTAAAGTTAAAATAAAAAGAGAGGGAAAGAGAGAAATTTATAATTTATTTAATGCTTATTATCAGCAGATAAATATATTTTCGGGGGAGTAAAGTAGTAATTGTGTTATTATTGATGATACCATCAAATATTTATTGTAAATAGTTTCTTATTCTACCCACATTAGCTTTTTTCTTTTTTTTTAAGAGATATTTATTTATTTGAGAGAGAGGGAGAGAGCACAAGCAGGCGGAACAGCACAGGGAGAGGGAGAAGCAGGCTTCCTGCTGAGCAGGGAGCCTGATATGGGGCTCCATCCCAGGACTCTGAAATCATGACCTGAGCTGAAGGCAGATGCTTAACCAACTGAGCCACCCAGGCACTCCTAACCACATTAACTTTTGTAGGAAAATATTTTTATTGAGAAAAATATCTAAGTTTGAATTTGTTTATGAAAGAACAGACTAAGTGGGTGTGTGTGCACGTGTCAGAGAGATGGTACAGCTGCTTGTATGGCCTCTAGAGTAGAGTTTATGAAGTGCTTCCGATAGCATGGTATTGCGACGTACTTCAGAGCAATGTGTGATGAATTATAACCTGATGAGATGATTTTGAAAATTCAACCTTTGAAAGTTGTTTGGGTCAAAAAGAACTCAGACTTTCCAGTAATTGGAAAGCAGTTTACAGAAGTGCCAAGAAATAATTAGTTATATCACATTGATATAGTTTCATTTTAAAAAATAAAATGAACTGTTTTGTATGATGGAATTAACATTGCAGTATGTTTTACAAGAGTCCAAAAAAGAAATCTCTTCGTATTTCAACAGGTTTTCTTAAGCAGCGAATGGCATTTTAGGAAAAGATAAGATGGGGAATTATAAGGCTACCTTAAAGGCTTGTATTTGTGGTGACTTGATTTTACAGATCGGTAAATCAGTGGATAAGGTGTAGATAGTTCAAGCTCATGGCTCCCTCTGCAGCATGGGCTTGCATTCATATGGGCCTAAGTACTAGATATTAAGACAAATAACTACATATATGAAATCCTAAAAAATATAGAATTGGTTGTGCCTACGAACAAATTATTTTCTTCTTAGTCTTTAACATAAAGTTACTATATTTGATTTTACTTTTAAAGAAAATAAGAGTTTGGACAATCTATTTAGTTTTTCTTCCTACTTGTGTACTGATTCAAATTTTAAAAAAGATTAGGACTTGCTGCTCAGTCCCCAGGTTTACTATACAACATATATGTAAAAGGAATAGAAGTAGTAATTTATCAGATTTGCATTTTATAACTAAAATGAAAGGGCAAATATACTTTGTGTGGCAAATGCATACATTACCTAACCTTCCAAAATATTTGGGAATGTAAGTGTCTTTTTATTTTACATATTTAAAAAAGAGGATGCAAAATTTTATGCGCTCTGAATAAACATGCCTTTAAATTTTAACAACAGCAGGAAATTTATGGATAATATTCCTCTTATTTCTAGTGGTTAGAATGCCCACAGGTCAACACATTGACTAACCTGGTCTGCTTTTTGCTATTAAAGTAGGGCGAAGATTCTCTAAATGTGCTTTTTTTTTTAGTCTGTTTTATTTTATTTATTTATTTTTTTCCTTTGGGAAATATTTTAATAGCACAGGGGAGAAGAGTTCTGGGACATTTTTTTTCTTCAGTAAAGGAAAGTAAACAGTATAACATTTTCTGAACTTTATAGAATCAACACATAAATGCAATTAAGAAGGAGATATTTTCCAAAAATATTTCTGCCTTCTTACAAAAGGGTCAAAAAAATCATAAATACAGTCTTTTTACTCCTTTATTATATTACTTTAAAAAAAGTGATGCTAATTGATGCATTTTGGTAATAGTTTCAGGAACATAACGCAGGTTTAGTAGACATACCAGCATTACCCTGTATTACCCAAATTCCTTATGTTCGTTTTCTTTTCAAAACAATTTTTGAAATTCACACAAACTTGGACAAGGAGACTTCAAACATACTTTCTGTACACTCTTAGCACCTTCTACTTTTTACTTAGCTATCTTGGACAAGTCTCTCAACCATAGCAGGTTAACTGATGAGATAATATAAAGATTATATAAGACAATATTTATGCAAGTACATTTAAAGTGGTAAGATGACCTAAGTATCAGTATATTATTTCTTATTTCTCTTGAACATTTGGAACAAGTTTCTTGAGATCTTCATAATATTTTATGAAATATTTTATAAAAATTTCATTCACTCTGTTTTCTGCTTCCCTTTTTTTTATCATTGCTGTTGATTGATTGAAGTCTAGTTGACACACAATGCTACATTAGTTTCAGGTGTACAACATAGTGATTCAACAACTCTATATGTTATGCTGTGCTTACCCTCGCCAGAAGGGTAACCACCATGGATTGATTCTCAGGAATTCAGTAGTGTTTTGGTTTAACTTGATATTACTACATTATATTTAGGAGGCAGAGAAGACCATCAACTTAGAAATATTAGATTTAACCATATTAAACTATTGCTGTTTGACCAATTTTAATCTGAAAACAGTAATTTCATGTTTCAGCCTTAGGTGCTATTGGACTAAATGATTTCAGGCTTTGGGGAAGCAGAAGAATTCTTTGTAACAGTCATCTTCCTATTGAAATGTGCTGTAGTTGAAAAGATAACTAGGTATTTGGGTCATTATAGTACATTTTAGTCAATCCCAGGAGACTCCTAAGAAAATTTTGCATACTCTCTCATTTATTTAGAAAAACAAAAACAGTCCATTTCCTTTAAAATGATTTTCAGTGACTTTTATTAAACTTTAAAATTAAATTAGTCATGAATTATAAAATATGTAAATGTCTTGGGGTTTTTAAAATTTAAGTATAAGTAATGTACAGTGTCTTAAATACTGAAGAAAATGAAAACTAAAAGCCCTGAAGAACTGATAGTTCTATTCAGTGTATATAAATCTAATTTATTAAACTCTAAATTTAGAACTTTTTTTTACATTATGGTTGACTTAGTCTTATTTTCATGCAACAGGCCCATACTTAAAATATGTTTGCTTTTTCTCAGAGAAATGAAGTAAATTTGTTTTGGACTGGTCCGAGAAACTAAGTATAGATGAGTAAAGTAAAAAATATTTGGAACTTTACTTGAAAATTCTCTGCAATAAAATAATTAGTGAAAAAAGTATAAATCTAGCCTGTGTTAGTTCTGTCAAATGAGGGCCATTGGTGGTTTTCAGCTCTCCATCTTAATGTTGGAGAACCTAGGACACTCTGTGGAGAATTCTCTTCTGGTTCCACACACCTAGAGGATATCTCCCATTCATTTGTTCGTAAGAAAAGTCATATCTGAGTACTGGCACATCCATATAACCATAAGAAGTGGTGGTAAGTTGGGTAGTTAGATAGGATTGTATTTAAATTTATTCTCCCAACTCTAATCCAAGAACTTTCCTGCTCTCTCTAAAATATGATGACTTCAGACTTTTAGGAAGGAAGCACTCCTTACCTTAACCAGCTTTCTTTGAAGTTGTATAGCAATGATTGAGTTTGGGTGGGAAAATACATGCTAACACTGCTCAATTTTCTCTGTCAGTTTCATATTAGGAAATGTTTATTTCTAAGTGAGCAATAAAACAATAAAAACGAGTGACTTGAGCAGAAACACGGTAGACTGTTCTTGTCACAGTTTTTATGGTCACTCATATATAATGTTCCTTCTGTAAGTCCACCTATTGAAATTAACAATGTTAACTCAAAGTTAACATTTGAAGGGAAGAATTGAAGCTATAAAAACAAAACAAAATCTTTGTCATAGTCCCCCATGAAAATAAAATTTGAAATTGTATTCAGTATAGTTTGAGCCATTCTGTATATATTTTAATATGTTGACTAATAGATGTTAAATTTCATCAGGTCCATTGAACAGCTTATGTACCAGAAGAATATGCCATACAATTATCTTTCCTCTCTCTCATCCTTTTTTCCTTTCTTCCTGTCCTCCTTTCTTCCTCTGTTAACAAGACGGAGCATTTTGAATTGAATGCCACGAACTTTGTAACAAAATCGGCACCTATGTGGTGCAGAAACAAAGTCTGCAACTTTGGAAAGTACTGTTTCAAAAGTTCTTTGAATAAATAAGTTAAAACTCATATCACATTTTCCAACAGAAACAACACTGTCAGGCAAGGTAAACTCAGACCACTTCACAAAGGACTCAAATTAATTCCATAATATACTTGAATCATAGTTTTTTTTTTTTTTACCAAAAGTATAGTTGGATGTTGCTCAGAATGTTGCTAGGGAAAATGTTTTTATAGTTCCAAGTGTGATGCCAGGCATGTCCTTGCTGCTGCATGTTGGTTTAGAGATACCCCTTCTTTTACTCCTGAACAGTGAAGAGAGGAAGAAAAAGTATTAGCTATTATAGTTGGTTCCCCTCATGCCCTAAGACTGGGATTCCAGCAAGCTGGGTGGGAATGCTATTTAGGTAGATTTAAAACAAGTGGCTGAGGGCACCTGTTAAAAAAAATTTTTTTTTTTTTTTTTTTGGAACTAGCCTTCCTGCCCCGGCTGTTTCTTTCCTTCCATAAGCCTCCATAATGGACCTTTTTGCTTCATTTACTGTTTGAACTTTCTCTTGATTCTGGCCAGCATTTCTCTTCCTCCAGCTGACATGTCACACAAATCCACAGTTTCAATGCTTTCCTCCATTTCCCAGTTCTTGAAGCATTCCCAGATGATTGAGGCTTTCTAAAGGCTTTCACTGTTAACACCAAAGGAAAAATAAAATAAAGCAAAGCTCCATCTGGTGCCACCATGGGAACCAGACTCTGCTCTACTGGCATTTAATCCTCCAAATGAGGGATAAAGTCTTGAAAATAATGCGAGGGGCTGGAAAGGTGAGGATAGAAGGTAGCAAGCTCAATGTATGTAAGAAGGAAATAAAATCTTACTCTGTATTCCTCTTTCTGCTGGCCTGCACCACCACCAGTTTTGTTACTATGTACCCCACTTTGGAATGCATAGATCTGGGTGGGAAGTCACCTGTAGGAGAGGCAGTTTTGATGAAGGAGAGAGGGAGCCAAAGAAAAATAAAGGTTGCTGGTCACAAGCAACTAGCAGAGAAGGAAGGAAGACAAAAGAGAGAAGGAACGGCCAAGTGGTGACAGATTACTTTCACTCAATTTTGAACATAAAATGAAGCACGTAAGTTGCCTCTTGCTTGCAGGTTTAGGTGAAGCCTTTAATATTGCTAAACTTAAACGTTGATTATTCAAAAAGGAGTTACCTGTGATAATTTATATAACACTTTAATTTATCCACTGGTCATGTTTAAATTCCTGATTTGCTTTATAATGAAGCAAACGCATTTGCTTCCTTACTCATTTTTCTTTTCCTAGAAGTATGTAAATAAAATTATGTGCAAAGAACACTCACGATAAATTAAACTTACTGTCCTTGCATTCTTATAAGCTGGGGGGTTGAAGGAAAATTTTTTGTGGAGATGCTCTTTTGAAGTAATTCAAGAATATACTTCCCTTCATGTCAACAGCACACAAATTATTCATAACATGACTGATGTTCTGGTGCCTATTCTCATTTTTGTGAGGGAAACATGTGTTATTTGAAAGAAAAAGAAAATTTAAGGTATCTTTTTCTTGCTTTTATTCCTTATTTTCACAATGAAAAAAAAATGAGTGTGATCTTTATAGGCGGCATGGTCATCATAGTAAAGTTGCTTATTAAGACTCACTTCATGTACACAGCAGGATTAGTCAGCAGAATTAAGAAGCCAGGGTTTTCTGCAAACCGAGAGCTTTTCCCTAACTTGACAGTGTCCACAGGTAAGGCTGGATGGACTGCTATCTACCTTACACTAAAGCAAAATATACTGTTTTACCTTTACACTCTGGCGTACCAAATTTTGCCCCCTCTCTGTTGCTGTTAAAAATCAAAATACTATTTGATTGCAAAAGATCTACAAAGAGAAAGCAAAAGTTGATGTTATGAGGAAAACTGTTCTTTTTAAACTCAATATTCTTTTATTTCAAAAACCAAGTAGAAAGGAAAGAGAAAAGAAAAAACACCTGGAGAATGATTGTAAATTATAGCACTACCACCATTTATAATTATGTCCAAATTATAAAATAATGTAGGGATCATCTTTAGGTTAACCAAATTAAAAAAAAATTGTTTTCAAATTTATTTTTTTAGAGAGAGAGAGAGAGCGTGTGAGCGAGCAAGTGAGGGGAGGGTTGGGGGGGGGAGAGAATCTCCAGCACACTCCCTGCTATTTATAATTATATGCAAAATATGCAATAATGTAGGGATCATCTTTAGGTTAACCAGATTTTTAAATTTGTTTTCAAATTTATTTTTTTTTAGAGAGAGAGCATGCAAGTGAACGAGTGGGGGGAGGGGCAGAGGGAGAGCAATAATCTCCAGAATCTCCTGCAGACTCCCTGCTAAATGCAGTTGTGGGGCTTGATCCTAGGACCCTGAGATCATGACCTGAGCCGAAATTGAGTCGGATGCTTAACCGACTGAGCCACCCAGATGCCCATAGGTTAACAGATTTTAAATTAACTAAAGCAAACAAATGGATGCCAGAGGGGTAGAATAGAATGATACAAGTAAAGAGAAGCTTTTTTTTTAAGTGTAAGATTGAGTCTAAAAATTTATGGAAAGTCAATAAAGTCTGTTCCAAGCCAGTTTCTTCTTTTATTCTATTTTTTTTAAATATAGGAGTTAATATTACCCTTCCTTTTATTCTAGTACTTTATTTAAAATTTTTTTTTAATTTTTAAATTTGTTTAAGTAGGCTCTATGCCCAACATGGGGCTTGAACTCCTCACAAGCCTGAGGTTAAGAGTCTCACACTCTACCGACTGAGCCAGGCAAGTGCTCCTGATTATTTTTTTTAATCTAAGTCTTCTGAGACAGCCCATTTTTCTGAACTTGGTCAAGTCAGGATTTGTTTACACATTGGGCATGACTTGGATTTACATACAAAGGGTCCCATTAGTTAGCCTGTTCTCTCTGAATAAAAACTCAGAAACATGCTGGATGGTAGGGCAAGATCAGTGGTGCTGCCTGTGGCCTCCTTGTGTCTTAGTTAACAGAGAAAGAAGAAAACTCTCAGGGGATCAGAGTCAATGACCTTGATTTTATTATAGCACAACTTTCTTTCCTTATCTTATTTAGCACATTTATAAAATTGGTGTCGAGCCTGGGCCTGTTTTACTTTGTTTTTCATTTTTCGTTTACTGTTAGATTTTCATGCAGCACTTTACCAAAAAAACGATTTTCCTGAGACTGTGCTACTCACAATCATGTTTGCCAGTCTTTGTTTACAGAAATTAAGTAGAGCCATAATAAATGATAGACTATTTTGACAGTTGTCTCTCCTTTGAACTCCCTGATTTTGTTGTTCTCTCCTATGTATTAAACAATTTTATTTTTTTAAGCAAGTGTCTGAAATGGGGAATAGAATTTCAAAGGGTGGTTAACATAAAATGAAAGTGTGTCTTAAACATTGAAATAATCTGTATCTTTGTGGAATTTCCAGTGTAGTAAAATAAATCTTCAATATTTGTGTCCAGAGTAGCCATTGAAAAGTAGCAAATCCAGTCTTAATTCCTTATTTAGCAGATTAGATACCAAACCAATCAGGAAATGAATATCACATATCAAATATTTGTCTTTTTTTGTTGTTGTTATATCTTTTAAAATAAACTCTGGCAAACCAAGTATTTTGTCCAGATGCTATTGTCCACATTTATCTACTATTTTCTATTATATGTTAGGACCCCATCAATAAATGTGCCTATGTTGATATTTCAGTTTCCAGCTAATAGATTTTAAACAAAATTGATGATTTCTAATTCATTAGTAATTTTAACAATTAGAAAGAGTTATTTGTTGAACCTTATGACATGGCACATTTATAAGTTATTTTTCTCCAAGTTCCCACGCTTGGTGTTGTTTTGTTCTTTATAAACGCTTTTGATCAAATAACCATTTTTAAAATTACAGCTGATTAAATAAAAGAATGAGACTAGAAATGTCAACATGGCTCTATTTTATTATTGGAAACATTTGATAAGTACTGAAACCTTGCTGTTGTATAGTCCTGGAAAACAGCTCTCTCTTCCATTTCTTACCTGGATGCTAAGCCCTGTGTATCAATAGTACATGAATTGTCTAGTAGTTACTAAAAATAGTTTAAATCCCATACCCTTGCATTGTTTATGTGTGGGAAATACATGCAAAATCTGCTTGAATTATGTGTGTGTCTTTGTATATATATACGTATATATGTGCACATATAGAAATACACACAAATATATGAAAATATGTAAATATTATGTAGGTTATATGGACACATAAAGGAAAGTTTACCAAGTATTGTCCTTATATTAACTATATTCATATTCCCACCGTAAACAGAATTACAAAGTCAATAAATCATGATAAATTTTGCCTAAAGAACAGCTCCCAACTGGACTTCTCTTGCAAGGATTACTTTTTCTAGTTAACAGTTTTAAAAATTAGCCTTTTTCACAAATTACAATAAACTACCATTATTTGCAATGAAATATGAACACGCTATAAATAAGCCATATTATGAATTTCAGTTACATAGGTTTATGTTGTGTTTAAGGAAAGAAATTGAAGTATTAGAAATATTTAAAGGCCATGATGGTAAATGGATTACATATTCTGTACAAGTGAAGTACCTTTTAAGTGAAATTTCATGGCTCTTGGCAATGGGCTTTATTTTATCCAAGTCCAAATCAGTGTTTAGGAATAGAATTTTTTGGAATTGTAAATAGATAAATAAATAAATAAATCAGCCTTTAAAAATAATTGCCTGGGAAAGCCACATCAGCAACATGTAAGAATGTTTATTTTACACAGGACAGTGAAAGACTTTTTACATTTCCTTGCTCAGGACATGGCAGTTATTACCAAAATTTTGTCTCACATTCTTTAAATGCTGCCAGTAGGCGGGAACCTGCTTCCCATGATTTTGTTTTCCCCTTTGAACCATAGTGATGGAGCACTTGCATGATGTGTTTGGTGCCTTGCATGAGGAAGACATGCAAAGGCAAAGGTCCAGTCTGCATGCTGCTTAATGAATGTTTTTCCTTTTCTCTCCCTCCTTGTCATGTGCTTTCAGAAGACAACAATGTGGAAGGTGGGTGCTTTCAACTTTATTTTCCAACTCTCATTTGCCTTTTATTTCTTAGTATTGACAGAGTACATCTCGAATTTAGACGGTAAGTTGAACTTCTGAGCATTTGTTGATTTCTGGATTGTGTATCACTTTTCATAATAGAACATGCACTCTCAACCCCATTAGCCCCTAAGTACATGAAACTCCTTCAGCCTTAACTCCAATCCTCGATGGCTTCCAGCATCCCATGTAAAACTTAAAATACTTATTGCAGTGTTCTGTATGGAAAAAATGATACAATCCTCTTCTTTTATTTTAAATGAGAAAGTGTTTCTTTGCCGTTTCAGAACACAGTGCATGATCTTTTTTCCATTTTTTTTTTTCTTGATCAAAATGATTTATTTTCTTTTGGAAATGTTTAGCATCAGATCACCTCAAGCTCATTAGTTTAATTTCAAAAGATTTGACTTACATAAAGAACACAGAATAAAGCATTGACTATAAGAGGCATAAATTTAGATTAAAAAATAAGCCACTGGCCATTGGAAATGAAAGTGTACAGCACTCCAGCATAATTACTGGTAAGTATATTTGTCATATTCTGTGTCTGTTAAATAAAACTATTATACTTATTAAAGTTTTTTTCAAAATTATCTCTGTAAGGCACTTTGAGAAAGTTACACATTTTTCCTATAGAATCCAACAAACTAAAACATATTTCAACATTCTTATCTTTAAAGAACTTAAATGTGTAAGTCAGTGTGCTGCCAAACAAATCTATCTCTAGATAGACCAAAGAATTGTGAGAGGGAAGTTGATGTTCCATCAACTTATATAATCACAGCATTAACAATTCTTACATAAACATTTAACTAATGTCTATATTTGAGAAGTGTTTAACATTTTTATTTTAACATATTTTAACATTATCTTAACATATTTTATTTTGCTGCAATATTTTGAGATAGAGCCATTCTGTAAAAATAATGAACATTTCTACAGAATGATATGTGTCTTAGAAAAAGACTTCCCATCTGAGGTTACAGATAGCTATTAAAGTTACTAAGATTTGATGTCTCAAAGAGCAACTCATGGTAATACAAATTTGGGTCAATAGCAGCCTTCAGCATATTATTTGTGATACTTTCACAAATAACATGCTGAACATTAGTTGCTTAGTTGCTGAACATTTCTGTTCCATTATTTAACTAGAATAGATTAAGATTTCAAAAGTAATCATCAATGACTGTTTTTCCAAATGTTGGCTCTGTATATGGCTTCTGTTTTTCTATACTATAATTTTAATAGCATGTGAATATGCACTTGGTAAAGATGATATTACCCTAAGGGTCTGACATCTTTCAAAATCAGTATCATTTATATTATGTATGTAAATTGAGATTGAATTTTTTTTAATAAGTATCTTTTCAACTTCTTTTCCATTTCTTTAAGCATTCTGTAAAATGTTCCATGTTTTTGTTCTTTCTCTTTAAATCCAGTTGCATTCCAGGAACTTTAAAATCAGCCTAATAAGCCTGAATGCCTCTTACCTCACACATGCATCCCATGGAAATTTTGACAACATTTTCAGAGTATAGGCCCATAAACTATTGTAATAAAGTTTATTCAATCATAATTGTAACATTCCTATTTATAACTTGACTTTGGCAATATAGTGGAGCTCCCTTAGAGGTAAGAAAGTCTAGCATGAGGAATGTGAATGCTTTTGAGATTTATTAACTTCCATCCTTACTGAGGTGGTATTCAAAACCACTATTTGAAGTGTCTTATGTATTTTCTAAAAGTTAGATCTTATGCAGAGATCATGCCTTGATTTAGTCTACAAAAATTATAAACTATTTTTAGGAAATATGTATAGTAGTTTTAAAATGAAATTGGATGAAAAATTATATAACCTACACAGAATAACCAACAGATCATAAACTTTTTTAACTGCCTCTGTGATTTTTTTTTGTTACAATCACTTTGAAAATACAAAAAGAAGCTATATTACAGTAACATTAAACTTCTATATTCAGTAGTTTTCATATTTTGATTATATGTTGATTTGTAGTTGTATCTGCCGCACAGGGATGTTTAAATACTCCTAAAATTTTAAGGAAACAATGCAGATTATTTCAGTATTGATGTAAGTGGTGTATAATATCATGTAGCTCAATAAAGTCTCAAATATATTTGAAATAACACTAGGAAGTGAAATATAAATTCTGCTGAAATTGCTGTATGTATTACTATATTGCTCTAATATTTTCCCATATTCTTGAAATAGACATGGATTGAGGAGTAGCTTTGTTTCCGAATATGGAATAAAAAACTAGGAATTAATGCCTCTCAGTAAAAAGTATCTTCTTGGATAGTGAGTTTTTTAAAAGAACATTAGCAGTATTCTTTAGAAAAGGAGTCATCTTCAAACTGAAGTAAACTGTCAAATAACAGATAATAAATAATTTAAGTAAAGGGAATTCAGTATTATTTTTGAAAACTTCCTTGATGAAATTATGATTTATATAAAAATATAAAACATGATTAAATATATATATGCACATTAACTCATAGTTTAGTATTTAGATAATGTTTAAGTAAAAGACTAAATAGTTTTGTTCTCCATGGAAAATTACTTGAGCTTATTTAAAGCTGATCCATTGTTTCCTAAAACATCATTCTGTAGTAAATTCCAACTTTACAGCTGCATGTTTAAAAGTCTTTTTTGTATTTGAACAAGTTTAGTCAATTGCTACATGTGTTAGACAAGTAGACATTTCTGCATTATCATTTCAGTGTGACTAAGGGATTTTTTTAAATTTAATTATAAAACTTGTCATTTTTTGATGAGGGGAAAAAGATCAGACCCAGCCCATGTTCCAGATATTTCTTTGGGTTTTTAAAAATATAATTTCATCACCAAAGAATAAGAAACCTTGTGGTGGCAGTGTTCCAAACAGTCTCATCAAAGGGCACAAAGGGCAGATGCAATATTTAAGGGATTGGTTTGGATTTTAAGTCATGCTTTTATGCTCTTGATCGTTCCAACTGATAACATCGAAGAAATACACAGGGCAGCATATGCCAGTGTTTAAATTGCAGTACTGTAGCTCTTTGCCCTAAAGCATTCCAACCAGGGGTTGAAAGAATGCTTTTTGATTTGCCTCTGTGATACAGACACATCTCATAGGAAACAAGATGTCTGTCACTGAACATTTTTGTCACCGTGACAACCCTACCTTCCCATGCTCCCTTGTTTATTGCTGACTGTGCTCTTGTTTCCCTTCAAGGTCTGGCGCACCTGATGATGGGCGACCAAGGTATGGGCTCTGTTCCTTTTCCACTCTGCTTTCAGTGTTTTCTTGTTCTGTAGCTGCTTTAAACCATCACTGCAAAGGATGGGCAAATGCTTGCAAATTATCTGGCTGCAAAATAATACATAATTTAGTTCACATTTTTTCATGTTTTTCTCCCCTTTATTTGTTGATTTGATTTTGGTTTGCTCCTTTGACTTTTATTTTCCGTCATTCTTTGCACTGTAATATCTGCAGATAAGTGAGACATAAGAATTTGTGATTGAAAGTTTCCATATATTTATAAGCATATGCAGTTAAGGGTAGCTATAGTAAAGAAAAACCGAGAACCATCAGAAGTTAATACCATATTCAGTTTAATCTACTATACCAAAAAGAGTCCATTTTTCACCCATGCATGGCAGTTTGGGAACATGCAGACATCTTTGGCTTCTGGCTTCTCGAATGCTGAGTATAGTGTTTCACAGAATCAGTACTTTTTCTACATATGGTACAGTCATTGTGTATCTTCTTTTTTGTGTAATCTTTTAAAGTGAGCATGGGTGTTTCAGTTCTTTTGCATGTTGCCTTAAAAAAGAAGGCAGATTTCTCAACATGTGCTGATTATATCTCCATGTGTTTTCAAACCCTTATTTATACTTTCTTGTCTTGTTTAATTTTCAAAGAGTAGTGCATTTACATATATTCATAATTCTTATTGTTGTTTCTCTTTTTATTCTCTTTGTATGGAAACCCTTTCTTCATGGAACCATTTCATCAAATCCATAGGTAAAAGTAAAGGTATTACATTATTTTATTTCTCCTTAATATCATCTGTATGAATTACAGTGTGTATACATTATGAAAATGTATTTAGACCTTTTTGCATTAGTAATGGGCACTGGGAGGTGGGTATGAGTGTTAATGAATATTTTATTAATTGAAGGTAAGAAAAATCCATCAAAATGTTTCACTCTTTTTTTTTCTTGCTCTTTAGGGTGATTTTTTTCCACATCGGCTGCTTATATAATTAGTATATTTAGAAATTAGCTCCAGGTTTCAGGATCATTTTTTTTGCAGTACCATTTAATGGTAGTTAAATGATGAGTGTAGTCATCATAAATATGTCATCCTCAAACATTTAACTCGGGAGCACACCTGCCCCAGCCATTCTGCATTGGGACGTCTAAGCATGTGCAGCATTGAAATGGTACTGTGGTGCGCTCATCACCTTGTTGCCTGATAGATGTCTATATATACACATTAATTCCACAATAACTTGAAAAGGCAGTACTGTGAAAGAGACAAAGAAACAAGACAAGCCTGTTCTTTCTTTTGCACATACTAACTTTGTTTTAAGAACGTTATCAACCAGGTATACATTTCTGCATCACTTGGTAAGTCAGGCATGTGTACTCCTTGACAGCATTGATGCTAGATTTAAAAGCATGCTTAATTTGCCATTTAGAGCCAACCACATTGTGTTTAGTGTTTTCATTAACAGGAGGTAGATGATACGTAGCTGTGGTAAATATGTATCATAGCCTTTAAATTAACCATTTTTAACTATGTATTACTGAATGTGCCCTTGGTCTCTAGTTTTTGTTTTTGTTTGTTTTGTTTTTGTTTTTCATGGGTTTTGTTTTTATTTTTAATGCAGGAATGTGTCTTATCCTTAAATTCTCTAAATTTTCTTGTGCTCTGAGTCTAAATCTGAATTGGGACAAAAGCTCACAGTTCTTCACCTTTACGTTTGTGTCATCTAGCAGGGAAACTTTTCTGCTTGAAAAAGCACCTGAACATGAGCCAGGCAATAAGTAAGAAATGATATCAGTTTTAAATGTGTAAAATTGAGCTTTAGAAACAAATGTTGTTTGGGTATTTTGAGCCAATAAAAAGAGAACATATGCTATTGCAGTTTTGTGTTTTGGTCAGCCATTTCCAGTATTATAATTTAATATTGTTTTAAGCCTTCCAGCAACTACACAAATGGCAGTATTTATCAATTGTTTTCGAGATTTCATGTACCATTTGGGAGGTTTTCTAAAGTTTTTATGTCGAATTCTCATCTACTTCCCTTTCTTAGTGGGCATTTCCTACCATGTTCCTTCCTAGAGGATTCAGGATGTCATAGAGGGAACTGTATTTATATTTTATTTTACTGGCTGAGTAAACTATATGTGTATGTGTTTGTATATGTATGAATGCATGTATATACACAAACTTTCTAAATATACATACACATATACGTTATGTTGTAAAAAAGTAACTCAAAAATAATCTTTTAATTCTATAACCATTTAACTCTAGATAGAGAATAATTCATGTTTATACTCAGCTGATACTTGTTTTGATGTAATTAATGCTAAGTGTCACTTAACTTCATTCAGTTTTATATGTCAGTCTTAAATGTTTTCTGTTGGCATGTGTGTCAAACATATTTTACTTTACCACTTTTCACTGAAGTTTATTCCTCAATCAGCACAAAACTACAGAGTGCAGGAATTTGGTTGTTCTTTACATTTTTTCTTCTGTTAATGGAACCAGGATGCTTTTTGTTGTTAAATGGGGAAAAGATTTTAAGATAGATTTGAATATTTTGCAAATCAGAGTGGTAACCTTTACATGTTGGTTAATTAGATGTATAGAATTGAGAAACATGATTTGTAAGTCTTCTTTAATTATAAATCAGTTCAACAAATCTGCATTCTAGAGCAAAAATACAATCTTGACTATGACATGGTATGCACATTCAAAGAGTTTCAGTTTATTAGGAAATGAAAACATGTGGACGAGTTAGTATAAATGACAGAATGGAAGTGCTGAAAATGGTAAAAAAAAAAAAAATGTGATTAACATTCAGAAAAGATAAAGATAACATGAATCAGGGGCTTCCCTTAGGTAGCTCTCCTTGTCCTGTGCCACATGTCGAAGGAATCAAAAAATACCTAGAAACTTTCCACTCTAGCTTCAATATCAAGTTAAATCCTAGTTGTGCATAAAATAGGTGTTAAACCTGTCCACTCTGAAATAATTTATTTGCATTGTAAATTAATGCTTCCTAAATCTTTCCATCATAGTATAATCCTGGAGCATTTTTCTTGACATCGCTGCCCTCTTTAGCAGTAGTGAATTCAGGGACTCTGGAATGGACATCTGTGCATTAATGTCTTTCTTTCTTTCTTTCTTTCTTTCTTTCTTTTTTTGAGTCCAGAGGCAAAACTGGATTCAAAAACATTATCATTTTGATTTTTTTCTATATGGATTTTTAAATATTTTCTAAAAGTTAAATGCCCAGTGATAGATGAATGCTATTTCTTAAAAAAAAAAACAAAAAACAAAAAACAAACAAAAAAAAAAACAAAAAACAAAAGTCATCTAAAGAGAACATTACTCCTGTTAACCTTCTTCATCCTCCTCAGTCTTCTCCCTCGAGGTAAGCACTGATACCACTTTGTGATGTATCCTTACATAGTTGGTATGGATCCTTTACTCCCTAATTAATTTTTCAGGGTTTGGAAACTGCAGAATCCCTTATGATGTGTACATGACAAGAACAGCTAAGCCATGTTAAGGAGAAATGTTAAGGATCATTGCCATGTGCTGGCAGAATCATAATGAATGAAATGGAAGCTTTCTCACTCTTCCCATAGGCCATCTTCCCTCATATTTTCAGTTGGTCATTCTACTTCAAACTTTAGAGAAATTATTTGTATTTGTTTTCGTGTTTTCTGAACAAGGACATGTCACCTTTAACTGGATGCAGTTAGGAATAAACTTGGTTTCAATGAAACATAGCTTTCTTTGGGATAGCTGAAGAGAGGTGTTATCTAGAGCCAACCTTGCTTCTGCTAGTTGTGGCTAGATGGATCCAAATGGGTTTTGTGAAAATTGTGTTTGCTTTCTTTTTTTAAGCTTGAAGTTTGTCATTAGTATTCTTAGGACCACTGACAATGCTAACTTTATTCTCCATTCTATTTAGAATTTAAGTTTGTTTACTTGCCTGGGAATTGAGTTGTTTTTTTGTTTCTGTTTTTGTTTTTTCCATGATTGTTTAACTGGTTGTTTCATTTCAGTAATTATTTACTCATACTTTACTCTAATGGTTGTCTGAGAGAAACGAATGACCATTTCAATTAAAATGCCAAAAAAGTAAGTTACACTGCAAATCCAGCCATCGTGGCTGGTTAATAGCTCAGGAGCTGTTAATAATTAATGTTAATAATGAATGTATGTTGGTGCTTTGATTGAAGACTTGTATTTTCCTTTATAGCAATCATTTTAATTGTAATTATATGTTTATATGAGTGATTATATATTTAATGTTAACTTTTCCTAGTAGAATGTAAGCTCCATGGGGGCAGGAAGCTTGACTTTCTTTTTAAACATTGTATTTCCAGAATATTTTTCATATTGTATCTTGAATTCACCATTTTCATGACTTAAGGATATATGTGTCTGATGTTGGGGGTGCACATTGGAAGAGGTAGATGTAGAGGAAGCCATGGAGGGTTTGGAGTGGACAAAGTAAAGGGTGGAAAAGGAAGAGGAAATTTATGCAAATAACTGAAAAGAATTGTAGCAACAAATTACATGGAATCCTCTCTTCTCTGTCAACTTTCTTTTGTTTCCTATCATCCATATCCTTTTTCCAGAGCTGCAGTATTTCTTTCTTAGTAAGGCCTCGTTCCGAAGATATCACTTTGATATACTTTAGCATATGCACCACAGTGGGTCTGTAAGGAAGTGAAGTCAATGCATCTTTGTATTTAAGGGTTTTCAGGAATTTTAATGTGATTTGTTGTTACAGTGTCAACTGATCAGATTTTATTTTGTAGCTTTCATTGTTCATACAATACAGAAATTTTCCTGAAAGTTAGAACTGATGTTATGCTATCTTACGTGGTTTCCATGAGGTTTTTGATTATTTTTTGCTGTTGTTGTTGTTTTAAATCTCACTGTATCAACTGTAATGTACCAAGAAACCTGTATAGATTGGGTTTCAATTGCAAACTTCCAAAAGAGCCAAAATTTATAAGTCTTATCTTGTGATATGAGCATATTTACTGTTCCTCCATTCAAAAAATCTGCAGCATATTTGCAAAGTAAATGTCCATTTGACCATTTCAAATGAAACAATAAGTGTTTGATTATCCAGGTTTCTCATATTTCTAGAAGGCCAAGGTATTAGAAATACAGCTGTCAGGCATAAAATTATTGTAAAAGGCCTAAACTTTTTTGTATTAGTGAAAATCAAGATCTTAAAATAGAGTAATTTATAAAAAAAAATAAAATAAATTTTTCTCAAAACTAATTGTATCAATAACAAGATATAATTGATTCTACTACAATTAGCAATATCAAAGATAATGTGTTTTAAAATTTTATCTGTAATGTCACACCACAGCTAACATTTTATTATATTTACTCTTAAAATAGATTTGATGTTATTAATATTTAGGGGAAGAAAAAAGCATTTAGTATTTTTTATACATTTTCCTTTGTTTCTATGACTTTTGTTACCATCTTTCAATTCTTGCATTGCTAATTTGTGTATGAAGTATTCAACTTCAAATCACCATTATGATGCATATTTGTTTTATAACTTTTAAATACATTTACTGTGGCTTCTGATGTGGATCTAATTTGATTTTGAAAATATCCTATTTTCTTCTGTATGGCTTTTTAAATCATATTTCCTTATTTAACTTTATAATATTAAGTATTCTTCATTATTCAGAAGCATTTGTGAATGTTGACAGAATTTTACTGTGTTGAAATGCCTACATTTTGTGCATATGCAAACTAAGCAGTAATTTATTTTGAATTATCTGTTATTGCTTTTACTGTTGCAGTACCAGGGGATGCTCCTCATTCACAGTTATAGAACATGGAAAGACTAGAATTTCACTTTATAAGATCAGGCATTAAATATCTTCATCATCTTTATAAATATATTCATCAATATGACATACATAGAAGCTTATGTGACTAGAATTTGGAATTTTTTTAGTTTTTCTTTAGCCTACATGCCTATCACTTCTGGGTGTAATCAAGAAAAATTACTTTTAAAGTAAATATTTATGTATTATCTCTTGCTGTAATTCAATCATTTTTGTCATTATAGTTATTACTAATAAGTCCCAGCTCCATTGAATCTCTACACTCTGAGCTTTGGGATGAGATATTTCACATCTTCATACATTCTATAAACAGTGGTGACATTGAATAACTAATAAACTAAGCAAGGATTTTATTAGACTTGTAATAGATTAATTTATCCTTGGAGAAGAGCACGGAAAGGACTCTCCACAGTCTAATATTTTTAAGAATGAGGTAGCATAAATATAAATTTAGATGCTTTACTAAAACAGATCAAAAATAGGAAAAATTTTAATTTTGGCATACTAGACTTTAAAAAGGATGATTCCTGTGGTGCCTGGCTGGCTTAGACAGTGGAGCATCTGATTCTTGATCTTAGAGTTGTGAGTTCAAGCCCCACATTGGGCATGGAATCTACTAACTAACTAAATATAAAATAAAAGGATGATTCCTTTTTCAAAATAATGATTTTTATCTTATCTGTCCCATTTTTAAATATTTTTTATTTATCTAGATTTTGTTCAAAAAACAACATCAACACATTTAGGTTGGTAAGAGGGAATATTTTTTTAAATTGTTTTAGCCAGTGGTTTTAAAGAAAATTGTAATTTCCCAGAGTTCTTAGCTCATATACTAAAGGCATCAGGATCTTTAAATAGAATCATAGAATTTTGGGGGTACCTAGCTGGCTTAGTCGGTGGGGTGTTGGACTCGATCTCGGGGCTCAAGCCCCACATTGGGTATGGAGATTACTTAAAATATTTTATTTTTTAAAGACTTTATTTATTTTGGTGGGGGGAGCGGCAGAGGGAGTGGGAGAGAGAATTTTAAGCAGATTTGACAGGGGGCTGGATCTCATGACCCTGAGATCACAACCTGAACAAAAACCGGGAGTTGGATGCTCAACTGACTGTGCCACCCAGGCGGCCCCCTAAAAAAATCTTGGGGTGCCTGGGTGGCTCAGTCAGTTGAGTGTCTGCCTTAGGCTCAGGTCATGATCTTGGGGTCCTGAGATTGAGCCCCGCATTGGGCTCCCTGCTTGTGGGAAGCCTGTTTCTCCCTCTCCTTCCTGCTTGTACACACACACACACTCACTCTTTCTTGCAAAAAATAAATAAAATGATAGGAGATATTGCTTATTATGATAGACAAAACATTGTGGAGACTTTGAACTAAAACAACTGATAGAGAATAACCAAACTTAAGGAAAGTTTAAAGACTTTAGTTACACACTGATAATCATGAAAGTTTCATATTCTTACAAAATAAATTTAGAGGTAGTGTGAAGGAAACCAATCAGAGTATTAAAGAGGATGCTATTGATTCTCATTTCAAGGTTTCCTTTTTAGTGGTGTAAAATTTCATTTTATAATAAGAGAGCAGAATAGTGTGATGGGTAGGAGTCCATGAAGTCATGAGACCTGGGTTCAGATCCTTTATTTGTCCTTGGGCAAGTAATATAGCCTTACTCTATATAAATCTTATGATCTGTGATATGGGCTAATAAAAATACTCCACTCTCAAGGATACGTTACATGACAAATTGCATGGGTAGTTAGAAGATGGTTTTTATTGATTGTAGCAATGAAATAAAAGAAGATACTTGTTTAGAGTATTTAGATTAAATGAATTTCAAAACTAATGATCTGTAATCTGCCAAGGTTTAAAAAACAGCATTATTTCTTAATATCTTCTGTCCATCATATAAATACCTATAATTTATGATTCTTTGATTGTTTTAAGTTATAACTAATTGGACCTCATTGGCCTGATGGCCCATACTACAAAGAGTATTGGTACAATAAAGCATTAAAGGTTGATTGTACTTAATCAAAATTATTTAGGTATTTCTATAACTCTTTACATTTTCATTTTTTTTCTTTCATACAATGATGAAGTTGAAATGGACTTGTCTCCCCTTTGAAAAAACCTAGCAGTTCACTGGCAAAGTGCTGCTTTTTAGGCACAAATTTGCAGGCTGAAGGGAGCAGGGAGGTAAATATTTTCTCAGGGACTGAAAATAACCATCCTGAGACAACTTTTTTTGTGAATTAATGATTTGCCTCAGTAAGACTCCATAGAGTGATATATGAGTTGGGTTTATAGGAAACCACTTAGTCACCTGAAGACCAGATTTTCAAGGAAAAGCTAATTAGGGACTTCTCTTCCTACATAGTATCTTTGCTAGAAAATAACATATAATTACCTTGAAATATTTACACAATTGGGTAGCACCCTCACATCCTTCAAGATTTTGCTCAAATGGCACTTTCTCAAGAGACTTACTCTGATTATCCTATTCAATACTATAATTTGCCCTTCTCCTGAACTATCATACCCCAGTCTAGTTTTTCTTCCACGATGATTATTATCTTCTAACCTACTTTAATTTTTTTTTTCATTTACTTTGTTCACTGTTTATTGTCTGTCTTTCTCCTTCCAGAATACAAGAGGGCAGAGATTTCTGCCCTGTCCTGATGTATCTCAAGAGCCCCTAGAACAGTGGCTATCATAAGTAGGTACTCAATAACGCTTGGTTAAAGACAGAACTAATTGGCTAAACAAGTGTGTAAAAATTTCCTTTTAGATTTTACTACAGATATTATTTTTTCTTTCTTATAATATGTGAATTTTAACAGTTCTTTTTCCTTTTTGCTTTGAGGTAGATCTTCCCATGAAGGACAAACTAAATCAATAAAAGCAGATTTTTTTTCTCCTTGAATTGGGAGTGTGGACTCAGCTTGACCCTTTTGATCTTCCTTGTTTCCTGCCCAATTTAGGTGATCTCAGAGAATTTGGAAAGGATTTGAAAAACACCCCAACGACCACTGATGATCAGGCTCTTCCTTTCAAATTTCTCTAACAACCAGTCTTAAAGTAATGATTCTTTAAGAAAGGGAAAGTAATTCATCTTTGTATATTTTTGTGTGTACGTAGGTAACAGGAAGAAGCTCCTGCACATTTGACTTCTAAACATTATTCATTGTGACTGTCAGGAAGTGCTTTTTGGCTATTTGTGAGAGGGAAAGTTTCAAAGAATAAACTGGATCTGCTGTACTTCATCTTCGTGTAGCTTAACTTGTGCTTCTAACATTAAAAGAAATATATTCATTCTTCTCAGGTCCTCAAATAGCTATATATACCTTAAGGGTCTTTGACTTTTACCCAGCCCAGGGATAAATGATCATATTTTCAAATAGATGAATTTATCAAGTAGTCCAGGTCCACAGCCAGCTGTCCTAACCTATGGAACTTGCACTGAAGAACTACAGTGATTGGAAATCGCCAAATCAAAAAGCAACAACAAAACTACAGTGCCTAAGGTCATGGTTCCCTTAAAATTAGTATCTTATTGCTTGTCCTTTTGGTAGAGAGAGAGAGAGAGGGACAGAGAGGGAGAGAGAATGGTTTCAGTTTCAGTCGTGTATTACTAAAAGCACCAATGAGGTCTTTCTTTATGTGGGACTCTTAGACATGGTATAAAGCCATAGCTTTTCAGAATGGATGTTTTCAAGGTCTTTCACATTAAGAAATACAAGCACGGTGATAATAGTTACCATTTTTCAGGACATGTCTTTACACGTTCGAATTATATCTACTTATACAGAATGTGTATTCTACTAAGTGCAGTTTTCCCGTTTCTGCTTGGCTTGTTTGCCTATGAATTGCTGTGTGCCTAGGACCACATGATAGCTCGTTCAGAAAAGCAGCAGCTGAAGTAATCTTCAGTGATCATTAGTATTTACTTTCACCAAGTAGTGTGCAGGGATGCTACCACAGTTGTGATCTGAGAACAGTGTTTTCTTTCACCTTAGATAATTTTTTTAATACATCGCACAGATAGCGAGCAGACAGTTTGATGACTCAGACAAATGATAATTCAGGAAATTAAAACGACTCGTGTTATATGAAGTTTGTAAGCAGGCTTTTATTTTTTGGCCTGAATTACCTGGCCAACTGACCCAGTTCTCCATTTCATTTTCTAAACTTGGCATTATAAAGTCAGGAGACATTTGGAGAAAATTAAATTACTCCATTCAAGGGAACAATCACATTAAGAGTGGACTAAAGCACTGCCAGAGGGATGGGAATCCCTAGATTGGTCAGTTGTGATTTCAGTTCACAGGGAAATCCTCATTCACAAGCTAACCATAGATTTTTTGCAGAGAGCTAGTGGCAAAATATGCCAGGAATCTTCCGTTCAACTTAGGGAACAGCTATTTTTGATGCTATTCCGACCTAAAAGAATTATGTGATGGCTTGTTATGACTGTCTTTCTAGTGATTATTTGTTTAGATGAAAGAATGCAGTATGTGACGGACAGCAGGGCATGCATTTTGAATTGCTTCCCTGGCAGAGCCCTTAGGTTTGCACTGACCCGTCTGTATTTCCTGTGACCAGTGGTATTCTTTGTGAGAAAACTGAGTGAAATTAGGAGCCGTTCATTGTGATGGAAAGGGAGAAAAGCTGATTGCTCCAAAAGAAGGCCAGAATTTGAACTGATGCATGTGAGGACAATTTGGTTTTGGACTTGCTCTCTCATTGTTTATAAAGAGTGATGTCATGACCTCTTAGGGTTAAGACGCTGTTGCTTTTTTCTTGAACATCTTCAAGTATGTCTTCTCTAATTAAAAAAAAAATGTTCTGGGGGTGCCTGGGTGGCTCAGTTGGTTAAGCGTCTGACTCTTGATTTTGGCTCAGGTCATGGTCTTAGGATTGTGAGACTGAGCCCTGCACTGGGTCTGCACTGGGTATGGAGCCTGCTTAAGATTCTCTCTCTCCCTCCCCCTCTGTCCCTCCCCTGCTCTCTCTCTCAAAAATAAAAAATAAAAAATGTCTGATTTAAAGGAGGACTGCTGTTTTTAAGAGAGGCTGGCCAAGTAACTTACCTCCTTCTTAAAACTTCTGAACAATTTCTCAAACACCACTACAAACTTTGACCTCATTATCATTGTTCTGACCCCACAGTTCTCAAGTTGGCTGCCCTGCCCACCCCCACCCACTAATCACCAGGGGCACATTTTAAAAATACTGATTTTAAAGGAACTTGCCTGATAATTGTACTTAGTAGACCTAGGATGGATTGGAATCCTATACCTTGAAAAGCCCCCTCAACTCCCCCAGAAGCTTCTAAAGCACAGCCATTTTTTGAAGTGTTACTGACGCAGTTAATTGGCTTTTGGTCTCTTAAGAGTTAAAATTTGTACTTCATGGTGATGAAGGTCATTTATTTCTTCTTGCAAGGGGCATATTCAAGTTTTTAATTAAGTCCATATTCCTTCTGCATTGAGAGACTTTTCTTGCTAATAAAAAAAAAAGTTACCGTGCTTTAAGAGGAGTTGGTCCATTATGAAAGTATAGGGAAATAAGAGATGGTTTTTGAGTTAGGCCTTCCCTTTATCCTTGAAATGAAACAGTTGGTATTCAGACTAGTAAAGATGTCACCGGGCTCTCTCAAATCTTGTGCTAAAGCTCATTAGAATTTTCATTGTGTAGAGTTCAGATAGGTGCTTAAAAAAATCAAATTTGGCTATGTGGCAACATTTAAACTTTTTATGTGATGTCCACCCATGGATAACTCGTAATATATTCTAGGATCATTGCCATGGTAAAGAGATCCAGAGAAGGAGAAAACCAAACAGTAAATGCTGAGCTCACATAAGAAATATGCCACATATATATCTCTATACAATGAAAAAGTTGATTATGATACTTTTTTTTAAACTGGAGGCTAAGGTGAAGGAGGCATTAAATAAAATAAGAATATGCCATTTCTACAAAGGCCAAGCTTTAGGGGTGGAAATTTGGTCCCTGGAGTCTATTAAGAAAAAAATAATGTTCTTATGAGACATTTTAGAAATGACTGACACAGGTATAAGACTTATATGGAGATATATTATCAGATTTTAAAAACCTACAAAAGGAAGGGATAAAAAAAAAAACGTGAGTAGAAAGAAGAGCAGGAAGAGGAGTGCTGAAGGGGAGAAGCTCCCAGGGTGGGGGAGCAGGAGTTATCATGTAGCTGCAGTAACAACACAACATTATTTCCCCAGGGAGCAAAGATATGGAAGAGCAATGGCTGCAGCTTGAGAGAGCAACCTCAGGGACTAGAAACTCTAGAAATAAATGGGTACATGTTTCATGTGAAAATAACCCATATTGCCAAAGATATCTTGCCAAAGATGAATCTCTCAGTATCCCTACCCTGTTACTCACTAACTAACTAAATTACTGACTAACATACAGTGTTTGAAAGTACCATATAATTTCTTTTTTTTAAAGATGTTATTTATTGGGGCACCTGGGTGGCTCAGTCGGTCAAGCATCTGCCTTCGGCTCAGGTCATGATCTCAGGGTCCTGGGATCAAGCCCCACATCTATCTCCCTGCTCGGCGGGGAGCGGGCTTCTCTCCCTCTCCCTCTGCTCCTCTTCCCTGCTTGTGCTCTCTCTCTTAAATGAATAAATAAAATCTTAAAAAAAAATCTTAAAGATGTATTTTATGTTAGTCATAATCATACACGTAATCCTCAAACAAAAAGAGGTAGATTTTATTAGTCTAATTTTACAGATGAGAAAAATGAGTTTAAGAATGGTCAAATATTACATCAAAAACTAATGATGTAATGTATGGTGATTAACATAACATAATAAAAAAAATAAATTAAATAGGAAAAAAAAAAAGAATGGTCAAATAACTTTTAACTTTTAAATATATTTCCCTGACCTAAAACATAACCTCTCTTAGGCTCTTCTGAGACCTTAGGACGTATCTTGCTAATGGATGCACACAATAAATTGAGATAAAGTACAGATGCTCACAGATGAAGTTCAAAGGTATGGCTGCTTCATGTTGGGATACTGAGTGTAGTTCCAGAGCAAGGAGCTTGGAGGGGCCACTTTTGCTCCTCCTGGCGCATACTGCCTCTGTTAACAACCCACTGCAACACAAATGCTGGAAGCTATTTTCGCTTTTCAGCTTTTTTGTAAAAACAAAAAATTCTGTGAATTTCTTTTGGCTAGCCAAAACAGGTACTAGTGTAGATCTCCCATGAAAGTGAAGTGGTGTAATGTGAACTTTCAAAAACTGGGATGTACGTGTAATTGCTTTAGCAAGGAAAAGGACTTAATAATAATTAGAATCCTAAATTTGACTAAAACTTTACAAGTATTGTAGTCCAAATGCCTACACAACAAACTCTTCTGCCGGTTCTGGGATGGTGATGATCCAAACTGTGTTTCCATGTCCAGAAGGAGAGTGTACTTGTAGCAGTCTTTTAAAGGAGAGTTTTAATTATTAAAGAGTTTCTCTTCTTAATTTGAATCAAAATATGCCTGCTGAAACTATCGCCAATTAGCCATCTGCATGTTGTTATTGTTACTAACTAAGATAGTTACTGAGTTTCTCCAGTGTGGTGTGCTCTCTGTGTTTTCAGATTATCTGGAGTTAAACACAGTCTGTCTAATTTCTCATGCACATTTAAAAAAATAATTTCTATAAATACATCCCCCACTCTCATACCCAGACCCTAATTTTTCTTTTCCAAATTTTATAACTTCTGTTTCTAAAACCATTCTTCACAGTCTTTAAATCCTTTTCATGTTCTTCCTGGCCATCTCCTCCTGTTCTGGACATATTTTAGTTGTCAAAATATCTCTTAAAGTCAATTTCAGAATTAATCACAGGACCCCTGATGTCTGAGCAGGGAGAGCACAGTAAGGTGTAAGAATTCTCTGGTTCTGGAAATAATGACACCTATACTCAGAGGTGTGTGTGTGTGTGTGTGTGTGTGTGTGTATTTTGTTGCTATTTTTCTTTGTTTTGTTTTTGTTTTGATCAATGTTACTGTTTTGTTGACTCATACTAAACTTTTAGTTGAAACCTGTAAGTTTTTCCACCTGAACTGCTAGTAATTCAGCCTTATTCTCTACTCACCAATTAATTTTGTGAGCCTATTTCAAAGCATGAAACATATTTCTATTCAATTTCACCTTCAAACATTAAAAAAGAATTTAAATACCTACCCAGTCTCCTATGCAAGATGCTGGGAATACAAAAGTAAATAAGCCAGGGGCGCCTGGGTGGCTCAGTTGGTTGGGCGACTGCCTTCGGCTCAGGTCGTGATCCTGGAGTCCCGGGATCGAGTCCCGCATCGGGCTCCCTGCTCGGCAGGGAGTCTGCTTCTCCCTCTGACCCTCCTCCCTCTCATGCCCTCTCTCTCAAATAAATAAATAAAATCTTAAAAAAAAAAAAAAGTAAATAAGCCATAGCATATGGGAAGGTATCTGTCCTAGAGAGATTTATAGCTCAGTAGTAGGTAAAGACATTAAACATGTAAGTCACATCGACAGTTAAAAGGCCTGTAATGGGGGGCACCTGGGTGGCTCAGTCAGTTGGGTGACTGCCTTTGGCTTGGGTCATGATCAGAGTCCTGGGATCGAGCCCGGCATTTGGCTCCCTGCTCAGCGGGAACCTTGCTTCTCCCTTTCCCACTCCCCCTGCTTGTGTTCCCTCTCTCACTGTCTCTCTCTCTGTCGAATAAATAAAGTCTTTAAAATAAATAAATAAATAAAAAGCCCTGTGATAGAAGTCAGTTACAAGAATCAACAGTCCTCATTAGCTGAGTCTCATAGAATTATTGGATGTTCACTAGATTAACGTGGTTGAGTAGTGTATTTGTTTTCTGTTGATGCCATAATAAGTTCCATAAATATAACATCTTAACATGAATTTGTTATCTTATAGTTCTACAGGTCATGAGTCCAACATGGGTCTCAGTAGGCTGAACTCTGTATGTCAGCTGGGCTATGTTCCTTTTTGGAGGGTCTAGGAGAGACTTGGCTTGTTTCCTTTTCCAGTTGTTTGAGGCTAGAAATAAGCAACAGTCATGACTCCTTTCCTCCATCTTCAAAATCAGTAATCTTTCATATCTCTTCTATTCTTCCCTAGTTACATTTCCCTTAGACGGTCTTCTGATTCTTTCTTCTGCTTATAAGGAGTTTGTTGATTATACTGGCCCCATCTGGATAATCCTGGAAACTCTTACTATCTTAAGCTGATTAACAAACTTAATTATATCTGCAACCTTACTTGCCTTTGCAAAGTAACCTAGATTCTGGGGATTAGGATGTGGTCATCTTAAGATGCCATTATTTCTTTGTACCACAGGTAGAAATATTAAATCAAAGGAAAAATATAAGAAAAGTCATGAAGTTATGGTAGAGAAGTGCTGATTTTAAGAATTGGAAATAGAGCATGAATGCAACAAGGGAGCCTAAGAGAACTGGAGAAACAGATAAGGGTCAAGATGATGAAAAGCCTTAAGGAACAAGATAAAATTTGCTTTTTAGAAAGATCACTCTGACAAGAGAACAGATTTGAGGAGTGCAAACTAAAGATAAGAAAATAGCAAAGCAATTATGATTTAGTCAAGAAGCATCAAGGGCTTATACTTTTGTCTTAGCATCACAGATGGAGAAGAGTGAATAGATGTGCTATATCCTAAGTCGTTGACTTCAACAGGACTTGTTGATTGATTATATGCAGGAGTGACAGCAAAAGCAGAGTCATGACCGACTCAAAGATTTTCATCTTAAATTTCTAGGTGGATGATGGTGTCATTTACCAAGACAGTTTGGATTAATGAAGAGAAAATGGGGGTGAGGAGGAAATGGAAGCAAGCATACTCTGATTACTGTTTTAGTTCAGGTCATACAACCAGTCAACTATTTTGAATCTTAACCTGTAACTCCATGCTTGTACCATCTACAAACATGATTTACATCTACTCCATGTTTTCTTAAAAATGGACAATAATATGTTAGAGAATAGAGTTGTCAGAATGCTCCTGGGGACCAACTTCAATAGCCTTTGTTACATCAATCTGAATTCATTGTATATTACCATCCAACCCCAGCTTTGACTCTGTACTGTTAACTAGATCATATTTCTTCATGTATTTCAAAATATGCCTTAAAAATTCAGTCAAATTCTTTGCTGAAACATTTAATATACTCTGTCTAAATCATAAAACATTATTGGGAAAGTTATTTGTATTCAGTAGTGATAAATATTTAATTATTTCACTTGATCTTCCACTTCAACATATATGCTTATTCAGTACACTCAGGTAAGGTTCTTTGTGAAGATCTTTGTGAAGCATAAATACATATTTCAGGTTTATAACTATGTAAAAAATAAAAAAAATAGTGACAACAAAGGAGAATAGAGGTTAATTCTTACTAGAAGAACAAACAAAAGTTCCTGGAGGCAGTAGTAGTTGAACTGGAAGAGGTGAGAATGAGGACAGATGGTAGACTTGACAGAGAGGGAATCATCTAGAAGATAGAACATCATGATCAAAAGCACTGAAACAGCGTTATGCAGAACATGACACGATGTGGTCGAAACACAGGTGTGTGGATAGAGGGAGGTTTAGAATCAGAGAACTGGTAGCATTCTGGTCCACAGTTGTAGTGATTTTTAATTGAATTTGAATATGATAGGGTAGGTATATTTTCTCCATATCTACACATTCTCTATAACCTCCTGTTGTATACCCTAACTAGATTTATGTGTTGGTATTTCTTACCTGGTACCTTAGATATCTGGTCTATCACCCTAGGTTTAGAAACTTACTTTGCAGTCAGTATACTGCCAATTTGTGTGTGTGTGTGTGTGTGTGTGTATTTGGGGGATGCATTACCATAATCCTACTTTAGATTTCTTATACTAAGACATTTTAATGGCACAGTGGATTGTAAATTAATAGTGTTAAAGAAGGATGGGATCATGAGAGGAAAGTAAATGAGTTAGGAGGTTGTAAAAACAGTTCTGGTAGAAGGTAATGGGCACTAAACTATTCTAATAATTGGGAAAAGAAAGGAGGGATCAGATGTGAAAAGGCAGATTCAAAACTCCTTCAGGACATGGTCTGGGTCTTGTTTTTTTCTATGGTGCTTAATATGGGGCAAGACAGAAAGTAGACGCTTAATAAATGAATGGATGAGGACATTGAAGAAGTTGAACGTGAGAGGTTAAAAGAAGTAACTGAGGATGACCTTAAGTGCCCACATATGAATACCTGGAAGGATTATGCTTCTGAAAATGTCTGTGAGAGAAGAAATTTCATCTTTGGTAAAGTTCAGAAAGACATTCAGGAAGGCAGTTCAACCAACAGATGGATGAAAATGTGAATATGGCCCTCAGGGTGGAGCTTATAATTAAAAGGAAATACGAAAATCTACAACTTGGAGGTGATGGCTTATTTCAGCTCACCCAGCAAAAACACACGTATCTAGATAAAACATGGATTAGTAACTATTTAAAAAAAAAAAAGGTCAAAACATTTAGTGCAGACCAAATGTCTTATGGATAAAGAAATTGAGAGACAAATATTTGTTTTGCCCAAAGCTGTTCAACAAATAAATGGGATAATTGGTCCTAGAACATAAAAAGATGTCATTTAAATCATCATCAGCACATAACTTCAGTTCCTCCTGTTCCCACACTGAGTCATTCTCTACTTAAAGTTCAGCCATGTTAACCTCTTTTCTGTCGCCAAATCTGAAGTTTGATCCATTTGGAAAATTCAGGTATAGACTGTTTATTATCAAGATAGTTTTTCCTAATTTTCATGAAGTAGTGTAAGGAGAATGACAAGGAAGCCTAGCCTGAAAGCTACCAGTTTTATTTTATTAATTCCAAGTACTTTGGCCTGGCCACCCTGACCTGTCTCATTTCTTATGTCAAATTGCTGTTACAAAACAAATTCTTAAGTTCTAAATTTCACAGAATTATGTAGGCCAGTGGAAGTCAACTTGTGAATCTTAAGTGTTGAGTAGGCACCTTAGGTCTACCCCTGGGGGTTTAAGAGCACAGGGAGGAGAGGACTTAAAGCCTCTGCCCTGATTCAAACACTGTACCATAGCCTTTCATCTGTTTTAATATTGAACTGTCTTCAAGATTTCGTATAAAGGAAGGATCTCGTATTTTAAAATATTTCTAAAACTACTAGAGGTTATTAATCTCAGGGCTATGACCAGCATTTCAGATCTTTTCCTTTTGAATTTGTGAATTACTTTGAAACACTCCAAATTCTGTTGCTTCAAATGAGTAAATCATAGAAATTCAATTTTACCGTAAAAGTACCATGGAGCCATTTAGCCCCGCAGTGAGCAACACCTCTGGCCTTTGCCGGCACAGCTCTGTTAGCCTAAGGCCATATTGAGAAGAAAGGTTTTCAAGTTTTCACAACTAAATGAGAGGTTTTCTACTGAGACAAGATAGAGGCAAACCTTGAGACATTTTTTTCAGAAGCAATAAAATATGTTTCTATTTATATTTCTCCTTTTCTGTTTTTCATTGCTATATAGAAACCAAATTTTATTTTGTATTATTTACAGAATGGCTATTCAAAAGGCCCACAGGGTGTATTAGGAGGTACTATGACAGTAGCATATTGAGAGTAAGTGTCACCAGTAAAAACAAATCTACCCCAAAACTTCTATAATTCTCTGATTTACGAGTGATGATTTAAAGGGCGCCTGGGTGGCTCAGTCGTTAAGCGTCTGCCTTCAGCTCAGGTCATGATCCCAGAGTCCTGGGATCGAGCCCCGCGTCGGGCTCCCTGCTCCGCGGGAAGCCTGCTTCTCCCTCCCCCACTCCCCCTGCTTATGTTCCCTCTCTAGCTGTGTCTCTCTCTGTCAAATAAATAAATAAAATCTTAAAAAAAAAAAAAGAGTGATGATTTAAAAAAAAAGATGCAGTTACTTGCAAGACAACCCAATAGTCCCTTCCAAGACAACCCAGTCTTTATTTGAAGCAGATTAAAGTCTTATCATAGTTAGATTTCATTCCACTTTGATATGGTTTAGGTTAAATAGCTGTCATTTTGGTCAATGGCACTACAGTAGAGATAGTTAAAATTTAGGTCGGGGCAGCCTGGATGGTTAACCCCTGGAAAGCAGAGAACATAAAGGGATTTAGAAGGGTGCCCAAACTAGTTTCGTTTTCAGTGTCTTATTTATTTGAGTTAATTAATTAATTAATTAAGTCCTAGCCCTCCTTACATAAAAAGTAACTTGATTCTTGTTCCTGTAAAATAATATATTGGTACTGGTGGGAATATATGCTCAATATTTTCTTGTATAAAATGATATTATTATAATTTTCCATTCTTCTTCTCAGCCCTATCTTTTATTCATGCATACTTAATTATGATTTGTAAAGGCAGTTCTGCAATCCCACTAAGCCTCCCCTACTTTATCCTCTTCAAATAACACCAGTACTAGTTGTTCAGATTGAGGTGAATTTATGTATTAACATATTAAATTAATACATTAATTTTCAGCTTTTAAAACATGTCCTTATCTCTTATTTTATAGTAACTCTGAGATAAACAGGCATTGATATTTAACTTTCTTTGACAGATGAGAGAACATGACCAAGATGGTAACTTTCCCAAATCACACAGTTAATGACAAAGTCAGAAATGGGTGGTGGGCGCCTGGGTGGCTCAGTCATTAAGCGTCTGCCTTCGGCTCAGGTCATGATCCCAGGGTCCTGGGATTGAGCCCCATCGGGCTCCCCGCTCCGCCGGAAGCCTGCTTCCCCCCTCCCACTCTCCCTGCTTGTGTTCCCTCTCTCGCTGTGTCTCTCTCTGTCAAATAAATAAATAAAATCTTTAAAAAAAAAAAAAAAAAAAAGAAATGGGTGGTGATTCTAAAGTTTCCAGCCTAAAGCCAGGCTTTATGCCATGCATGAATTTTTTAAGGGGATGTAATAACATTCTCAGTGCTCTTGAATTATCCTGTGTCTTAGAAGATCCAGAGATGGAGTATTTCTCAGTAAATCCACTGTTACCTCACAAATTTATTAGAAAGCAAAATTAACTGATACTAAATTTTTTTTGACTAGCATTATATTCCAAGGTAAGTTAAAATGATTTCTGGTTTGGAGTCATGAAAATCTTTCTGTTACAATTTGTATGGATCTAATATATTACCCTTTGTGGCCTCTTTTGTTGTTGTTCCTGAGAAAACTTGTTTTGGTTCTTAATTCTATTCTAAACTTAGAATATGTTTCAGGATCCCCCCCCTTTTTTTTAATTTGGGTCTGTTTTTACTTCAGTGGTCCTTTTTTTTTTTTTTTTTAAGATTCTATTTATTTATTTGACAGAGAGAGACACAGCAAGAGAGGGAACAGAAGCAGGGGGAGTGGGAGAGGGAGAAGCAGGCTTCCCGCAGAATAGGGCACCCAATGCAGGGCTCGATCCCAGGACCCTGAGATCATGACCTGAGCCAAAGGCAGATGCTTAATGACTGAGCCACCCAGGCGCCCCTACTTCAGTGGTTCTGATAAGCAAAATAGATAAATGCTTTCATATAATGAATATTGCTATGAATACACTCTGTGTTGACCATCTGGTTAAAGAATGTTACTAGACACTAATGAGTGAATTAATGACATTTAAGATCCATCAGGATCTAATAAAGTCATCCATCTCAATGGTCAATTGAGGTTAGGCTCTTTTAAAGGAAAAAAAAAATAGATTCTTCTACTCATTTCCTGAACCTGATGGCTCTAAATTCTTTTTAGAGAATCCCATCATTTTCCAACTAGATGCTGGGTTAGTACTGAATCGAGTAATGCTCTCTTCGTAGCTCTGGGAGTGACAGCATATAGGAGGTTGTTTAACGCCGTGTATCTGCATCTTCTTTCTGCCATACGTATTGCTATCACAGATGAAAACATTCTGTGAACACTTTGAAATCCTGAAAGAAGGAAGTTTAACAATTATAAGTTGACAACAGCATTTCTATAATACATTTATTAGAGGGTAAGTGGACTATTAGAAGTCTTTCTGGTTTGTTGTTTGATCTCTTTTCGATTACCTAGTGATACAAATTGCATTTTCGTCTTAGTGTCCTATCACACTGAATCAGTGTTGAGCTTTCCTTTTATTAAGAACATAAAAAAAATTGGGCGCCTGGGTGGCTCAGTAGGTTAAGTGTCTGCCTTCAGCTCAGGTCATGATTCCAGGGTCCTGGTTTCAAGTCCTGCATCTGGCTCCTTTCTCAGTGGGGAGTCTGCTTCTCCCTCTGCCCTTCCCCCTCCCCAGCTTTTGGGTGTGCTCTCTCTCGAAAAAAAATAAAGAAATAAAATCTTTTTTAAAAAGAACATAAAATTTATTTGAGGTTTCTTAATGAAATTATTCCTTGCATATTAATTTTTTACTAGCACTCCAGGTAAGGAATATAGAAAACATAATTAATGTTTCCCCATTTTTGTTTTCTTTATAGAATATTAATTTATTCAGCACATTCAATTCAAAATTAAGGAACCCCTTCCTCTGGGAAATAAGCAGAACAAAATCATGGTATTTATATTTTAATGCTGAGAAACAAGCATTGATGAAAAAAATATATAGTATGTTAGATGGTGACACATTTTATGGTGAAAAATAAAACAGTGACTGGGACATGGGAGTGCACAGATGAGAGAAAGAGGTATAATTTTTATATGTTTGTCTGAAAAGACCCTCATTTGTCCTCTGCTGTTTGTGAAGAGACCTGAAAGGGGAGATTCAGTGTACATCCAGTCCTTTTGATTCTTTTGAGAAATACATGTTCCTTTCTACCTTGGGTGAGCCCAGCCTAATCCAGGTGGCCCACATCAGTCATTCTTACATTATTTTTTCTTCCCAGCTGATTGAGCTGATTTCTCTTTTTTTTAGGTCTCATCCTCTCTGGCTTGTGTGGCATCATGGAATGTCCTTGCTCGGAAATGTAGTTGTTTCCTATTGCCAATTGTATGAATTCTAGACTCCTCCACATCATTTTGGTATTCTTTAGGAGCCCTATTTATTTGATAATTTTATCTGTAATCCTTACTCCCAGAAAGTAGATCTCTTTATTTTGTCTTGAGTAAGTCATGCTTATTTCCAGTTCTGTGCTCTTACTTATACCCTCCTTCCCAATTAAAATGTCATCCCTTTTCTAAATTTTGTTTCTCTGAGCCTGGGGTTTGATTGATTGATAGCGACAAATACATTTATTGTAAAACAAAGCAAAACTTAGACCTGATAACCTCCACTGGAGGCTGATCCCAAGTTTGTACATAGACATTTACAACTGCTGTCTTTAAAGGACGTGTTCACAGATATTAACACCCCCACTGAAAAGTTGCAGTGTGATGCAGTGTAGGGATGGTGAGGGATCCATCATGCATATACAAATCCAGCATTGTTCAACTCTTTTATTGTGGACAATAGTCCCTTAGGCTAGTCCCTGTCACTCAAGGGGAAACTGAGGTTCAGAAAGGTTGAGTTCCTTGTGCGGCCTTGGGACATGTTATTTCTTTTTTGTATAGTTTAGTCTTCCCTTAATAATATGCATGTTAATCTAGATTGCCTGATTCTCTATTTTGTGATTAGGTGCTTTACTTACCCCCCAAATTCCCTACCAGTAGCTTTCATACCTATCCCTTCAGTTTTTATATATTTTTAAAATACCTTCTGTGTACCTAATATCATAGTACCTCTTCTATATCTCCCACGACACCTAATATACTGCTGTAGTTGGTGTTCAAAAACCATTGCTGATAGCTTTGATGTAGAAGGCCTTAGAAAGCTGACATTTATGCTTCTCAAACTGTAGTTCATATATTTGACTTAATTCTGCCAAATATCAAAAATTCTGTATCATCACCTACATGAGGTTATGTCAAGCAAAAATGCTGTAAACAAGAGCATAGAACTGATTTGTGCGGTCTCCTGTCACCTTTTTTCCCCAGCCTTTCCACCAATTTCTTTAATACATCCTGGAAAATATTAGAAAAAAAACAATCTCAGCTTCTCTTCAAAGGGGAATTTGATTTCATTTCTATCCTTTTTTTTTTCTTTTTCAAAGTTTTTTTTTTTTTCTCTGTATTTTGTTTTTGTTTCTTTTCTTCTTTGGTATTCTTGTTACATGACTAACCTTGCATAGAAATATAAACTCATGGGGAGGGGACCCACATCTACTAGTCGTGGCTGGGAGAGAAGTAAACAACAGGGCGTTGAAATGAAGCAAAGGGAGCCCTGGAATTTAATAAACACAGTGTAGCCCAAAGACCTTCCTTTTAAGACCCATCCAACTTTATTTACTATAGTAATTTTTGTAAAAGCATTTATTGTTGTAGGTTCTTGGGACCAGTTTTATCTAAGAAACATTTTCAGTTGCTTGCATTGAACATTTCAGCATTAAAACTTCAGAAATTACAGTGGAACCCTGCTAATTCAGATTATTGATACGGAGACTAGCTGCAGATGCTTGAATTTTGTATATTTAGAAGTATGTGAAAAATCAGGATTAAAATTCAACCTATTTCTTCAGAATATGGTTCATTTATTTTTGTGAGTGTAGTTCAATTTTAATTATGTTTCTGCTGAAATAGAAAATACATCATCTTATTTTTCACACTGTGTCTGCATTCAAAAGTCTTAACGCTCTATTTGACAGGTATTTCTTTGAGTCATCTATATTAGGAAGTAATTTCAATCTGTCTACAAGAATCCTGAATTTGCTTTCCAAAATAGGTGCTATATTTTAAATCCAGTGTGACTCCTTAGGCATTTAATATGCTGAACAGAAAGCTTTCCTAGAGATTCAACCCTCTTCGCTCCTGTAAATGAAAACTAAGCAATTTAGTCTTTAAGCTATATTTCACTGTTAATATTCTCTTCAATATAAAATATATTTTATGTTTATAAATATGCTTTCAAAGCATTCATTTCTGAAGAATAGCTTATAAATGTGTTCTTTATATTAAGCAATTAATTTTATAAGAAAATAAAAAATAAGTGGGAATTTGGGTTTTAATGCAATTAATTGATAATCCCACAGAACATTATACCAAAATTGAATCATAGGGGAAAAAAATGCCCCTTACCATTTCTTGTCTCACACTCTAGTAACATAGACATCTGCTTTATTTGCTATTTCATAAAAATGTGTTGTTAATTCTTGGAACCCAAATATAATATGAGATTACTTAAAAAATCATTTGAAAAGTCCCGCCCTTTTAGAATTAGACATATGAGACACTCCTCTTCTCTCATATGTCATTTGAAAAGGGTTTTAGATAGAAGCCACAGTTGCTTATTTTTTTTATTTTTTTAATTTTTTAAAAAAATTTTATTATGTTATGTTAATCACCATACATTACATCATTAGTTTTTGATGTAGTGTTCCATGATTCATTGTTTGCTTCTAACACCCAGTGCTCCATTCAATACGTGCCCTCCTTAATACCCATCACCAGGCCAACCCATCCCCCCCTCCCCTCTAGAACCCTCAGTTTGTTTCTCAGAGTCCATAGTCTCTCATGGTTCTTCCCCCCCTTCATTTCTCCCTTCCTACTATCTTCTTCTTCTTTTTTTTTTAACATATAATGTATTATTTCACAGTTGCTTATATTTTAAAAATGAAACTGTAATTGACATCTTTGTGGGTTACATTGAAAACAGTAAAAAAAAAAAAAAGTGCTGTAAATCTCTATAAAGACCACTTCCAAGAAGAGGAGACAATGTATAGAAAAAGAAAAGAGATGGGGTGGCTGGGTGATAGACACTGGGGAGGGTATTTGCTATGGTGAGCGCTGTGAATTGTGCAAAACTGTTGAATCACAGACCTGTACCTCTGAAACAAATAATGAATATATGTTAAGAAAAAAAAAAAAAAGAAGAAGAAGATAGCAGGAGGGGAAGAATGAAGGAGGGGAAATCGGAGGGGGAGACGAACCATGAGAGACGATGGACTCTGAAAAACAAACTGAGGGTTCTAGAGGGGAGGTGGGTGGGAGGATGGGTTAGCCTGGTGATGGGTATTAAAGAGGGCATGTTCTGCCTGGAGCACTGGGTGTTATGCACAAACAATGAATCATGGAACACTACATCAAAAACTAATGATGTAATGTATGGTGATTAATATAACAATAAAAAATTTAAAAAAAAGAGAATAAGCTTCAAGTGAGAGGATCCTCCAAAGAAAAATAAGACTGACATAAAGTTACTAAAATATTGACTGGATGAGTCCAAAACTAATCAACCCAATAAGAGAACTTTATCTTTAAGCTCAACAAGATTTCTAGGCCTAGTACAAATCAAGTAATATTTGGAAATTACTGTGTGACCTTTCAAATCTGATCCAAACTTGTCCAGTAATTTTTATAGTCAAAACTAGTAAAAGGTATATTCTTGCTTGATTGTCCAACCCATTGTAATCAATTATTATTGCAATTGATTTTGGTTTTATTGGCATTAGTTTTATGAAGGAACAAGTTACATGCAATAATTTAAGTTTTTTTTTTTTAAATTTAAAGTACAAGGCATTTCTATTACTTCCAAAAGATTATTTGCACCCCTGTGTGTAGTCTAGTCCTGTATCTTCCCCTGGATCCAGGAAACCACTTTATCTGCCTTTTGTCACTATAGATTAATCTTCACATTATAAAAATGCGCTTTTTGTGTGTGGTTTCTTTTACTTTGCATAATGAATTTAAGATTCATCCATGTGTTTATTTATAGCAAGTTTATTTCTTTTTATTGGCAAGTAGTATGCAATCATCATGTTTTTATATGTATGTTTTATTTCTTCATCTAAATCATATTCTTATTAAGAGCTCCATTTTAAGTTTTGTATATCCCCTTGATACCTAGAATAGTCCTTTGCACATAGTTGAGATTGTTTGGTTGATTGATTCATCTGTCTGAAGTTAGATGTTGGAAAGGAGTTTTAGAATAATCCTGGTATCAGCTGTACTCATTTTTGGACAAAACATTTATTAGAAGTAGCAAGGGGGAGATGAACCATGAGAGACTATGGACTCTGAGAAACAAATGGAGGGTTCTAGAGGGGAGGGAGGTGGGGGGATGTGTTAGCCTGGTGATGGGTATTAAGGAGGGCATGTATTGAATGGAGCACTGGGTGTTACATGCAAACAATGAATCATGGAACACTACATCAAAAACTAGTGATGTAATGTATGGTGATTAACATAACATACTAAAATTTTTTTAAAAAGCAAGGTAAGAGAGAATTTATTGAACAGTTATAATATGCCAGTTGCAGTACAGAGTTCTTTGGCTGCATTATCTCATTTATCTTCACAACACATCCTATGTGCTGTTTGTATTATTATGCTCATTTGATAGGTGATACAGGGGATTAAGGAATTCAGCACTGATTATTCAAGTTGATAAGCAGTAGAGCTGCTTGACTCCAAAGCTGTTGGTCTTAAGGACGTACCCTATTTCATCAGGGAAAGGAAAACTTGTTCCATGCTCCTCCTCTGCTCAAAACACTGCCATTTCTCTCCATTTCTTTAGTACTTAGAATGAAAGTCCCTACTGCAGCCACAGGACATTATGTTATTTATTCCCAGGAAGCCTCTCAGATGTCCTCTTCTCTCCCTCCCTCACAGTGGCCTCCCTCCCCTTGTTGCTCAGGCACATGACACGTGTGGTCCTTTCATCTCTGCTCAGACTCCAGCTCACTGAGGGCTACCCTGAACCTCTCTATTAAATAGTGTAAGCATCCACCCCTCACCTCCTGCCCTACCAGTCCCTTCCACCCTTACATGTCTTCATGTTTTCCCTATTTTTCTTCATAGCAAATGTTTTTTTCTAATATACCCTGTATTACTCATTTCACTAGATTCAATGATTGCCGCCTGCCTCTCTGCAGAATATAATCCTCACAAGAATAGGTATCTTTGACAGTGTTGTCTCCTTGCTTATCCAAATATCTGGAACAGTGCTGTCGTAGTTCAGGCTGCTATAACAATTACTATAAACTGGGATATGTAAACCATGAACATCTATTTCTCACAGTCCTGGATGCAAGGAAGTCCAAGATCAAGGTGCTGGCAGACTGCATTCTGGTGAGGGTCCTTTTCCTGCTTTGTAGTTGTCAGTCTTCTCATTTTATCATCACTGTGGAGAACAGACCAAAGAGAGAAAGCTCTTTTGTCTCCTCTTACAAGGGCATTAATCCCATTCATGATTTAATTATTCCCCAAAGGCCCTACCTCCTATTACTCTTATATCAGGAGTTAGCATTCCAACATATGAATCGAGGGGACACACTGAGCCCATAACAAGTGCCTTGCACATAGTAGGTTCCCAGTAAATGTATTTAGGATATGAGCTGGGATATTTTTGGTCTTCTTCCCCTACTACCTTTTCTTCTCAGAAGAAATGGCATTAAGCAATATCTGAATGACTTAGGGACAAGGTAAAAGAATACAAGCATTGGTATCTAGCTCTATAACAGGAGTCCATAAGGAATAAGAAATAATTTTCTATTTTAATCTCCTCTTACAGTGTTTTCTCTCTCATATCTTATTATTTTACTGTATCAGTGATTTCTTAGATTGTTTCTTAGAGCTGGAGGGAGCCTGAGAGTTTTGAGATAACTCGGTCCAAAAATCCCAACTTTGGGAGCTTTGGAGGGTTATGAACCAAACACATGTCACATGGGTTTTGTATTTGAATGCCTCTAGATGAAACTTCTTGTTAAAGCCATCCGTCTTTTGTCTTAATCCACCCTGACCCACTAATTTTGGTGTCTGACCCCAAAACATAGTTAATTAGATTGCCTCTAATACACCCTCTTTATTTTAAGGAAGAGAAAACAGATGGGTGATGAAGTGAGTTTTCTACAATGAAATGATGACTTAGTGCCATTTTCTCTGATGGGGAAAAAAATCCAAGATTGTGGAAGCATTTGCCAATCAATTAGAGCCAAGATTAATTAGAAAATGTTATTATTGCTGCCCTTTTAAATCATCTTTTTATTGAATTCCTTAACACCCATAAAATGGCTCACAGTTCGTGGTCATGTAGGCTCAAATATGGTGTATTCTCTTTCAGTACCATAAATTACTCCTGAATGGTCCAGGATGTACAGAAGCTTCCGTTAAACTTTATGCAGGGAAAAGTAGATGACTCATTTGTTACTCTTGTGTCAATTCATTTGTGGTAAAAACCCTATTTAAAGTTGAAATATTTTATTTACTGGCTATTCATGTTACTTTTTTGAAAAGGGAGCAATAATTGCATGTGATATAAGTGTGGGATGGGGAGTAACATGAAGGAATAAGAGCAGTACCATTTCAAATGTCTAGGAAGAATATAATATTGGCCAAAGGCCAGGAAACTTTTGTTTCCTAGTCAGAAAAGTATTTCATTGCTATTTTGAATCATATTGATGTGATTATCTTTTTTTTTGAATGATGAATTTTTTTGCATTTTTTATTTTATTATGTTAATGACGTGATTATCTTTTTAAACAAAACTTCCATTGCCACATTTTCTTTCAATTTATTTAAAAATGCAAAACAACATTTTTCAAATGATAACTTCTTCTAGTGAATTGAGTAATAGAAAATATCCTTTTGGTAAGTTTGTTTTTTAGTGTTGAGGTAATTTCTAAGTTATGTAACCACATAGGGAGCCCACAATTATATTAGCAGTAATTTTTACATTAATCTTTATGAACAGTGATAAATATTTTTTCATGTTCAACGAGGCTTAGACACTATAAAATACATTTATACAGTGAAGTCATTCTCATATTGTTCCAACTCTTTCTGTGTGTACAGAAAATATTAATTAAATGTTTCTGCTTCTATGAAAAGCATGTGGAAAATAAGTTCCACATGAGTAATCAGGATGAGATCTTGAACTGTCCTTCTAATTGATTTAAATTCTCCTTGCTGAAAGTAATGAACAATTACTGACAATCTCCCTGATTTCATTTGTCAAAATTCTGAGAATGAGTCAACATTTTAATATATTAAGTGTTGGAAAATTCTGCAGGATGCATATAGCACCAGGGAGATCCTCATTAATAAATTAAAGTGCAAAAATCACTCTCTATTTGTGAATGTATGGTCTGACATATATATGTTACTGTAATTATAATGTCCTACATAATTAAAAATAATGCTATCAGTTCAATAAAAATAAACACAAAGTAAAGACTTGTCCTACACTAACATTTTATTTATATGACATGAGAGTATCTCAGGTGTAAGAACAACTTATAACATCTTCTGGTCTTTTAATAGTTTAGATGAGACAACTAAACCAAATCCTGTATCAAACCCTACAGAAGACTCTTCTAGTGAGTCTTCTTTCAATATTAAAATTTTCATTAAAAAATTCTACACAGATGTCAAATATTTTGTTATGGGAAAGGCTCTTTTAGTATTCTAGTAGAATGAATGTATTTACAAAATATTTTCCTGTCTTTATTGGCATTAGTCAAGCTATCAGTAAATGAAGAGAGCTTCAATAATGCATTGATCTCTAAATTAATGGGTACTTATATGTCCATCTGTAAGCATATGTGTGTCACTTGGCTCTTTGAGGGTGCAGATGCTCAGATCTAGTTAGAGGTACAGAAAGCTGTTCAGGGGTAGCAGCTGTGAAAGATAGAAGAGGAAAGAAGCAAGATGGGTCATGGAGGCAAGCCTGGAACTATGGTACAGATCTGATCATCTCTCAGCCGACTGTGGAAAGCTCTGGAGCAAAGATTGCTCCTTAGAGGTCCTGGTTGTGTGGAAATGACCAGGTCCCAATACCCCACTGCCTTTCCTTGGCCTCCCCACCTCACCACCATGCTTAGTCGTTGGTTAGGGGTTTCCTGGGAGAGCATCACCTCAGCAGAAGCTGAAAGGGATCATTGTTGGGGGTTGTCATCCAACTCTATTCCTTGCTGCTGAATACTGTGTTGTTGAAAGGACTACTGAGTGACATACAGCAACTGGAACACCTTCATGGCAACTCCAGTATGTAATCACTTTACATGCATATGTTTATGAGTAAATATGTTTATGTGCACAATATGCCATGTATGTTTATTTTTTTAAAGGATTTTATTTACTTGACAGAGAGAGAGGAAGAGAGCACAAGCAGGGGGAGCAGCAGAGGGAGAGGGAGAAGTAGGCTCCCCGCTGAGCAGGGAGCCCGATCCAGGGCTCGATCCCAGGACCCTGGGATCATGACCTGAGCTGAAGGCAGATGCTTAACCCACTGAGCCACCCAGGTGCTTGTTTGTTTAAATATGAATGTTTATATAATTTGCGGTGATATCTTAGACCCAGTAGATCTTTAAAGTTTGTAGATTTTTCTGAATGGTTTAAGAATTTTCTGTCAAAATAATTTTGAAAGATCAAATAACTACACCTATCAAGCTGATGTGTCATGTGAAGTTCAGACTGATTAGGTGACTTTTTCTCTGGTTAACTACAAGCACTATTGCCTTTGTAAGGCCATCAAGTAAAGTTTGTACCAATGTATATTCTTTTTTTGAATGGGAGAAACATCCTAAGTTGTGAAGGATTGATGAGTTGTGATGCATAATGCAAATAACCTGATATTATCCAACCTTAGGAAATATTGATCCTATAACCTTAGGAGATATTGATCTCTCAACTCCTGATAGCTAAGAAAAAAAAAAGCTTGCTGTCAGAAGCAACACAAATTGTATCAAAAATTATTCTCAGTATTATATTTCCATTTTCAAGACTTCATCTAGTGAACATGCTAATCAATGTCATGTTCTGTATCAGGGCCTTTTCACCTGATATTCTTTCTGCGTATTCTGCCCTTAGATGTCAGCAATACAAGCTTCCATGTTTCATTGTAATCCCTGTTCAAAAGTCATGCCTCCATCCAGTCTGAAGCAGCAGACCTCATTGTTATCTTCTCTGCTTTTAAGAAAAGAATAGTTATTCCTATGGGACATTATCTTAAATAGCTATTTATTTATTTGTTTATCCAACAAGATTGCATGCTCTATAAGGGCAGAGATTTTGCCTATATTGAATGGTCTTGCACCCCCAGTCTCTATAATAGTGTATGACATTATATAGTAGTCACACAAAAAATATTCATTGATGGATGAATATTCATTGAATGGATGGGTGATAAATTAATGAGGAACCAAATGACAGTGTTGAGTGGTCTCCACCCATCCCTCAAAAATATAACTGTACCTGTGTAAAGGCAAGAGTTTACCCCCACCTGGGCATATGGTGCATTTCCAGTTCAGGAGAAACTGTAACATCATGAGCTAAAAATGGATTTTTTCCCCAATAGTATACTTAGTTTAGCAAGATAGGTTAGAGAGAAAAAGTGTTTATCTAACCTTGGCATGTGATTTTGTGAGAACAGCAATCTGTTTTAAGCACCCATTACTTCAAATAATGACTAATTAGTTTTTATAGAAACTTCTTTCTCTTCTTTTAATCATTTGGGAGTCTTTCAAACAGTATAATGGCCCAAAGTTAGTGAGTCTCAAAGTCTTCTGTGAAATTACGTAATCAGGTATTTTATATATATTTAGGAATAAACACAGTCAATTCCATTCATGTCCACTAGGAAGTGAAGGAAGGGCAGACATAATGTGGCCTTTGCAGTTGACCTGATGTTCTGTGCTTTATGGTCAGTCTGGTAATCATGAAGCATCTCATCAATAAGGCTAAAATTAGTATTGATTTCAACTAGCTACTTTTCTATTTCTCCTGCCTCTACAGCAACAATATGGGAGATATACTTTTCTCCATGTCATCATATCATGGTTCACTTGGCCTACTTTTGCATTTACTATTGTAAGATAGAAGTATGGATCTTTCCATAAATCACTAATATTTTCCCTAAATAATCAATAGTTACTGACAGATTATCTCCCTGGCTGAAAGTTATGACCTCAAGGAGGCTATAGAATACCCTTTTGCCAGAATGAGAAATCTAAGCCCCTGAGGAGTAAAATATTGACTCCCTATACATATGTGCTATGTTTTTGCTAAACTGGGGTTAAAATATGTAGATTTTGCAATAATTTGTTCAAGCTTTAAAGACCCACTCTCTTATTATATTCCTTATGTTGAAGTAAAGTTTAAGGACAATAATCACAGTGAAAAGAAATCTAATTATTAGCAGTTTGTGTTTTGTGCACAATACAATAAAACAGAAATCAAATACCATTCCGTCTCACTAAGGAAATGGTATTTAGACATCTCGTTTCAGTATGGAGTTGTTATGAGCTCTAAGGTGATAATTAAATGAATTTTCCAGTGCTGAATTTTGTTCATGTTGTTGTTGTTGTTTTAAGTGTTCAATATAAATGGGGAAAAAAATTCCTGAACATAATGCTTTAGGAAGAACCAGAAATTCTGATACAGGAGTCACAGTCCCACTCATGCAGGCTGACAAAATGACAGATATATTTGATCTCAACTTTCATATACGGATGAATGTTAAATACCATTAAAGAGTAGCGAAAGACAAGTACGGTCTGACAAAACATACTAACAATCTACATTTTTCATAATCTAAGTTAAATTTTGAAATGAATAATTTCTTCAAAGGCTACCATTAAATTTAAAAAGCCTATTTCAATCTCTTATTTCATCTTACAATGTATGACATAAGTAGTAGTCTTCTATATTATATTTACTCAGTGCTTGGTTCCTAGAAGGCAAAGATAGTGTCCTTTCCAAGTTCTGTGAAGAACATGGTGCTTTTTGGGGCACCTGGGTGGCTCAGTCATTGGGCGTCTGCCTTTGGCTCAGGTCATTATCCCAGGGTCCTGGGATCGAGCACCGCTTTGGGCTCCCTGCTCAGAGGGAGACCTACTTCTCCCTCTTCCACTCCCCCTGCTTGTGTTCCCTCTCTCTCTGTATCTCTCTCTGTCAAATAAATAAATAAAATCTTTAAAAAAACCCCAAAAAACATGGTGCTAGAGGTTCACTTCACCACCTTTTCAATGGATTCTAATTAATGATATATTGCAGGTCTGTATATCTAAGTAACCAAAACAGACAACAAAAGCACTTTTTAAAATTAGATAACTCAAAAGATAAAGAAGCATTATATTTACAAGCTCCAAACACTGCCCAATGCATACATTTGTGTTTGAGATACAAATAAACAGCCTCTCTATGAATGTGAAATCTTAAGGTTATAATATGAGCATATAAATAGTAAAATAAGTAGTAAAAATAGTAAATGGAAAAAGTAAAAAAAAAGTTATGCAGTATTATAAAGGTATTTTAAATACTTATAAATTGGATTTATTCCCAAGACATTAAATGTTTAGATTTTTATTATCAGAAAGTAGCTGATAGAAAAGACTTAACTGAGGAGTACCTGGGTGGCTCAGTCGGTTAAGCATCTGCCTTTGGCTCAGATCGTGATCCCGGGGTTCTGGGGTCCAGCCCCATGCCTGCTTGTCCCTCTGCCTACCACTCTGCCTGCTTGTGCTTTCTCTCTGTCAAATAAATAAATAAAACCTTAAAAAAAAAAGATTTAACTGTACAAGAAGGAATAACCTAGCATGATATCCTAAGTGCTGTATTTTACTAAGTGTATATTATAAATTGTATGCAGTTGTTATACTTATGAATGTTTTATAAAATTTATTAAGTATTTATAGTTTTTCATGGTATTTATATTTCCCAAAGTTTGCTTAAAATGTAATATAAGAACGTAAATTAATGATGAAACCAAAGACTTATCCTATATTTAAGGGAAAATTTGTACCTGTAAGGTTTTTTAGCTATATTATATAAATTATCCTGTTCTTAATTCAAATGCATATAGCAATTACATCGATATATTTGAATGTTAAAATTGTATATATTTATTTCTGAAAACATACAAGTTGCATCAAAGTCTTTTCTTATTTTGAATTTGAGGCTAAAAAAATAAAATTGGAAAGGAAGCTATTGTCAGAAATTATTTTTCATTTGTTTTGATGGAATTCAATTGACTTATAATTTGCCTGAATGTAAGGAATGTTTATTGAGCATTTGCTACGTGCGTAGAGGTCAGTTACAGGTAGAGTGAGATCGCGAAGAAAGGAGAACATGGTTACTATCTTTAAGTAACTAAATATAATCACATGCAAATGTGCATAAAAAACCACAGGAATAGAGTGTTTTGGATGTTCTGAAGAGATCAGTGCACACTTCTGTGTACTGCACTGAGGAGCAATTCAAAAGACTTCCTGAGAGAAGGCACGTCTGATACGAGCCAATTTGAAACCTTGGTGGGATTTTAAATATATTAAAGAGTCATTATGGAGACTTATGTTCACATTCAATTTCTTTATCAGTCCCCACATTTCCAGAGTGATTCTTTTTTTATTGAAAGAGTGAAAAATGATCAAGTTGTGGCTACATATAATGAAAATCGGATGCTGTGCTAAGATTAGACTTTACTGTTTAGGCTACAGTATCTGACTGGTGAAGTAGAAAGCCAATTAGATATGTTATAATCTGATATTTCCAAACAACAAGTATGTGTTTCCATGTTGTGAGTGACAATCATAAAAATATCAAAACAGGAAAGCAAACTCTGAAAACAGGTAGTTATTAAATTTGTCAGGTCAAGAGAAGCCATTTCTTAATCAGAACTAGTATGTACATAGTGATTTGTGCTAATTATCATTAGCACAAATTAGCCTTAAGCCACAGAATTAAAATAGAGTACCTGTGTTGTTGTTCTGATTTTATGTGATTATTGAGAGTACATTGTTAGGGCAATTAGGAATCTGCTGTTCTCAAAACAGAATTTGGAATAAAATTCAAGGAACATTATACTTGTTTTTTTTTTTTTCTGAAGGTAATAACGGATTGCAGTTATTATGCTTCAAAATCCTCTGCAGAAAGAAAGAGGGAGGAGGAAGGGAGGGTGCAGGGAGGGAGAGAGGAAGAGAGGGAGGGAGAAAGGTAGTGACAATTGTGTGGTCGGTTTTCACTCGCCCAGTTACTTGGTTAATTTTACAGTCTCCACCCGCCCCATTTGTATTCCTTCTGTTCTGATCTCTCCCACATCCACCACTTTTGTTACCATTCATGATGTCCTGAGAGCCCTGGGCTGTTCTTTCCTGTCAGTACTGAATGTGCTGTGTGACCTCGGCCAAAGTGAAATCAGAGGAAATGCTGAATTTCAGCTTCTTCTGACCAAATCTCATAAACTTGTCTTTCCTTCCAGTCCATATATTCGGTGTATAGCTTGACCATCCCTCCTCTTTCTCTTTCACAATTTCTAAAGGTTTTATGTCTTTTTTTAATGTCTGGGGGTAATATTCATACCGTTTTTCTGGAAGCTCTTATAATTCAAGAAAGAGTTGAGGCAGTTTTGACTGTTGCAGGGAGTAAAGAAATAGAGGGGAGTACAGGTGCTTTTCTGAGTGCTCTTCTGGCTGCTTTCTGACAGATTTTTCAGTGTTCTCTCTTTCTCCCCAGCCACCTCTGCCACCATTCTTGTCTTGAGGAGTTGGGATGACAGATGCCGTTATTTCTCAGAGTGGCAGTGGCGGTGACCAATAAAAAACTTACTGGCCAAATAACTTGTTAAAAAACAAAACAAAACACTGGTTATATATCAATTGGGCCTTTTCTACATTTTTTTTTCCCTTAAAAGGGGAAAGGAATGTTTCTGTTTTGTTTTTCTTTGAGAGGAGAGATAAAGTGTTAAGTATTTTTTTTTTACTATTTTTTACTATATTTTCAACTATAACATATGATTTGCTGCTGAACCCCTTGAGTCTATTCCTTAAACACCAAAACATGTCATACTAGTGACTAAGTCTCATCTTTCTTTTCACCATTAGCATGAATTTAATGGATAATACACAATAGCAAAATTAAATATATGATAGTTACTGACTGCAGGCATACCTGTTTTATTGTGTTTTGCTTTATTATGCCTCACAGACATTGCATATTTTTCACATTGAAGGTTTATGGCAACTCCGTGTCAGGCAAGTATGTCGGCATCATTTTTCCAACAGCATTTGCTCACTTCATATCTCCATGTCATATTTCACTAATTTTCACAATACTTCAAATTTTTCATATTTACATTTGTTATGCTGATCTGCAACCAGTGATCTTTGATGTTACTGTTGTAATTGAATTGCTCCCATAGAAGACAGTGAAATTAATCTGTAAATGTGTGTGTTCTGAGTGCTCCACCGACCAGTCATTCCCCCATCTCTCTCCCTCTCCTTATGCCTCCCTATTCCCTGAGACACAGAAATATTGAAATTAGGTGAATTAACAAAACTACAATAGCCTCTAAGCATTCAGGTAAAAGGAAGAGTCACATGTCTCTTACTTTAAATCAAAAACTGAAAATTATTAAGCTTAGTGAGGAAAGCATATGGAAAGCTGGGATAGGCTGAAAAGTAGGCTTCTTGTACCAAGCAGTTAACCAAGTTGTGAATGCAAAGGAAGAGTTCTTGAAGGAAATTAAAAGTGCTACACCAGGGGCGCCTGGGTGGCTCAGTTGGTTAAGCGACTGCCTTCAGCTCAGGTCATGATCCCGGAGTCCCGGGATCGAGTCCCGCATCGGGCTCCCTGCTCGGCAGGGGGTCTGCTTCTCCCTCTGCCCTCTTCCCTCTCGTGCTCTCTGTCTCTCATTCTCTCTCTCAAATAAATAAAAAAAAAAAAAAAAAAGTGCTACACCAGTGAACACACCAATGGTAAGAAAGAAAAACAACTTTAATGCTGCAATGGAGAGTTTTAGTGGTCTGTGTAGATCAGACCAGTCATAGCATTCCAGAGCAAGGCCTTGACTCTTCAATTCTATGAAGGCTGAGATAGGCGAGGAAGCTGCAGAAGAAAAGTTGGAAGCTAGCCGAGATTGGTTCATGAAGCTTAGCAAAAGCAGTCATCTCCGTAAAATAAATATGTAAAGTGAAGCCACAAGTGCTGATGTAGAAGCTGCAGCAAGTTATCTAGAAGATGTAGCTAAGATAATGAATGAAGGTGGCTGCACTAAACAACAGATTTTCCATGTAGAGAACAGTCTTCAATTGGAAGAAGATGCCATCTAGGACTTTGATAAGCGAAGGAGAAGTCAATGCTTGGCTGAAGGCTCCAAAGACAGGCTGACTCACTTCTTAGGGGCTAATGGAGCTGGTGACTTTAACTTGAAGCCAATGATTGTTGTCCATTTTGAAAATCCTAGGGCACTTAAGAATTATACTATATCTACGGTCTGTGCTGTATAAATGGAACAACAAAGTCTGGGTGACAGCACATCTTTTACAACATAGTTCACTGAATATTTTAAGCCCATTGTAGAGACCTGCTATTCAGAAAAAGATCATTTTCAAAGTATTACTTCTCCCTGAGCTCTGATGGAGATGTGCAATAAGATTAGTGTCGTTTTCATGCCTGCTAACACAACGTTACATTCTGCAGCCCAGGGATTAAGGAGTAATTTTGACTTTCAGGTCTTATTATTTAAGAAATACATTTCATAAGGCTATAGCTGCCAGAGATAGTGATTCTTCTGATAGATCTGGGTAAAGTGAATTGAAAAACTTCTAGAAAGAATACACCATTCTAGATGTCAGTTAAGAATGTTTGTGATTCATGAGAAGAGGTCAGAATATCAACATTGACTGGAGTTTGGAAAAAGGTGTTTCCAGCTCTCATGGATGACTTTGAGGGATTTAAGACTTCAGTGGAAGAAGTAACTCCAAATGTGGTGGAAATAGCAAGAGAACTAGACTTAGAAGCAAAGCTTTAAATGGGACTGAATTGCTTCAATCTCATGATCAAAATTTAATGGATGAGAAGTTGCTTCTTATGGATGAGCAAAGAAAGTAGTTTCTTGAGATGGATTCTACCCCTGGTGAAGATGATGTTAAGACTGCTGAAAAACAACAAAGGATTTAGAATATTAAATAAACTTAGTTAATAAAGCAGTGGCAGGGTTTGAGAGGATTATCTCCAATTTTGAGAGAAAATCTACTGTGGGTAAAATGGTATCAAACAACATCACATGCTATAAAGAAATCTTTATCATGAAAGGAAGAGTCAGTTGTTAAACTTTAATGTCTCATTTTAAGAAATTGCCACAGCCTTCCCAACCTTCATCAACCACCACAGTGATTAGTCAGTCAGCAGCCGTCAACATTGAGCCAAGACTCTCCACCACCAAAAAGGTCTCAACTTAATGAAAGCTCAGATGATGGTTAGCACTTTTTAGCAATCTTTTTATATTAAAGTATATGCATTGGGGTTTTTTTTAGGCATAATGCTATTATATACTTAATAGACTACAGTATAGTATAAACATAGCTTTTTGTAAACATAATTTTTGTATGCACTGGGAAACCAAAATAATTCATTTGACTTGCTTTAGTGTCATGTTTGCTTTATTTTTATGGTCTGGAACCAAACCCACAATATCTCTCAGATATGCCTGTATGATAAAGAAATGTAATTGCAAGCGTGAAGGTATACCTCTGGACAGAATTCTGATCATTTTAACTCCTAGATATTAAAAGGCCATCCAAATGGTTTGATACATTTTCCAAAAGCTTCTTTTATTTCATACTTCTACCTTTTTCTTAGAATTGTACTACAGAATTTGTTATCCATTATTTTTAGAACAGGAGAATATTTCTGAAGCTTTTAACTATTCTGAGAATTTACAAATTCTGTTAACTTTCTCACTAAAATGGTATTCAGTAGCCTATTGTGTATCTGCAACTGATATTCTCTGAAAATGGTTAAGTGCTTAGCTTTTATATAGACTTCGGTAATCTAAAATAAATAAATAAATAGATAGATAGATAAATAAAAGTAGATGGTAGTGCTCTACTGGATCAATTAGAGGAGAGAGGAATTCTCTTTCCCAACACCAGAACTCTATTTAGTGGTGGAGAACAATCTAGCAAAAGTGAAGTTGGTCAAATCTCTCCAGGATGCTAAAAATATAAATTTGGATAAAATGAGGCTAGTAGCATTCAGTCTTAAATAATTTTATTAATTTTGTAAGAAAAATATGTTCTGACAAATGATTAACACTAACTCTAACAAGTACCCATTAAAGCCCCTGTTTTCTACCAAGTCCTCATCCCAGTTTTAGCATGTCCTGAATATGTTTTGAAGTTCAGCTGACTAATTTTTTTTCTTGAGGAAAAACACATAAATATACAAAGCCAGTGATGAACATATTTGAGGAACCTGTACTTGTGAAATGATGATTCAGATAATAACCCTCATGTGTTTCTTTGGATATTTTAGACCTTAGGTTTCCCAAGGAACAATGTAGCTAGAGACAAAACAAAGCAAAAAACAAAACAAAACCAAAAAAAGAAAAACAAGAAAAACTCCCAACAACAACAACCAAAAAATTGTGTTCTTAAAGGATATTTAAAACTTGCCTGGCAGAATATGAGCAAATGTCTTATGACTGACTGTTCAGTGGGCTTACTGTTTCTTAGATGGACATATTGTCTGTTTCACACAAACACTCCTACCCAACCACCCAAGTGACTATTGATAGAACATGGACTTTAATAATCTAAATTGTTTCCAAGCAGCATTTAACTTCCCTTGGGCCTTCAAAATCATATTCATAATTCTTTTTTTTGTAATTCTCTGCATCTCAAGTCTTATGAGATTTTTGTCTAATTTATTCTGTGTATAATTGTGTGCCAAAATAAAGATTTTCTTTTTTAAAAAATTAGAAACATTTATTTAAATAGAAGCTAGGGTATTATAGAAAAAAAATTAAGCATTTGGGCCTCAGAATTTTCCAGAGCTTTTTTTAAACCACCTTTTTTTTCCCTTTTTTTGCCTTCCAAATGAACACATTAGACAAAAATTTCACAATATATGTATAAGAATATGAAGTAAATTTCTATATTTTCACACCACCTCTCTCCCTTTCATTCTTCTAATTTCTGTGTTCTTTCTCCTTTATCTAGCCATTCATTAAAGTGTTTGGGTAAACACCTTTATATGTAGTTTCACATTAATTAAGTCAGCAGTATATGTTTTGTTATACTCCCCAGTAGACTACTTAAAAGGAAGTGCAAAAATTGTTTTAGCGATCTATAGAATGATCAAATAAAAATTTCTGTATTAGTTATAATCAAAACCAGAAGCTTAGTCCAAACCAAATTACAGAGTTCTTTATATTTAGTCTGTGGCTTGAATTCCCTTATTTTATTTTGTGTTTTATTTTACCCTTAAAGAGTTATTTGAGGAGAGATAATTTTTTAAAATATATTTATAACTCATCTTTTCAGACTAAACTAAATGGTGTAGACCAAGGTGTGTGTCTGTGTGTGTATAGTTTATCAATTTATGGACACATTTACAATTTATTTGTAATTTAGATATTCTGGGTAAAATGACATCCATAAATTTTCCCAAGAGTTCTTTTTCTTTTTTAAGATTTTATTTATTTATTTGACACAGAGAGACATAGCAAGAGAGGGAACACAAGGAAGGGGAGTGGGAGAGGGAGAAGCAGGCTTCCCGCCAAGCAGGGTGCCTGATGTGGGGCTCGATCCCAGGACCCTGGGATCATGACCTGAGCCGAAGGCAGACGCTTAACGACTGAGCCACCCAGGTGCCCCCCAAGAGTTCTTGATGTAGATTATGTCCTAATTTCATCATCAAACATATTTAAATAGAAAAAATCTATTTTCTTTCACATTGTCCATCGTGGGAATTATTAATGATGCTCACTGCTAGTTTCAGTAGGTATGTCCCTCAGGTCTCCTGGGACAGCTTCATTTTCATGTGTCAAGTTTTGTGTACTTTGAGACCAAGGGGATTTTATCTTGGAAGTTTTCACTAAAGAGTCATCATAGGACTTTGGTTACTTTTCCTTATTCTAGTATAAAATAGTTGTTGAAAATAAACATATAGATAGGTATTGGTGTTTTTATGTTTAAAGTAAGAATGTTGGCAGAGTTGACTTTACTTGTATTTTCATTGTTGGTAATTTATAGTTAGGAAGCTTAAACTCCTCGTTTTGATTTTAAACATGGGTATTTAAGACATAACTTTCTTGACTGGTAATAAATGAGCCATTGGTTATAGTTAATAATGTCTATGTATTAGGATGTCACAGCAGACCAGAGAAGATAGTACATACTGTCACATCTAGGATGATAAATTCTATAAAACTGTGCTGCATAAAGATGAGCCCTTTTGTGCTACCTTGCAGGGTTGCTATAGTTACTGAGTGTTGCTTTATGGGAATTTCACTTTTCTTAGTAATATTAGATACTGAACCCAGAGTCTCATTTTATATTGTTCTTAAATCTCCTTTTTGAAAATACCTCCTTTGTGAAAGATTCTGAATTATTTTTATGATCTTTTTTTTTCCACAAATAAATTATTTAGAATAAAGCAGAGAACAAAAACATTGAACATATGTTTTCCTTCCAGACACTGAATATCAGAGAGAATTTTTTTGCCCCCACTAATTACTGTTTTCACTTTATAGAAAAAAGCTAGTATTATATTTTTTAAAAGGCAATATATCCTCAGCTGGAAAACTCCATTTAATGGATACTACTAAAACTGGTGTGTTTCTATCCATTATCCCAACTTAGTTTAAGGCTGGATTGTATGTTCCTGTGAAAAGTGGATTTCAAACTGTCATAGAGTTTCAAGTTTCTGTGAGATATTGCTGCATTTTTATTGAAAGACAACGTGGTCTTAGAGAACATAGCTCATATTCACCTCCTACAAGGCTACTGTGTCAGGTAGTAGGGCTCCAAGGCATGAATACATATTCTCCAGCTATATGCTAGTCCAGTTTCCACTCTTGGTATAGAGTGGATATAGGAAACATATTCTCCACATTCAAGGTATTTGTAGTTTATTTGGAAGGAAGAATGAACTTCTGTCTTTTGGATACGTAACCAAATCGTGCTAGCAACCCTATTAGAACATTCATGTATTTTAGTAGTATTATAACCGCATTGTGTTATCAACAGTGCTGTGAATTTCTTGTTGGTAGGATTATCTTTTTCTTATCTTCATATCTTTCCATTAAGTCTGATTAGGTCCCTTATACTGAGAATATGTTCAAAAGAACTTCAGCAATAACATAAAAACCAGTGAACTAAGGGATTGTGTCTGTACATGGCAAAATGTTATTGTTATGATTTCTATAATAGCTAATATATACTGAGTGAAATACTTTACCTGAATTATCTTACTAAATTATTTAATCCTTACTTTATGGAGTAGATTCCATGTTATGTTATAAGTATGTACATTTCACCAATGAGGAGTCTGAGGCTAAGGGAGGTCAAGTTACTTGTTCAGAGTCACAGTTATTAAGTTCAAAGATTTTAAATAAGAACAGGACTGGAAATTGCTAAGAAAAAATTTGGTCTATTACCTGGAACGTTGCATCATAAAGTGTAGAATAAGATATAGAGTAGGTTCACAGATAAGTTTAATAATTTTGATTAACACATGATAAAAAGTGAAAGTGACCTCAGCAAAACTGTGGAATGGGTGGCTTCAGGCTCTCATCCCCACAAAAACATCAAAACACAAAAATGAAATGTCAGAACCAAATTTTTCAGCTCTGGAAAAGTCAGAGGTTTCAAGCAACCAAGTGAATGGCAGAATGATGAATGCAAAGGTGGTCAACCTAAGAACATGAATACATGTAATGCACCACATTAATAAAACAAAAGGGAAAAATGATCATCTCAATTGATGCTGAAAAGGCTTTTGACAAAATCAACACCTTTCATGATGAAAAACACTAAAAAAATAAGAAAAGGGAACTTTAACATGATAAGCATTTAAGAAAACCCACAGCTAACATTACACTCAAAAGTAAAAGCTTTCCACTTAAGATAAGGAAAAGACAAGGATGCCCACTTTCTCCACTGCTGTGTATTATTGTACCAAAAGTTCTAACCAGGTAAATTAGGGAAAATAAATAGATCCAAATTGGTAAGTGAAATTATCTCTATTCATAACAAAACTTTGCTGAAAGAAATTAAAGACCCAAGTAAATGGAAAGCAGTCCTCTGTTCTTGGGTAGAAAGACTTACTCTCACAGATTCAGTCCTTATCAAGGAATTTCACAGAATCCTTATGAAAATCTCAGTAGATTTTCTTCCCCCCAGAAATGAAAAACCAATCCTAAAACCCTGTAGAATTGCAAGGGGCCCCGAATAGCCAATCCAATCTTAGAAGTCAGAGTGCTCATGTTTTTTAACTTCAAAACTCACTACAAAGCTACAATAATTAAATCAGTGTGGTACTGGCACAAAGATAGAAATATAGATAACTCATGGAATAGAACTGAAGTCACCTACATCTCTGGTCAATTGATTTTTGACAATAGTGTCAAGATCATTCAGTGGGGGAAATAACTGTTTCTTCACAAATGGTGGGGAGACTGCTGGATTTCCACATGCAGTATTTGGTGCTGTATACAAATATATTTAAAAAATTATTTCAAGGGGCGCCTGGGTGGCTCAGTCGTTAAGCGTCTGCCTTCGGCTCAGGTCATGATCCTGGGGTCCTGGGATCGAGCCCCACGTCCGGCTCCCTGCTCCGCGGGAAGCCTGCTTCTCCCTCTCCCCCTGCTTGTGTTCCCTCTCTCGCTGTGTCTCTCCCTCTCTATCAAAAAATAAATAAAATCTTAAAAAAATTATTTCAAAATGAGTCACTGGCCTAAATATAAGAACTAAAACTATAAAACTATAAAACTCCTAGAAGGCAAGTTTTCATGACCTTGAATTTGGCAGTGAGTTCTTAGGTATGACAACAAAAGCCTGAGCAAAAGAAGAAGAAAAACATAAATTGGTCTTACTATTATAAATTGTTCATGAGAGGATGTTATCAATAAAATGATAATAGTAGGCGTGTCTGGGTGGCTCAGTTGGTTAAGTATCTGCTTTTGGCTCAGGTCATAATCCCTGGGTCCTGGGATTGAGTCCCGCATTGGGCAGCCTGCTCAGCAGGGAGTCTTCTTGTCCCCCTCCTTCTACCCCACCCCTGCTTGTGTGCATGCACGCTCTCTCTCTCAAGTAAATAAAATCTTTTAAAAAATTAAAAAATAAGTAAATAAAATGATAACAGTAGTTGCCAGAGGTGGGGGTGGGGAAATGGGTGAAATGGATGAAGGTGATCAAAGGTACAAAATTTAGTTATAAGATAAATAAATTCTGGGGATATAATGTAAATCATGGTGACTATCAATACTGTATTGTATGTTTAAAAGTTGCTAAGAGAGTAAATCTTAGAAGTTCTAATCACACACAAATATTATAACTATGTAAGGCAATGGCTTTTAACAAATCTATTGTAGTGATAATTTTACAACATATACATATATCAAACCATTATATTGTATGCCTAAAATAAATTCAGTGTGTATATGTCAATTATATCTCAATAAAATGGGGGGGGGAGTAAGAACACAAACTGCAAAATGATAGAAAATATTTGCAAATCATGTATCTAAGAGTTTAATATCCCTATATAAAGAATGCAACAACACAATTACAACCTAGTAAAATATACAGAGGACTTGAATAGACATTCTCCATAGAAGACACACCAATGGCCAATAAACACATGAAAAACAATGCCCAACATCATTAATTATTAGGAAAATGCAAAGCAAAACAACAATGAAATAGCATTTCACATCTACTAGAATCTCTGTATCCAAAAAATGGAAAAATAACAGATAGTTTGAAAGGATGTGGAGAAATTGGAATTGGTGGGGATGGAAAATGGTACAGTTGCTGTGGAAAAGAGTTTAGCAGTGGTTATACAGTTTGGTGAAAACCAAATGCTTCCACTTAAATTAAATATCTAGAATAGGCAAACTCAGAGAAACAGAAAGTAAATTAGAAATTATTAGATGTTGAGGGGGATTGAGGTAATGGGGAGTTGTTAATGGTGATAGAGTTTCTGTTTGGGTGATAAAAAATATTTTGGAAATACGTAGTTATGATGATTGCACAACATTGTGAAGGTAATGAATGCCACTGAATTGTACACTTAAAATAGTTAAGATGGCAAATTTTTATATGTATTTTATCACAATAAAAAACTTAAAAAAGTAAGATAAATACATAGAAGAAGTAAAAAATACTTTGGAAAGCAGAATTGCAAGAAGATGGAAGTATAGAATATTGTATATATACAAATTACCTATTTTAAGCCATTTATAAAAGCGATTTCTTATTTCAGATTTTCAAATTATATGGAATTATATGAAGAAAGAGTAAAATTTATTCTAACCCCTGCTCCTATGTGTCCTGTCTCAAAACTGTATTGTACCTTCCACAATTATTACTGAAGATCTAAATACACACACACACATACTTATTTTAACAAAAGTGAGTCCTATAGTATGTACTGTTCTGAAACTTGCTTTTTTTTTTTTTTTTTTTATCATGCCTGGCAGGTATCTTTGGATATCTGTTTGTAGAGACTTACTCTTTTTTAGTTACTATAGGAGAGACTTTTCAATTTAGAATAATGTGGAGGGTTCACAGTTTAACACACCTATTTGTCTTGTGTGGAAGAGCAATGTGTGCTTATTTGTTGAAGGTATTAACATAAACCTCAAGTGCATTTTCAAAACTTTCAGTAACTCCTGATTCATCCCCTCCCAAATCCAGCTCATTCCCCCTTGTTTTTAAAAATAGACTCACTGAGGAGTGAGTGGTCTTCTCCAGCTTACACTTGTTTGAGAGTGATTGCAAAGCTGATGACTTCTTTTAGAGCTGAGTCATAGATTCAGCAGTCTTCCAGACATATGGTGAACAAAACTTCAGCTCATGTGTGTCACAGTTGCTATTGAGTTGGTGCTACCTTGCTTCAGTGCTGCCATACTGAAATCATCTTTAGATGCTTCATGTGTGTTTGAGAATTCCGTGACTGGCCATAAAATAGATTTGATGTTAGAAAATCTGAAATGCCTAAAGCCCTCCACTCATCCAAATGGAAATCTATTACGTGTTTCTTATGTTGATGTAACCATTTACCTTTTTTTTTTTTTAAGATTTTTATTTATTTGAGAGAGAGAGTGAGAGAACAAGACAGGGCACGAGCAGGGGGGAGAGGGAGAAGTAGGCTCCCCACTGAGCTGGGAACCCTGGATGTGGGACTGGAGCCCAGGACTGCAGGATCATGACCTGAGCCAAGGCAGACTCAATTGACAGAGCCATCCAGGCGCGCAACCTCCCCCCCCCACCGTTTACTGTTTTGTAACACAAAGACAAATCTACTTACAAAGATTCATTTTCTGTGGCATAGTATTTTGTGTCAGATAATCTGTGAAAACAAGTATTTATTGAATATTAACTCTATTCCAATAGAAGTTAAAACCCATATTTGAGATATCAAAATATACTAAAAATATTATGAAATGAATAAATGTTCTAGAGGAAATAGATAGTTAATACTTTTAACAATTACATTACAGGGGGAAAAGGTGGATTCTTGATAAGCTAACATTTGTGGTAAAGCCAGACAAATATTAATTTTCTACTTAAAATTATTTTTCATTTAACTTAAATTTTCTGTAATAACATAGAGAAGAAAAGTAGTCACTAGAAAGAAGGAATGGGGTAAAGAAAATCGTTTTTCTTATTTTGTATTTGTATGATTTGCTTTCTTAGACCATTGTGTTAGGATAATCACTAGATTTTTGATTTAAAAACTCTAGGGAAAAAAAAAACTAACTCTGGGGATAGTTTATAATTTCACTTATTTTGTAACTGTATTCTAGCAGAGAGGTAGAAAAACCAATTATTTAGTAGATAGGTTATCAAACTATATTTCTTCAAAAGTAAATACAGTAGTGACTTATTTTTTAGTGGAGGTTTGCAGTTGAAGTTGTTTTGCTCACAACATGAAAACTTTGAATAATATAGATAGATTTATTTGAAAGGTCATTCCTCAAGTTTATTTTAAGTCCTCATTTAGGTACTGTTAAATGTGCATTGGCATAGGAAAATTTGGATTGCTAGAAATCATTACTGACTTAAGATCAATTAGAATATAGGTGGATGTATTATTTTTGTGTTTTTTTTCTTTTAAATTTTTTAAATCTTTTGCCTTGTAAATTCTTGCCTGCTAGAGAAGCTAGTTCACACCATAAACTTAACTTTCTATAAGGGTTTTTTTTTTTAAGACTTATTTATTTATTTATTTATTAGAGAGAGAGCGAGAACGTGGGTGCAAGAGCTGGGGGAAGGGCAGAGGGAGAGGGAGAAGGAGAGAAGCAGACACCCCACTGAGCACAGAGCCTGACTCAGGGCTGGATCCCGCGACCCCAAGATTATGACCCAAGCCAAAATCAAGAGTCTGATACTCAACTGACTGAGCCAACTAGGCACCCCTTTCCATAAGGTTTTAAAATAATATACTTCTGTGATTTGTATTACCTTTTTAAAAATTTTTACTTCTTATTGAAGTACAATATGCATATGGAAAGATGAACCTATCAAAGTACCTAGTTTGGTGTATTTTCAGAAAATGAGCACAGCCATATATCCAGCAAGAGGGATAATGTTCCTAGCGCCCACAAGCACCCCTTCCTGGTGTCTCTTCCAGGCTGTATACCTCTACCCCTAAAGATATCCAGTGTCTTGTGGATCTCTAAACAGACTAGTTTTACCTGATTGTGAACTGTGTAAATATGTAGTCATCACAGTGTGCTCTTGGGTCTGGCTTCTTTGATTTAACCTTATATTTGTAAATCGTCATTGCTGTTGCAGGAGAGTATTCCTTTGATTGGCTAGATCATGGTTTATTTGTCCATTCGTTGTTGGTGGATATTTAGGTAGTGTCACTTTGGGGTTACAATGAATAATGATGCTGCGAACATTCTAATGAATGTCTTTTTGTCATCATTTTTGTTTTGTATAAGCCTGGAGTTTGGGGTCATTTGACCTGCAGATATACAGGGTTAGTACATTCTGCCAGTTCTCTTGAGTAGTTGTGCCAATTTACACGCTCACCAAAAGGCATGAGGATTCTGAGTACTCCACATCCATGTCAGCGCTTCATAATTAAAGTCTTTTCCACTGTAGCCATTCAGACGGATGTGTAGTTACATTTAATGGTGGTTTTAATTTGCATTTTCTTAAAGACTAACGAAGTTGAATATTGAATACCTGCTTACTTGTTAATTAGCCATTTGGATATTCACTGCAATATATTCAAAATTTTTGTTCATATTTCTGTTTTATTGATTGCATTCTTTAAAACTGGCTTATGTATTCTGGATATTACTCAAATATTTTGTAAAAATCTCCTTTCACTCTTTGTTCTTTTCATTCTTTTTTTAAGTAGGCTCCATGCCCAATGTGGGGCTTGAACTCAAGACCTTGAGAGCAAGAGTCACATGCTCTACCTCCTGAGCCAACTAGGCACCCCTCTTTTTATTTTTTAACAATTATTGTTTAATGATCAGAAATTCTTAATATTTGGACAGTCTAATACATTATTTCTTTCTCTAATAGTTAATACACTGTGTGCTGTATATGAAATCTTTGCCTACGTTAAGGCCATAAAAATGTTTCATCTTTATTTTGTTTTTAAAAAGATATAGATGTGTGAGATCTTTATACATGTATGTGCGTGCGCACACACACACGCACACACATTTCCATAAGGATATTCAGTTGACCTAGCATATATACTGAAGAGATAGTGAGTCATTTCCCTTTTGTATTATGGTATTGACTTTGTCATAAATCAAGTGAATATATGTATGTGGTTCTATTTCTAGACACTCTCTTTTGTTTTCTTGGTCAGTTTAACTCTGTGTCAACATTATAGTTCTTAATTATTATGGGTATATAATAGCAATATCTGATGGGGCACATCCTCTAGCTTTGTTCATTGCAATTGTATTAGCAATTTTAGGCACTTTGCATTTGTTTGAGAATCAGCTTACCATATCTGCAAAATGTTTTGCTAGTGTTTTGATTGGGATTGCTTTGAACCCACAGATGAATTTGAGGAGAATTTATATTTTTATACTATTGAGTCTTCCAGAACATGAATATAGTGTATCATATCACACTTTTAAATTTTCTGTCAGAAATTATTTTAGATTTTTGTGTAAATGTCCTGTGTATCTTTTGTAGATTTAGTCTTAAATATTTGATGTTTTTTGTGCTGTTGTAAATGGTATTTTTTAATTTAATTTTCTATTTGTTGCTAGTTTATAATGTCAGATAAAAATTGCACCTGACAAAATTTAAAAAAGGCAAGGCAGACTAGTCAAAGCTATTCCAATAGGTGAAAGAGGACAGACACATCTAAATTCAACTCTGCTGAAACAAAGTATGGGAGGGTTCTTAAGAGCTGGGTGGGACCATCATAGGCCATCTGTTTTATTAATTGTCCTTACCTAAAGGAAAAACATACTTTCTTGTATCATCTTAACTGGGAGTTTATTTACAACTTGGAGCAAGATGCTCACCAAAGTCAGTCCCTTACCCTCTCACAGATGGGGAAATAGGGAGGGCAGTATCTTCCTTGATGATTACATCTCAAAGGGCTGGCTTTCAGGGCCTTGAGAAAGACAGCCATGAGTTGTAAATCTGTCAAGAAGCTTTACAAAAGATTTACATCTCAAAAAGGCAAAGAAATAATTTACATTTACAAATATTCTAAAGTAAATGCTCTAAGAAAAGGGAATAGAGAGCCTTCTGTGGTTAGACCATCTGGATTCTTTTAGAGCAGAGATGAGAAGAAGGTCAGGGGCCTTGAGGCAGGAAGAAGTCAAGCTGAGGAAAATGTTAAGACTGCCTTAGTCAACAGAAATACGATTGATTTTGCTATATTGACCTTATACTCAGCAACTTAGCCAAATTCATTATTAATTTTAATAGTTTGTAAATCTTTGGATTGTTAAATATATAATCAGATTGTATATGAATAGTGGCAGTTTTATTACATCCTTTGTAAACCTTATGCTTTTTTATTTCCTTTTCTTAATTAACTATACTGGGTGGGACCTCCAATAATACCATGAATGAAATTGGTGATGGAGGCGTTCTTATTTTCAGCATTCCACTATTGAGTATGATTGTGTAGTGGTTTTTGGTCAGTTTTTTTTTTTTTTTGAGCTATATGCAATATGCTTTGCCTTTTTAAAAAATTTTTATTATGTTATGTTAATCACCATATATAACATCATTAGTTTTTGATGTAGTGTTCCATGATTCATTGTTTGCGTATAACACCCAGTGCTCCATGCAGAACGTGCCCTCTTTAATACCCATCACCAGGCTAACCCATCCCCCCACCCCGTCCCCTCTAGAACCCGCAGTTTGTTTCTCGGAGTCCATCGTCTCTCATGGTTCGTCTCCCCCTCCAATTTCCCCCCCTTCATTTTACCCTTCCTACTATCTTTTTTTAACATATAATATATTATTTGTTTCAGAGGTACAGGTTTGTGATTCAGCAGTCTTACACAATTCACAGCGCTCACCACAGCACATACCCTCCCCAGTGTCTATACCAGCCACCCCTTCCCTCCCACTCCCCACCACTCTAGCAACCCTCAGTTTGTTTCCTGAGATTAAGACTTCCGGTATCAGTGAGATCATATGATACATGTCTTTCTCTGATTGACTTATTTCGTTCAGCATAATACCCTCCAGTTCCATCCACATCATTGCAAATGGCAAGATTTCATTCCTTTTGATGGCTGCATAATATTCCATTCTATGTATGTATATGTATGTATATATACACCACATGTTCTTTATCCATTCATCTGTCGATGGACATCTTGGCTCTTTCCATAGGTTGGCTATTGTGGACACTGCTGCTATAAACATCGGGGTGCACGTACCCCTTTGGATCCCTACATTTGTATCTTTGGGGTAAATACCCAGTAATGCAATTGTTGGGTCATACAGTAGCTCTGTTTTCAACTTTTTGCGGAATCTCCATACTGTTTTCCAGAGTGGCTGCACCAGCTTGCATTCCCACCAACAGTGTAGGATAATTCCCATTTCTCTGCATCCCTGCCAACATCTATCCTTTCCTGACTTGTTAATTTTAGCCATTCTGACTGGTATGAGGTGGTATCTCATTGAGGTTTTGATGTGGATTTCCCTGATGCCCAGCGATGCTGAGCACTTTTTCATGTGTCTGTTGGCCATTTGGATGTCTTCTTTGGAAAAATGTCTGTTCATGTCTTCTGCCCATTTCTTGATTGGATTATTTGTTCTTTGGGAGTTGAGTTTGATAAGTTCTTTATAGATTTTGGATACTAGTCCTTTATCTGATATGTCATTTGCAAATATCTTCTCCCATTCTGTCGGTTGTCTTTTAGTTTTGTTGACTGTTTCCTTTGCTGTGCAAAAGCTTTTTATCTTGATGAAGTGCCAATAGTTCATTTTTGCCCTTGCTTCCCTTGCCTTTGGCGATGTTTCTAGGAAGAAGTTGCTGCGGCTGAGGTCAAAGAGGTTGCTGCCTGTGTTCTCCTCTAGGATTTGATGGACTCCTGTCTCACATTTAGGTCTTTTAAGCATTTTGAGTCTATTTTTGTGTGTGGTGTAAGGAAATAGTCCAGTTTCATTCTTCTGCATCTGGCTGTCCAGTTCTCCCAACACCATTTGTTGAAGAGACTGTCTTTTTTCCATTGGATATTCTTTCCTGCTTTGTCAAAGATTAGTTGACCATAGAGTTGAGGGTCCATTTCTGGGCTCTCTGTTCTGTTCCATTGATCTATGTGTCTGTTTTTATGCCAGTACCATGCTGTCTTGATGATGACAGCTTTGTAATAGAGCTGGAAGTCCAGAATTGTGATGCCACCAGCTTTGCTTTTCTTTTCAACATTCCTCTGGCTATTCAGGGTCTTTTCTGGTTCCATACAAATTTTAGGATTATTTCTTCCATTTCTTTGAAAAAAGTGGATGGCATTTTGATAGGGATTGCATTGAATGTGTAGATTGCTCTAAGTAGCATTGACATCTTCACAATATTTGTTCTTCCAATTCATGAGCATGGAACATTTTTCCATTTCTTTGTGTCTTCCTCAATTTCTTATATGAGTATTTTATAGTTTTCTGAGTACAAATCCTTTGCCTCTTTGGTTAGATTTATTCCTAGGTATCTTATGGTTTTGGGTACAATTGTAAATGGGATCGACTAATTTCTCTTTCTTCTGTCTTGTTGTTGGTGTATAGGAATGCCACTGATTTCGGTGCATTGATTTTATATCCTGCCACTTTACTGGATTCCTGCACGAATTCTAGCAGTTTTGGGGTGGAGTCTTTTGGGTTTTCCACATAAAGTATCATACCATCTGCAGAGAGTGAGAGTTTGACTTCTTCTTTGACGATTCTGATGCCTTTTATTTTTTTGTTGTCTGATTGCTGTGGCTAGGACTGCTAGTAGTATGTTGAATAGCAGTGGTGATAGTGGACATCCCTGCCGTGTTCCTGACCTTAAGGGGAAAGCTCTCAGTTTTTCCCCATTGAGAATGATATTCGCTGTGGGTTTTTCATAGATGGCTTTTATGATATTGAGGTATGTACCCTCTATCCCTATACTCTGAAGAGTTTTGATCAGGAAAATATTTTATACTTTGTCAAATGCTTTTTCTGCCTCTATTGAGAGGATCATATGATTCTTGTTCTTTCTTTTATTGATGTATTGTATCACTTGATTGATTTGCAGATGTTGAACCAACCTTGCAGCCCAGGGATAAATCCCACTTGGTCGTGGTGAATAATCTTTTTAATGTACTGTTGGATCCTATTGGCTAGTATTTTGGTGAGAATTTTTGCATCCATGTTCATCAGGGATATTGGTCTGTAATTCTCCTTTTTGATGGGGTCTTTGTCTGGTTTGGGATCAAGGTAATGCTGGCCTCATAAAACGAGTTTGGATCCTCCCATTTCTGTGTTTTGGAACAGTTTCAGAAGAATAGGTATTAATTCTTTTTTAAATGTTTGGTAGAATTCCCCTGGGGAGCCATCTGGCTCTGGGCTCTTGTTTGTTGGGAGATTTTTGATTACTGCTTCAATTTCCTTAGTGGTTATAGGTCTGTTCAGGTTTTCTATTTCTTCCTGGTTCAGTTTTGGTAGTTTATACATCCCTAGGAATGCATCCATTTCTTCCAGATTATCTAATTTGCTGGCCTATGGTTGCTAATAATATGTTCTTATATTATATTATCCAAATAATAATTGTTTGCATCTTTGGTGTTGGTTGTGATCTCTCCTCTTTCATTCATGATTTTATTTATTTGGGTCTTTTCTCTTTTCTTTTTGATAAGTCTGGCCAGGGGTTTATCAATCTTATTAATTCTTTCAAAGAACCAGCTCCTAGTTTCGTTGATCTGCTCTACTGTTCTTTTGGTTTCTATTTCATTGATTTCTGCTCTGATCTTTATTGTTTCTCTTCTCTTGCTGGGTTTAGGCTTTATTTGCTGTTCTTTCTCCAGGTCCTTTAGGTATAGGGTTAGGTTGGTATTTGAGACCTTTCTTGTTTCTTGAGAAAGGCTTGTATTGCTATATACTTACTTTCCTCTTAGGACTGCCTTTGCTGCATCCCAAAGATTTTGAACAGTTGTGTTTTCATTTTCATTGGTTTCCATGAATCTTTTTAATTCTTCTTTAATTTCCTGGTTGACCCATTCATTCTTTAGTAGGATGCTCTTTAGCCTCCATGTATTTGAGTTCTTTCCGACTTTCCTCTTGTGATTGAGTTTTGGTTTAAAAGCACTGTGGTCCAAAAGTATGCAGGGAACGATCCCAATCTTTTGGTACCAGTTGAGACCTGATTTGTGACCTAGGATGTGATCTATTCTGGAGAATGTTCCATGGGCACTAGAGAAGAATGTGTATTCTGTTGCTTTGGGATGAAATGTTCTGAATAGATCTGTGAAGTCCATTTGGTCCAGTGTGTCATTTAAAGTCTTTATTTCCTTGTTGATCTTTTGCTTAGATGATCTGTCCATTTCAGTGAGGGGGGTGTTAAAGTCCCCCACTATTATTGTATTGTTGTCAATGTGTTTCTTTGCTTTTGTTATTAATTGGCTTATATAATTGGCTGCTCCCATGTTAGGGGCATAGATATTTACAATTGTTAGATCTTCTTGTTGGATAGACACTTTAAGTAGGATATAGTGTCCTTCCTCATCTCTTATTACAGTCTTTGGTTTAAAATCTAATTTGTTTGATATAAGGATTGCTACCCTAGCTTTCTTTTGTGTCCATTAGCATGTAAATGGTTTTCCACCCCCTCACTTTCAATCTGGGGCTGTCTTTGGGTCTAAAATGAGTCTCTTGCAGACAGCATATCCATGGGTCTTGTTTTTTTATCCAATCTGATAGCTTGTGTCTTTTGATTGGGGCATTTAGCCCATTTACATTCAGGGTAACTATTGAAAGCTATGAATTTAGTGCCATTGTATTACCTGTAAGGTGACTATTACTGTGTATTATCTGTGTTCCTTTCTGGTCTATGTTGCTTTTAGGCTCTCTCTTTGCTTAGAGGACCTCTTTCAAGATTTCTTGTAGGGCTGGTTTCGTGTTTGCAAATTCCTTTAGTTTTTGTTTGTCCTGGAAGCTTTTTATCTCTCCTTCTATTTTCAATGACAGCCTAGCTGGATATAGTATTCTTGGCTGCATATTTTTCTCGTTTAGTGCTCTGAATATATCCTGCCAGTCCTTTCTGGCCTGCCAGGTCTCTGTGGATAGGTCTGTTGCCAATCTAATGTTTGTACCATTTTAGGTTACAGATCTCTTGTCCCGAGCTGCTTTCAGGATTTTCTCTTTGTCTCTGAGACTCGTAAGTTTTACTATCAGACGTTGGGGTGTTGACCTATTTTTATTGATTTTGAGGGGGTTCACTGTGACTCCTGGATTTTGATGCCTGTGGTCAATATTTTTGTCATGTTAAGGAAGCATCCCTGTAAGCAGCATATGCTTTAATTCCTGTAAATTTCTATCATCTAAAACAATCAGAATAACATTAGATACTTCTCAACCATAAAATCAGTCTAATAAAATATTACCTTAAAGTTTAAAATCTTAATATGAATTAAGTTCTCTCATTGAAAGTTTATTCTTCTGTCATTCAACATATGTTAATCATTTATATCAGTTACTATAACCATCAGTTCCAAAACTTAGTGGCTTAACACAACAAAGTTTTATTTCTCACTTATGTAATGATAGTTTTGTGAAGGTTGGGAGGATATACTTATGATGGTGAACAGGCTCTGCTTTGCCCATAATTTAGGGATATAGATTCCTTACATCTCATGGCCTTCACAGCTGTAGGGCCCCAGAATCCTCTGCTGGACCATATGTATCTGGGTGGCAAGAACAGAGAGATGAGATTTCAGGAGGGGGCAGGATCGGAGGAGGAAAAAAAGAGAGAAAAAGAGAGAGGAGGCATACTTGCTGTTAACTGTATCATCCCAGGGATGACATACATCACTTTAATATTCCAGTGGCAAAAACTAGTCATATGGTCCCATATAGATCCAAAGTCAAAAAAATGTAGTCCAACTGAGTGCCAGGAAGATGGAAGACAAATGTTGATGAGCAACACCCATCTTTACCATAATCCTACAACCAACATACTGAGCATCCAGGACCTAAAATATGCCATCTAATTGCCTATTTAGTTTCAATTTCATTTCTCTGCTCATGTGAAGATATAAAACAATGCATTTCTATCCTAAAGAAAAGCTGAAATGATGGTATATGTTAGAGAAGACATCAGTACCAATGTAAATCCATTCACTTTTAATGTTTGCCAAAGCTAATCTTTCTATAGAAACTACTTTATTATAATATGTCATTGTTACTTTATGATACTAATGAATGCTTTTGCAACTCTCTTGAAATTCCTTTGTTCAGAGGGACTGTGATTTATTTTTATACTCTTAGCTTATTTTCTCTTGATAGATTAGATGTGTAGATAGATAGATTAGATACATAGATAGATAATGTATTTCTTTTAAAGATTTATATAAGCAACACCTTGCAGTTTTTCTCAAGTCTGAGTAAAAGACAAACTAAAAGCTAATATACCCGAGGTCCATATTTTCATGACGGAATTCTTTCCTGGTTTTCTCAGAAAATATATGTTTATTTTTCTTTTTTTTTTCTAATCCTACATTCCATGGACACAAAGTAGACAATACAAAACAAAACAAAAACACTTAAAAAATCAGAACAACCAACAAAAGTATTATCATTTTTCTTTGAGACTTGAGATTGGCAGTCAATGTAGAAATGTTACTGGTTCAAAGGAATCCCCTGATGTCAAGTTGAAGGCAAGATTAAGAAATGCTAACAGATGGAGTAGAAGGTTAAGGTTGATTTCATGAGGAACTGGACAAGAGCACATAAAGAACTGGTCACTTCATGGAGTGATCAGTACCTCCTACTTGTAAATATTTCCATGTAATAAATGTATGCTTATGGCACTGTCTGCTGCTAGCACAGTCATACTTTCAAATAAAATAAATATTAATGTGTTTGTATACATAATATACTTTATACAAATCCTAAAAATGATATTTTAAGAAAGAAAAAGTTTTGGAAGCAAAGTATGTCCTTGAATTGGCAATTTCTATACTTGATCTGTGCAGTGTTGTTAACTTTGCTAGAACAGAATTTTATGTTCTTTGAATACTGAATTACTCAGTAATGTTCACTGGTGTTTTCCAGTGTTTGAATACTTGCTGTCACTGTAAATATTTTAGCGAACAAAATGCAAGGAGAAGATGTGAATGTTGTGGACAACTTCAATATAAAATCTGAAAATAATTTAAAACCTGAGTTCATTGCAGAAGCAACCTTGATTTTAACAGTAAAAACTCAGGGGAAGTCTATAAAATATTGTGCTCAAAGAGGAAGTAAGCATATACAAAGCAACATATAGCGTAATGCCCAACTTGAAGATTACTTTGGATTTACTCTTAATAATTAGACTAATGTCAATGTAAAATGAAATAAAATTCTATGGAATATTTGTCATAAAACAAAGATCTGGGCTATCAGAGCAATTAGTTTGTGTACTTTAAAATGTCATTTTTAAAGTGATGACTTAAATATTAAATAACTGTGGTATTATCTTACAATTCTAAAAATAATTATCTGGGTATATATTTTGTGTTGATGTTCTGTTAAAGTTCTCTATTATCGAATACCTATATCAAGTAAGTATATTTTAGTGTTATTGACATATATAATATTGCCACAATATATTCATAATAATAAACCAGTATGTATATTTATATTACAGAAAATATCTGAAACTTTGTATAATCCTGTCACAGAAATATGCTTTACTGGTTATCTTGGTCACTTATTATTATTTAAAAACACAAAAAAGTTATTAAAAATATAGACTAACTTAGGTTTAAGGAATTCCCATGAAGTCCTGTGAATTCCAATTTCTTGTTCCCAAATTCCAAAGATTGTTATTTTTCAGGAATTTGGAACACTCCTCAAAGTGACCATAAAAATACTGTGGGTGTACATGGGTTCTTCTTTAACTGCTTGCTAAGTGATTTTGGCCTCAGTCTCCCGGTATAAGTCCCAGTACCTTATAGGTATATACTTTTATGGTTTGTTGTTTCTCTCTGGGTGGCCCGAGAAAAAAAAAATCACACCGGAGTCTGATAAACAATGGTTTAATCATCAGCTTTATCATTTACCAGCCATGTCAACTCCGCTATTACTTAAATTCTCTGAAATTTATTTTCTTCCACTAAAATACTGACGGCAGTATTTTATGCAAGAGATAATGCATATAAAGTGTCTGACAGATAGTAGGAACTTCATAGATGAAGTTATTGTATACTTTTAAAATTGTACCATAGCAACAGGGTGAAAACAAACATAATAATGAAGGTCTTAAGTTTGATATAACCGTGTATGATTTTAGTAAAAAAAATATCGCCCGATGTTTTACTTAAAGGAAATGTGTAAGTGAATATATGTACTGAAATGTTAGGAAATTGATTTTTGATATGCTAAGCAGTATAATATAATTCAGAGTCTAGAAAATCCTAAATTCCACTACAAGGTTTTAAGTCATTTTTCATGGAAATAGTGTTTTGTTTTGAATGATGCATGCTTTTAGTGGATGCTTTGCTGAAAGAGGGTGCGTTATTCAAGAATCTGTTATAGCATTTATATCATAATTTTCTATTGAGAATCATTACCCTTAACTGAAAATTTCAGGTACTTTTAATTCTATAAAATTTCACAGTCATTATTATTTGGCTTATTAATTAGCACATAGATTTGAACTTGCCACAACTCAAATTAGAATCTAACACTTACCCAGTCCTGGTCTTGTGCATACCTTGTTTTCCATAACTGAGAAGTCTTGTTGGGTAAGAGAGAAAAACTCATGTATCTTTTCTTACATAATTAGTAGTGTTTCACTGTTTTCAGTCCTACTTTCATCATCACCAGAGAACAAAGACATCCAAATGTTCAGTTACTGATACTGCATAGGAAAAGTAGAAATGGCCAACCAAAATAAAGGAAAATGCTCTATTTCAGAAAATGTATGGCTAAATAATATTTAGCTTGCTAAAAACATTAGTCAGCACTCTTCTATTTCTTTAGGAAAGCAAGAACACCAGACAAATGTATGTGTATATCTTGCAGCAGAATGTATTAGAGGCAAATAGATACTCTGCTTTTAGAGGCAAAAAGGGAAATAGATTGCTAAAGAAAACAAGAAAATAAAACTTCCAGAAAATGCTGAAGCTTAGATTATATTTATTTATCTGCTGAGATTTTAATGAAAGCAGAGAGGACTCTCAAATTGCAAATCTTTGTTTTTTGAAAAATACCACTTTGGGCTTATTTTCAGAGAACTTTAGATAAGTTCATATGAATCAAGTTTTGAGCTTGATTTAATAAATGTATTTGATTTAGTTGATAACAAGCTATTACTTAATCATCTACAGTTAGCCTTCAAATCTGGTCTATACCTCTTGACTTACCTGTTTCCTGGCAGTATTATATCTTGCCTCAACTTGTGTCTTCTCCAGTCATAATTGTATGACTAGGGGCTTAGTACAGGTATTGTTTAAAGTTTGTTATCTGTGGCAGCTTTTGGTTGGTTCAAGTTAGTACATTCCCATATTGATGTTTCTTGTGGTGTATCTTTTTCCTTGAGCGATCCACAGAATTATATTCAGTATGTTTCTTTCTTTTTTTTTTTTTTTAAAGATTTTATTTATTTATTTGACAGAGAGATAGTGAGAGAGGGAACACAAGCAGGGGGAGCGGGAGAAGGAGAAGCAGGCTTCCTGCCGAGTAGGGAGCCCGATGAGGGGCTCGATCCCAGGACCCTGGGACCGTGACCTGAGCTGAAGGCAGACCCTTAACCCACTGAGCCACCCAGGCACCCTTATTAGTGTGTTTCTATAGACCTAGGTTCCAAAACTGGTGATCACTGTCAAATTCCGTTTCTTTGTGTCAGGAAGAAAATCCTGTTACTCTGAAAACAAAACAAAACACAGAATGCCTGATCTGCTGTCTATGTAACCTGAGGCAAATTCTTCACCATTTGAAGCCAAGGTTTTTTATTTGAAATACAAAGAACCTCAGAAACCATAATGAAGATTAAATGAGACCCTCTTTTTAAAAAGTGCTCACTTGTTCATGTGACAAATATTGGCAATTGCCCACCATGTCCTGTGCATTGCTCTGTGAGACATACAAAAGTTTATGGAATTTATATTCTGATGCTTATGGATTATGAAGGTTTGCATGTGATATATTACCACTGCTATAGCCAGATACTTTTATTTTTCTTGAGTTTAGTTAATTTTACCTGTTCAACAAAAAAATGTAGCATCATCTCGGCCTTTCAGAATACTCCCAATTTCCGTTGGCCAGAGGAAAATACAGGGAGATGGCCTGATACTGTGTGAGTGGAATTAAATTTCCCAAGAGCTCACATAAAAAGTTTCAAATAATTTTATAAAACATTCTAATTCTGATCTCATACCTCTTTTTTTTTAAAAAAGATTATTACCATTTATTTTTTGAGAGTGGGAGAAAACTACGTATGGTAGTAGATAAGAAACATTTTTTAAAATTTCTTAAAAACCATTAATCAGGTAGATACAATACAGTGATCTGAAGATTCTGTCTTGCTTTTCTTTTTTTTCTTTTTTTTATATTTTATTTTATTATGTTAATCACCTCTTGTTGATTACTTAAAAAAAAAAGGCAGCTCCTTTGCTTTTTGGATGTGTTGTAAGTTAACAGCAGAGCAAATGTTTCAGCTCTCCCCATATCTGACTATAGAATTGCAGCAAAGAGAGCTATTTGTCTGTGTCATTGTTTTCCATGTCCTTGGAATTAATTTCTATTGTTATTGCAGAGTACTGGACAGAACACATCTTTTAACCAGTGTTGAAAAATGTATTTTTATTTCTCCTGTAGCCCAATTTGTGTGGACTCCTGTATAGCAGACCTTAGAACATGCCAGAGATCAGCCTTGGTGCATCTTTTAATGCTATTCTCTGTAGCATTAGTACCACAACACGATTTGACATGATTCTTTCCCTGTAACAGATACTAAGATTCACAGATGCCTATAGGCACACCCAGGCACTTCAGCATAGCAAGAAAAGCAAAGGTGGAAACAAAATTCTAATTACGTATCTATCCCTTCACAGAATAGACCACAGGCAAAACTGGGAAAGAGTTTCTTGGCAAGTAAGTCCCACCTACCCTGCTGGAACTTCTGTCTTAGTCTTTTCATTTATACCTTCATGTGCTGCCTGGAACATCATATGGCTGATATCAGATTATTAAATGAAGAGATTTGCCTTTTTATGAAGGCAATTTCAGCCTATGGGGGAAAATAGGAAATTTTATTGGGGCTAAATGTTTGAAATACTATATAGATTAGTGCCCAGCCTTACACACTAACATAGAGAGAAAAATAATTAGTAATAACTACAAATCAACTAGTAAATTGCCCTGACTTGCTTATATGCAGATTCTTTTAGGCATTGGGTTCAGTGCTTATATTAATCAGAGTCATATGTATAGATGGACAGAGGAGGGTGGGGGGCAGAGAGCGACTGACTGAATTGGTTCATGCAATTGGAGGCTGGTCAGTCCAAAATCCCTAGGGTAAGCCAGCAGGTCTGAAGATTTATCTAAGAGTTGGTGCAGTCTTGAGTGCGAAGGCTGAAATCTCAGGCAGTTTCTTTGTTGCTATCTAGAGGTGGAAGTCCTTCTTCTTTGGGAAACCTCAGTCTTTGCTCTTAAGGTCTTTAAATGATCAGAAGAAGTCCACCCACATTATGAAGGGCAATCCACTGTACTTAAAGTCAAGTGACTGTAAATGTTAATCATATCTACAAATACTTTTTTTTTTAAAGATTTTATTTATTTGAGAGAGAGAGAGAGAGAATGAGAGACAGAGAGCATGAGAGGGAGGAGGGTCAGAGGGAGAAGCAGACTCCCTGCCAAGCAGGGAGCCCGATGCGGGAACTCGATCCCGGGACTCCAGGATCATGACCTGAGCCGAAGGCAGTCGCTTAACCAACTGAGCTACCCAGGCGCCCTACAAATACTTTTATAGCAACATCTAGTGTTTGGCCGAATAACTGGTCACCATAGTCTAGTCAGGTTACATGGAGAATTAACCATTAGAATGCTCTTAAATATAAACACAAATAGCCTTCATCTGCTTTGTAAAAATGTTCTATTTATAACATCGTTAAAATATTTCTTTGTACGTTAAAATTTGAGAGGGAAGTAAAAACCTACCTGATGAATTTACAAATCTGGCACAGGTGATTCTGAAGAGAGCTTTTCCCCCAAGTATATCTTTTTTTTTTTTTTTTAAGATTTTTATTTATTTATTTGACAGAGAGAGAGATAGCGAGAGAGGGAACACAAGCAGGGGGAGTGGGAGAGGGAGAAGCAGGCTTCCCACTGAGCAGGGAGCCCGATGTGGGGCTTGATCCCAGGACCCCGGGATCATGACCTGAGCCAAAGGCAGACGCTTAACGACTGAGCCACCCAGGCGCCCACCCCCAAGTATATCTAATAAAAGATTCTCAGGCACAGTCTAGACTGTAACCTACACTGTTTATTGGATTCTGTGGTTGGCATAAAGGGAAACATGTACGAATGAATATGCATTTTCTTCTTCCCTTAATTAAATCCTTATAGCTCCATCACTTTGAAGGGCTGGTAGCTTCTCTAATCCCTGGAGTATTCTAGACACGCAGTGTTTATAAAAAGCCAGTATATCTAGCCCGTGTGTATTTCTTTTAAGGAAAAAAACAAAATGAAACCAAACAGAAACTGCTGTCTATTTCACATGATCTAGAGCTATAAGGCTTGGGGAAGGAGGAGTAGTTTCTGTGTATCAGGCTCAGCAATTGATCAAAGAAATTACTTGACAAAAAACAAAACAAAACAAAAACAAACCTACTGCACCTTCCAAAACTTCTAAAGCTTCTCCATAGGGCTCTGTTCATGGGAGAAATTCAAAATGTCACTCAGCCTCATGTGGGTTTGTTGGGGAGAGGGGTTTGGGTGGGGAGTTGGGACTGATGAAAATTTGAAGCAACAAGAGTGGGACAATGTAGAACTTGCCAAAGGCAGTGTTCGTTTTTTCCTGGTTTTGATTCTTATTGACAATAACTTTATAATTCCCCTTGTTTCCAGACACGTACTGTATTACTTTGATATATTTAAAACAGTATCACTTTTCACTACCATGATGCCTCCTACCTTCAAAAACAGAATTTAGAGAAGCAGGGAAGGCAAATCCTGAAAACAGATTTAGAGTCCTTTTGGAATCTAATATTGGAGGTAGAGGAGTAGCAGCTGGTTCGATGTGAATTCTTGGAAGTAAAATATGTTGATCACAATCAGTTAACATTTATAGAATGCCTATATGGCTCCATCTCAGTAGATTGTTGCCAAGAAAAATAATTCTCCAGTGTTCTTGGATTTTGCATTCTTCCCACAGAACATGACTTTGCTAAGCACCCTCTGGCTTGTTGCTAACTGTATAACCAATTTCACTCATGGCTTTATGAGTATGTATATAGTGAGGCAGTCATCAATATGTATTTACTAAAACTCTACATGCTTATTATCATTCAAATGCTCAAAATGTAACCATCACCTTGTTTTCAAGAAAGTTGCAGATGAAGCAGAAGGGCAAAATATGAATTGAGAAAACAATAAAATATCAGCATATAGAATATATATGTGTGTGTATATATTTTTATCTGTTAAATTGTCAAAGACTGAAAGCATGTCAAGTTTAAACTAAGAAGGAAATGCTGCAGGGCAGTGGTCTAGAAAAGGTGTGTGGGGATGGTGGAATTTGATCTGGGTTTGGAAGGAAGTTCAGCATTTGAACAGGTAGAGCAAAAAGTTCAGCTGTTAAGAGAATTTTTTATTCTCCATCCTTTAACTGGCCTGCTAAATGCTTTAGTGTTTCTAAAGCTTCTTCACAGGGGTCTATTCGTAGGAGAAATTCAAAATGTGTGTGTGTGTGTGTGTTAAAGGGTGTTCCATCAAGCAAGTTAACATTCAACAAGGACACCATCCTGAAGATGAGTTCCTTAAGTTCTCATTGGAAAAGAGACAGAAATTAGTTAAAATGAGATATGAATACTTCAATAAAAATGAAAAAAAATACTGTTGTGGATGTGTGGAGGGAGAAAAGCAAAAGTAAATAACTCTATCAAAAATATTACAATATTTGGGGCACCTGGGTGGCACAGTCAGTTGAGCATCCAACTCTTGGTTTCAGCTCAAATCATAATCTCAGGGTGGTGGGATTGAGCCCCGTGTAGGGCTCCACACTCAGCACAGAGTCTACTTGTCCCTCCCCCTCTGCCCCTCCTCCCCACTCCTGCTGGCTCGCTCTCTCTCTTCTCTCTGTCTCTCTAAAATAAAATCTTTAAAAAAGAAGTTTTACAATATTTAACCCGGGAACACTCTTTGGCCAATGAAAGAATCACATTTGTTTTACATCAGTCTCACATATGCTCCTCAGGACTCATTCACCACACTTATCTTGAATTAATTGGGAATAAGCTTAATTGTCTCCTAAGCACATAAAAAGTCAATGTCTGTCTCTTCTACCATGTTACTGCTTGAAAATATGAAAGCTGAACAGTAGACAGTCTTGAGATGGCTGGCAATTTTTGGATATCTATCAGTTGCTGTGATAAGTCAGCATATTTTATCTCATTAAAACCATAGATGCTTACTGTAAGTTATGTGAAAGGAAAATTTTGAAAGAAATGGGAACCTCATGAACACGTATTGGTATCGTAATATGCATTTAATATGTACAAAGAAATACCAAAGAAAACCAAAAGGTGAGTATTTCTATTTTATTTACATCAGGCATTGAGCCTTACCCATTTTGCTTTCCTCATGTTTACTACAGTGCTTGATATATGATAGATATAAAAAAAAATATTTGGGGGGTTTAATTGTATGTTGTACAGCATTTAGTTGCAAAGCATATAATAGATACTTGAAATAGTAGTTTTCATCACTAGACCATAGTATTTTTTGTGACTTTCTGAGTGGAATTTTTCATTATTATAATAATGTCACAGACATTTGGAAGTGCTTTAAAGGAAAAAGAAATCCTTGCCAAATTTTCATTTGTTAGAAAAAGACTTGTTTTCAATTTTTTTTTTTTGTTTTTGGGTTTTTTTTGTTTTGTTTCTTGTTTTGGGGGGGTTTATTTTGGTTTCTTTTTAGTCTAGGCTGAGTCTCACATTCACCAAGAAAAAAAATTGTACTTCTACATTTCAACATTTTTAACTATGGGATCTTTATTTGGGGTCATGCCCTCCCATTGAATAATTACAATCCATGAGGGGCAGGAAAAGGATACTTCGTCTTAGTAGTTCTGCTCTGTTTCTGCAAATACACACAACATGACCTTTAAGGAGTCAGGCTGATGTTAGACAATCTAATAAACAACACAGAATTATAGGCTTCCATCCACGTGCAAGGCCCTCTGTTTAGTTTTTGAATCCTTTGGGGCACTCAATTGAGCTGGGTCTAGTTGCAGTTGGTGGTGCTAGAATACCTTTTCAACTTTGGGCTGTTATTGAATAGTTCTATGAACCTGAGATAAGATTTGATTGAAGCAGAAAAATTAACTGAGGTGTTATTTGCTTCTGCCACCCATTAGCTTAGTTTAACCGTCTGCCAGTTCAGAATCATAATTCCTGGGTCTTTTGTGCCTAGCTATCAAGATCTTGGTTCTTTTGGTCCCATGCTAACCTCTACCATAATTCTGCAGTACAAAGTGACTGGGAAAAAATCAAATCAAATCACTGTTGAGCAACTTAGTTTTCAAGATGTAATGTAATTGATAGGCATAAAGTATGAGTCTTATCTTGCTTCCTAAGAGCAAACTTGAAAGCTGTAAAGAAGAAAGCATTGGAGGAAAGATGCTGGATTTTAGCATAGGAATTTGATTATGTGGAAATAATAATGCAGCAGCAACAACAACAATAATTATTAACATTTATTGAGGAACTATCATATGCTAAGCATGTGTCAGCTTTTTGATGGACTATCTCATTATTAGAGAGATTATATTAACAGGACTTTAATATCTCCATATGTAGTATACTAAGGTTTGGGGACAACTTAATTTTATTTAATTCAAAGTTTTGTAGAGTTATGCCAAGTAAATCTACTCCACATAAGAAGAAATTAAGTTGTAAATGTGTTTTACTAGTAAAACAACAACAAAAAGAATTAAGACTGTCTCAGCAAAGGGCTTGGTATTACTAGAGGATTTTCTAGTTAAGCAAAACAAAACTGCTGGATGCAAAATGTGCTAATATAAAAAATATTTTATATATACTAACCTAGAATACCACTTTTTTTGGGGGGGGGTATGAGCAGCTGATACGGCTTTTTCACATACTTTGTATTTGTGGTCCTACCAGTTTCAATCTTTAACTTCTCCCATTTGATAATTTTCTTACAGATATATGTATTTCTAAGATGCATTTGACAGACATCTCCTTGGTGCACACAGATACCCACTTCTCAATATAGTATTTGAAAACATAAATGCTTCTCATGCTGCTTAGTGGACTGAAGAAAATCAAAATGGTAGTAATGTGTTAATGGTCAGAGAGCCCATACCTGTGAAGGAAGGGCCCCAAAGGGAACTGAATGGGGTTCAACTTCTTTCCATCGATGGTATTAAAGATTTTTTTTTCTTTCACTGAGCATCCTTCCGTGGAAATAAGAGAAAGAGCATCTCTTAGTAGAAGAAATAAAAGGGAATAAAATATTTTATTCACACCATTTCATTTGGGGTGGGGAGATAACATTTATTTTAGGATTCATTTATACCATATTGTATCAAAAATATTCTCAAGGCAAGATCCTAAGCAGTAAGATGATTTCAAAGCTAATGTGGAAGAATGGTATCCTGAAGTTTCCCCTTTTCCCTATGTGATCTATGTGTACTTGCTGCCTCAGTGTCCTCATCTATAAAATAGGAATGGAAGATATCCAGTTTGCAGGATGGTTGTTAAAATTATATCTAATGTGTGCAAAGTACATGACATGAAATTGATACCATGGCATGTGTTTACTTTGAGATTCAATGTAAACTATTTAAGGTTCTGTTCTAGGAAAAAAAATTAAGTAGAATTACCCATTTCTTAGAAATTTCGTAGAAATATTGGATAAATGAAAGAAGTAAGGATGACATCTGAGCTAGGATTTCTTTCTATAACATCTGATGCTCCAATATGACAGACTTGTTGATGACATTTGTTGTGTTTATTTTTAACTAACTTAACAAATACTTGTTAAGCATGTGTAATGTGTAATGTGCCAAAATACTATGTTGGGCTCCAGAAAAACAGATAAGAGGCAGACTGTTTGCCCTCAGGGAGCTTTATTATAAATCGAATTAAGGAATTTTTTAAAAATTAGGTCACAAACCAGTGGGGTGAGCTGAAGTCAAAGCTGGGTACCATAATTAATAGCAATTTATTTCATTCAATGGAATCTGAAGCTCCTGTCTTCCTAGAGGTACTTGCAAGGTCAGCATTGTTTATTGCAGAGCATCATAAATCTCCAGTGATCCGATTTTGGCTATAACTACAGAGAAATACTTGTGGGGTTTTTCTTCCATGTACAATATAGAACTTCTGGAATAATAATGATCTAACAGCTGCAGTCTGGGTGTTTTGAAAAATTAATCTTTTGCAGTTTATGAAGCAATTTGTATATAATGCCAAAAAATTCTAGAATGCAGGTATTTCTGAGTATTTCTTTTTTTTAATTTTTTTTTCTTTTTTATTTATTTATTCATGAGAGACAGAGAGAGAGAGAAGCAGAGGCAGAGGGAGAAGCAGGCTCCTCGCAGAGCAGGGAACCCGATGCGGGACTCGATCCCAGGACCCTGGGATCATGACCTGAGCCAAAGGCAGACGCTTAACCGACTGAGCCACCCAGGCGTCCCATGAGTATTTCTACAAGTTCTCTAAAATGAGGCTGTGATAATTCAGAGCATAGACCTCCCATTTCAGAAATAACTCAGAACCTATGTATTTTGCTACCCCAAAACTGCCAGAATGATCAGATCTGAAAATGAGTTCAATCATAATCAACTTGGATGCTTTACCTTTTTAATTCATCCATAGAAATATTAGATTGATCCATCTTATGATTACAAAACCATTTAGAAATAACTGTGTAATGAATTAGCAATTACCTCCAAACACATGGATTGTATTCTATAGCAGGAATTTTAGCTACTACTTTGTTTATTTGTTTGTTTGTTTAACATTTTTTCCTGATACTCTGGGGATACTGACTTTATTTAACAACAATTTATACAGTGTTATTATGTGCCAAGCACCATTCTTAGCACTTTAGAAATATCACATTTGATCCTTATAACAACCTTAAGATTAGATATTATTATTATTTTTATTATATAGGTAAGGAACCTGAAACACAGATAGGACAATGTGTCCAAGGCCCACCTAGCCAGTGAGTGGTGGAGCTAGAATTCTAAGCCAGGTAATTTGGCCCCAGACTCCGACACTGACTACACTGAGCAATCCCTTAGCACTCAGTCTTAACACTGTGGAGGTTACCCTGGAGATAAAACATTAGTCACCTCCAAAATCTTTTAAGCTTCTGATAGTATATCCTGTAACCCTATGGCAACAGGGGCTTACAGTAGAGGTTGGAGGGGACTCGTATGGGGCATCAGAGTGGGGAGAGAGGGATATTTTCAAGGGTATCAGCAGTGAGAGTGTATTCTCTTTCTAGTTCATTGTATTCTTTTTTTTTTTTTTTTTTTTTTGAGCACCAGCTTAGGCAAAAGATCCAGCTACTTAGAAAGACATAAACCCAACACCCTCTCCTTTGTCCCTTGGCCCCAACAATACTCTACCATTCCACTGCTAGTTTCATAGCATCTCTAAGGGATCCATTAGAACCAAAGTGCCCAGTCCCATTGCTTCTTTCCTACCCCTGCCCTCCATCAGAAGTCTCTTGGCAACTGCTGCATACTCCTCAGCCTTCAGCTTAAGCAACTGTGTCTTTCCTTCACCAGACTGATGGACGGACCTTTCTGTATATGTGCATTGTAGTACAGTATGCAGTTTCCATTTTTACACATTACATTTTAGCTAATCTTCTGGTCTCACATCTGTCTCTCCCACTAAGGAGAAAGTTCCTGGAGGATAGTGACTGTTCTTTGAACAAAAGTCTCATTGCAGAGAAGAAATGTAAAAATGTCACATAGAATAATAACTCATTTATGCCATCAGGGAAAATGTAGGGAAATAGGTGAAAAAGTTAAGGTTAGATATTTCTGAGTAGTGATTATGAGAGGTTAATTTTTTAAATGTTTTCTAAATTTTTCAAATTCTCTACAATGAAAATGAGTTGCTTTTATTAAATTAAAAAAAACATAAGCATGTCGTAGGTCTATTAGAAATAAAAATGGAGTTTCTTACTGAACAAGAACATTATGAACAAAGAGCTTTTTAAGAATAGTATAATTCTTAATGTATGGAATGTAGTGTTTAATATATTTGGATTAATGGATGAATAAAGAAATTGAGTGTGACATCTCTGTTCAAACCAAGGAAATCCTTGTACTTAGAAATTCTTTTGCACCATCCCTCCTGAGAATTTTAAAGCTTCCCGATATGTTTTTAAAGACTCTCCATGTTGAGAATTCTTCCTTTATCCCAGTCCTCTACAGGAAAGACAAAAAGTTGATTTAAATAAATATGGAATTAGAATTATATCAGAGATGTCCTTAAGTATATCCAGATCTAACAATGTAAAATATGCCTACATATTTCTTGTAAACTGAATTAATGATTATTTCACTTGGCATAATTTATTGTTCATATTTATAAAGTCCTGCTTAAAATGATACCACAATATTATAGAACTTTGTGTAATTCTGAGCCTTATAAGCCCATTTGAAAGCCTGTGTATCCAAGTTAACTTCGAAGAAAGTCATATTATAAATAGGATAATATGGAACTTTTAAAAAACTTCGTGCTTTGTAAAATTTCAAACATACAAGATTAAGTCATTTTAAATGATAAATTGATAAATATATAAAAATAAAGTCAGGGAGAGGAGGACACTCCTGTTTAGAATTAAACTAAGCATATATACCTGAGATAGTTTTAGTAGATTTCTGGATATATTTCAGAATAGTTGAAAATGAAAAGTCTAGGGGCACCTGTGTGGCTTAGTCAGATAAGGGTCTGCCTTTGGCTCAGGTCATGATCCCAGGGTCCTGGGATGCAGCCCCACATTGGGCTCCCTGCTCAGTGGGGAGCCTGCTTCTCCTTCTCCTTCTGCCCCTCATCACCCTCGGCTTGTGCTTGCTCTCTCTCTCTCAAATAAATAAAATCGTTTAAAAAAAGGAAAATGAAAGATCAAATTAATAGACTTTTCTAATTATTAGTGATTTATTTATCCTATATACTACTGATAAATGTTTAATTTTGAAGAATTAAAATTTTTTAATAAAATATATGATTAACACTATATTTACAAAGTGTGTATGTTCAGAATACACTTTAAAATCATGCCATGCCCCAAAATTATTATTAGCACATCATTCAGCAAAATAGATTGACTTTATTCACAGCAGTATACTAACTTCTGGGGATCATAAACAGAGGTCCAGTGCATAGGTATCACCCACAGACAGTTTGCAGTATTGGTGACTAAATAGAATATACAGTTACAGATTACATATGGCCCTGTGCAAGATGTGATGAGTGAAATGGTGGACTGCTGAAGAGCTTCTCCTTGAAGCTCAGAGAAAGGAGAAATATCATCAGTATCCAAATAGGATTCCAGTCATTGGAGGGAAGGGAGGAAGAAGATGCTAAGCCAGAAAATGGGTTACATGGCCCAAAGTGTGGTGATAGGAAGTTGATTTCTGGAGACCAAGACAAGAAAAACCTAGACTGGGAGGTGTATGCAAGAGAATAGTAAATTGTAAATGCAGAGCAGTAATTAGGACTAGTTAAGAAATCCATATGAAGGCCTGGCTACAAAATGAGACTCATAGGCTGAATGAACTCCATTCAATGTGGAAGCTGTGGTAGAATGAGGAAGTCAAAGCTGACTCCATAATTTCAAGCTTGGGTAGGTGGAGTGTAACCAAGAGTGTAACCAAGAGAAAACCCATGGTTATTTAGATCTTTGTAAATGAATATTTACTATACTAGGAAATTTGTGAATTTAGAGAGTAATGAGCCTATTCATTTTTTCTATATTGTGTATCCCCAAATTTCACACAGATTTGATAATGTCAGTACATATTTCCCTGAGTAAAAAATGGTACTGATCTATCAGTAAATTTTTATAGTATTCAAGAATCCAATCACAGTATCATTTTTAGCTACCTAGAATTATATAGAAATGACAATCAGTTTATAAGAAGTTATTTTTAAAAAGCCAAAGAGCTTTTAGGGGACCTGATGGCTTAGTTAAGCATCCAACTCTTGATCTCAGCTCAGGTCTTGATCTCAGGGTCATGAGTATAAGCCCTGCGTTGGGCTCCATGCTAGTTATGGAGCCTACTTAAAAAAACAAAAACAAAATACCAAAAAACAAAATGCCTAGGAGCTTTTAAATGTCTTACTCACTTTGGCATTCCCAAAACTTATCATAGTACCTAGCCCAGAGCAGGTGCTCTGAACTGTTTATTAAACTAATGAATAATGTTTTTAATTCATTTATTAAAGTGAGTCCTTCAACTTTAATGCCTTATATTGTCAATTAACTAGAAATTTCAAATCAACTCACATGTGTTGAGTTCCTTAAATGGCTAAGAGTGTTTGGATTTTGGTGGGTTCTAGGGGTATAATGCATTATACCTGACATTATGGAATTCAAAATCTAGTGACAAAAGTACGTTTTAATTAGATTAATTAAAGTAAAATTTTATTATGATTTATTAATATAGAATTTCATCTGGATAGTATTTTTTCTTTTATTTTTTAATTTAATTTTATTATGTTATGTTAATCGCCATACATTACACCATTAGTTTTTGATGTAGTGTTCCATGATTTATTGTTGCATGTAACACCCAGTGCTCCATTCAATATGTGCCCTCTTTAATACCCATCACCAGGCTAACCCATCCATCCAGCCCCCTCCCCTCTAGAACCCTCAGTTTGTTTCTCAGAGTCCATAGTCTCCCATAGTTCATCTCCCCCTCCGATTTCCCCCCCTTCATTTTTCCCTTCCTACTTCTTTTTTTTTTTTTTTTAACAGACAATGTATTATTTGTTTCAGAGGTACAGGTCTGTGATTCAACAGTCTTACACAATTCACAGTGCTCACTATAGCATATACCCTCCCCAATGTCTATCATCCAGCCACCCCATCCCTCCTACCCGCCACCACTCCAGCAAGCCTCAGTTTGTTTCCTGAGATTAAGAATTCCTCATATTGGGGCACCTGGGTGGCTCATTCAATTAAGCAGCTGCCTTCGGCTCGGGTCATGATCCTGGGGTCTTGGGATCAAGCCTCATGTCCAGCTCCCTGCTCGGCAGAGAGCCTGCTTCTCCCTCTCCCTCTGCCTGCCATTCTGCCTACTTGTGTTCTCTCTCTATCTCTCTGTTGTTCTTTGGGAGTTGAGTTTGATAAGTTCTTTATAGATTTTGGATACTAACCCTTTATCTGATATGTCATTTGCAAATATCTTCTCTCATTCTGTTGGTTGTCTTTTGGTTTTGTTGACTGTTTCTTTTGCTGTGCAGAAGCTTTTTATCTTGATGAAGTGCCAGTAGTTCATTTTTGCCCTTGCTTCCCTTGCCTTTGGCGATGTTTCTAGGAAGAAGTTGCTGCAGCTGAGGTTGAAGAGGTTGCTGCCTGTGTTCTCCTTTAGGATTTTGATGGACTCCTGTCTCACATTGAGGTCTTTCAACCATTTGGAGTCTATTTTTGTGTGTGGTGTAAGGAAATGGTCCAGTTTCATTCTTCTGCATGTGGCTCTCCAATTTTCCCAACACCATTTGTTGAAGAGACTGTCTTTTTTCCATTGGACATTCTTTCCTGCTTTGTCGAAGATTAGCTGACCATAGAGTTGAGGGTCCATTTCTGGGCTCTTTGTTCTGTTCCATTGATCTATGTGTCTGTTTTTGTGCCAGTACCATACTGTCTTGATGATGACAGCTTTGTAATAGAGCTGGAAGTCTGGAATTGTGATGCCGCCAGCTTTGCTTTTCTTTTTCAACATTCCTCTGGCTATTTGGGGTCTTTTCTGGTTCCATACAAATTTTAGGATTATTTCTTCCATTTCTTTGAAAAAAGTGGATGGTATTTGGATGGGGATTGCATTGAATGTGTAGATTGCTCTAGGTAGCATTGACATCTTCACAATATTTTTTCTTCCTGTACCAACTGAGCCAACCAGGCGCCCCTTGACATCTTCACAATATTTGTTCTTCCAATCCATGAGCATGGAACGTTTTTCCATTTCTTTGTGTCTTCCTCAATTTCTTATATGAGTATTTTATAGTTTTCTGAGTACAGATTCTTTGCCTCTTTGGTTAGATTTATTCCTAGGTATCTTATGGTTTTGGGTGCAATTGCAAATGGGATTGACTCCTTAATTTCTCTTTCTTCTGTCTTGTTGTTGGTGTATAGGAATGCCACTGATTTCTGTGCATTGATTTTATATCCTGCCACTTTACTGGATTTCTGTATGAATTCTAGCAGTTTTGGGGTGGAGTCTTTTGAGTTTTCCACATAAAGTATCATATCATCTGCAAAGAGTGAGAGTTTGACTTCTTCTTTGCTGATCCGGATGCCTTTTATTTCTTTTTGTTATCTGATTGCTGTGGCTAGGACTTCTAATACTATGTTGAATAGCAGTGGTGATAGTGGACATCCCTGCCGCGTTCCTGACCTTAGGGGGAAAGCTCTCAGTTTTTCCCCATTGAGAATGATATTCGCTGTGGGTTTTTCATAGATGGCTTTTATGATATTGAGGTATGTACCCTCCATCCTTATACTCTGAAGAGTTTTGATCAAGAAAGGATGCTGTACTTTGTCAAATGCTTTTTCTGCCTCTATTGAGAGATCATATGGTTCTTGTTCTTTCTTTTATTAATGTATTGTATCACACTGATTGATTTGTGGATGTCGAACCAACCTTGCAACCCAGGAATAAATCCCACTTGGTCGTAGTGAATAATCCTTTTAATGGACTGTTGGATCCTCTTGGCTAGTATTTTGGTGAGAATTTTTGCATCCATGTTCATCAGGGATATTGGTCTGTAATTCTCCTTTTTGATGGGGTCTTTGTCTGATCCATGAGCATGGAACGTTTTTCCATTTCTTTGTGTCTTCCTCAATTTCTTTCATGAGTATTTTATAGTTTTCTGAGTACAGATTCTTTGCCACTTTGGTTAGATTTATTCCTAGGTATCTTAGGGTTTTGGGGGCATTTGTAATGGGATCGACTCCTTAATTTCTCTTTCTTCTGTCTTGTTGTTGGTGTATAGGAATACCACTTTGTATAAAATACCATATACTCAAAATACCATCCACTTTTTTCAAAGAAATGGAAGAAATAATCCTAAAATTTGTATGGAACCAGAAAAGACCCCGAATAGCCAGAGGAATGTTGAAAAAGAAAAGCAAAGCTGGCGGCATCACAGTTCTGGACTTCCAGCTCTGAAGGTAATGGTGGCCTCATAAAATGAGTTTGGAAGTTTCCCTTCCATTTCTATTTTTTGGAACAGTTTCAGAAGAATAGGTCTTAATTCTTCTTTAAATGTTTGGTAGAATTCCCCTGGGAAGCCATCTGGCTCTGGGCTCTTGTTTGTTGGGAGATTTTTGATTACTGCAAGTACAAAACCTAACCCTACACCTGAAGGAGCTGGAGAAAGAACAGCACATAAAGCCTAAACCCAGCAGAAGAGATATAATAAAGATCAGAGCAGAAATCAATGAAATAGAAACCAAAAGAGAAGTAAGAACAGATCAATGAAACTAGGAGCTGGTTCTTTGAAAGAATTAATAAGATTGATAAACCCCTGGCCAGACTTATCAAAAAGAAAAGAGAAATGACCCAAATAAATAAAATCATGAATGAAAGAGGAGAGATCACAACCAACACGAAAGAAATACAAACAATTTTCAGAACATATTATAAGCAACTATATGCCAGCAAGTTAGATAAACTGGAAGAAATGGTTACATTCCTAGAGATGTATAAACTACCAAAACTGAACCAGGAAGAAATAGAAGCCTGAACAGACCTATAACCACTAAGGAAATTGAAGTAACATAGAATTTCTAGGCTGTGTCATCAATAGCTACATATGTAATTACATCACTGATTAAACCTCTGAAACTGGTCAGAATTCCATGTCAAGATTCTTTAAAATTTGATTTAATTTATATTTTTCACATGAGAATTAGTTTTTATATGTATTAACCTTCCTTTGTCCTCAAAGTAATTAAAGCATTAATACTTATTTGATTTGCTGATTTTCATTTCTTTTTTGGTTTACTTTTAAATCGGTAAACCTTAACAGATAGCATTTTCTCCCAAACTGTTCTTTAGCAGAGTTTAAAAAAAAATTAAAATCGTCATGGTGGTGGTGGTAGTGGTTATGTTGATAATAGTAGTAATTTTGTCATCACGAAGGTATTGCCTATTGGTTCCTCATCCTTCCACTACATAAATAGTAATTTCGGCCCTTTAACCTTAAAGATCATTATAATAAATTAGTTTTTGTCTTCCCAACAGAAAGGACTTACAAGTCATCTAAATTCTTTGAGACTGTTATTGTTTTATTACTAACTTGAAGAGTTCTTGCATTATAAGAAGTCTATCACATGTCAGTAGGAAAAGTATAATATGTCAATTTATTCATTTATTTATTTGGAAGAGAGTGTGAATGTGTATGGCGGAGAGGAGCAGGGGGAGAGGGAGAGAGAGAATCTTAAGGAGGCTCCACACCCAATGTGGAGCCCCCCTGCGGGACTTGATCTCACAACCCTGAGATCAAGAACTGAGCCAAAATCAAGAGTTGATTCTTAACCAACTGAGCCACCCAGACGCCCATATTATGTCACTTTAAAAAGGAAAAGTGATGTGATGTAGTTGTGTCTGAGGCACTTAAAAAAGACTGGACCCTGACTATGAAGGATTTTCTACATTGTGGAATATTAACTTATGTTACATCTTTGGACTACGTCATGTCGCCTTAGAAATTGATTTAAAATCCCCAAATTGGTATTTAGGAAGTATTTTTTTTTTCAAAATGGTAAATTTTTTTTCATGCTTTTTTAGTTCTTCCCCTTGCCTTTATGACTATACTTTTAAGGCACTCTTTGGGCAAAAATATATACTGAGGGATGGGAGAGATAAACCAGTGTTTCCTCAACTGACCATCAGGAAAGGAAAATTGTTGCCAAAATGGAAATAAAATGTTGTCAATGAGTCTTCTCTAATTTTTGGCTTGCATTCATAATACGAAGTAAGAAAAAAAGAACATAAGTATTATCATTGGTCTACAACAATAGTAATCCTTAATAGTAAAATCTGATAAATTCCTTTAAATAGAACTTTTAAGACCCTGTTTCTGTAATTCTTGTTAAACTTGAACAATACCTGAAAATTATTCCTCGTTTGGGGAGAAAGCAATTACATTACCTTGTTAAAAGAACTTGTAAAGAAGCAATTTAATTATATTTTTTCTATAGTTCAGATCATTATAAACTTTAGTGGAAGCATTCCTCTTTAAGAAGTGCATCTTGTTATGTAGTTTAAAAATGTTTTCTCAGGATTTAGGAAATGTGTCCCTTGTAAAATTAATTGCTGTCAAAAACCTTTCAGAAAATCATTCTTTTTAACTTTGCCCATTCTTACGAATCTTGCCCAAGAGTAATAACTCCCGTGCCTGTTGGAGTGTTTAGTTAGACGTAAAAATGTAGCCAAAGTGCTTTTCAAAATACTCTGGAGACATTTGACTTGTCTAATTCACATGTCCTGCCATACTTATGTATTAGCTTTACATTGCAATTACCTGATAGATCATGTCATTAAAATAATCATATAAAGGCATATCTGTCCAGCAGACCAGAAAAAACTGTTTAAAGTCATTCTGGTCTATTGAATTTGGAACCTTGAGAATACTTTTAAGCAAATCTAGCTAAATAAATGTGCACCCTGGAGAGCAGAATGGCTTTTTGTTTTTAATCCATTAAAGGTCCTTTAATTTCTTCACAGTTCTCCGTCTGTCCCCTCTTAGCCATTTCCCCTCAGTGAATAAACATTTGCACAATGTCAGTGAGAAAGTAGAAACCCCCCGTTGATTTCAGTGAGCCGTCTAAGCAGGTGTTTAAAACAGAGTCCCAAGAACTCCCAAGTACAGGTCTTAATAGGCACAGTGAGCATCTAGGACTCGGTGCTTTGACTAGTCAGAATCCAGTCACAGCTGAGAAGTCGGGAGGAGGACCCCTGGACAGATGTGTTGAGGTAAGAATGCGCTTTGTATCTGTTAGGGGTAGTATGTGGGAGAGATGTCAAAGTAAAGTTAAATATGCCTCTGCAGCTCAGAGTTCAGGGTGGACTTCCTCAGAAAGCTAGATCAGTGAATATTATTACTGAAATAAAACATTTTCAAGGTGGTCCTTCCAGTTATCCTCAAAAGACAGACGCAAACAAACAACCTGCAAAAGTATTGGAGGGAAGGCAGTGTCCTGTACTATATTATCGGTTACTAGCGGTTGTGCCACAAGAGAGCCTTCTCCTTACCTCGTTGGACTTCAAGGAAGCAAGGAATTGTAGGGTTTTTTTTGTTTTGTTTTGCTTTTTTGTTTTTTGTTTTTTGTAGAGCCAGTGAATTTGTAGCTATTTGGAATTTTCTAAAGTACACGAATTGATTTCTCTCTGAGTTCCATAACTTCCGATAATGACCCAGCTTTGCTTCGTGTTAACTCTCGCCATTCCATTGTTAACCACTGTTTTCCCTTTCCCCTACCTGTCCTGGGCCTTGTGTTTGCCTTTAAGGAGACATGTGAATTATAAATATATTACTCATGCTCTTAAATGAGTTTAGGGAAGAGTCCATAGCTTGAAAACTTTAACATCATCTGTAATGATAGCCATGTATACTGCAAGAAAATGACCTTTAGCTTAAAACAGTTCATATTGTGTCAGAGTGGATGACTCTTGGTTTTTTTTTTTAGGAAATTTTAACTCTATTGCCTGGTCGGTTATCTCAAGAAAATTATTTCTTGATTGGATGATAACATTTAATTAATCAATTTAACTGCAAAAAAGCTGTCGTTGGAAAGTATACAATTCATAATAATTTATTCAGGTTCATTTCATTTTGAGAGTGGAAAAAATATAAGGATACATTTTATTTCACATTAACTGAGACTCTAATATAGATATAAATCATCCCTAATGCAGCCATTAGCCACAATTTCAATGTGGTGGACTTCTTCCTCCCTTTCTATAATAATTGATACTCAGCAGTAGGTATCTTTATGTTCTTAGATATATCATTTACATATTAAATTTTATTCTGAGGACCTTATTTCATAGAAACATAATTAGAAATAAGGAGTAAGAGACAGCCCAATTTGGAGGAATGGTGGAAGGTAACTGGTATTAGGAAAGAAAAAAGCTAAAGATGCTAGCTGTGAGGTAAAATTGACTTGGGGTTCATTTTTCCTGCCACTGGTTCTGCAAGGTCTGACAAGTTATTTAATCCTCAATTTTTAAAATCTGTATACTTGGAATTATTTGATACCTCTTTCTTAGGATTTTTTTTAAGTAGTGTCCACGCTGGTCCTGAGATCCCTGAGATCAAGACCTGAGCTGATATCAAGAGTCGGACACTTAACCGACCGAGCCACCCAGGTGCACCCTCAGGATGATTTTTAAATGAGTTAACGTAAACATCAGTACCTGACACATAGTACATACCCAACAAGAGTTTAACAGTATTAAAAAAATTCGAGGCCACATAGGGTGGACAGGGGTCAAACAATACAATGGATTACATATATGGTCTCTTTAACGAGGTAGACCTGAATTGAATACAGGCTCTTTGCTTCCTCATTTTGTGACCATGGTGGCTCCGCATAACTGCTCTGAGCTTCAGTTTCCTTGTTTGTAAAACTGAGATGATAAAAAAGAATCTACTAATCTTAGGATGTTTCAGAATTTGGGCGTCCTTCTCCTCTTTGGATAAAACTATCCTTTTATTCGTTAGGAATGGAATAGAAATCACAGGATACTGAGAGACCAAGACTAGTCAGAGGGCTTTCTTTCTCTTTATCCCCCAATAACCCCTTTGGCAGATAATACCTGAATATTCCTTGTGCTACTCCTAGCTATCTTCTGCGGTTCCACCTGTCCCTGGGCCCTAGATCTGCAGTTGCTCACTCTGAGATGGAGCTGAACCACGGAGAGCTTTGTCTGCAGCTTTCATCCAGGCTCTGCAAGTACAAGCAAGAGGCATGATGTAGGGGATAATTGTTTCACTCCTTTTTTTTCTTTCAGAGATTAAGTTAAATGGTTTTAATATTTTATCTGTATTTTTCTTTCTTTTCCTTTGTCTGGGAGAGTGAGGGACCAGTTTTCCCCTAATCATCATGTTCATCTCTTCTCCACTCACTCCATTTCAGAAGATCTAGCAAGCATACGTTCCATAGTGGTTCACAAAGCCAGTCCATAGACCAAGCGGCATCAACCACACCTGTGAACTTGTCAGAAATGTAAATTTCTGGCTCCCCCTAGGAGTTGCTGAGTCAGAAACTCAGGCATGGCCCTGGAATTTGTGTTACAACTATCCCTCCAGGTGCTTCTGATGCTGACTAAAAGTTTGGAAACCACTGTTTTCAACATAGTGCATTCCTTAGAAACCAACTTTCAAGGAAGATCTTTCAGATGGTGCACATTCTCCCCGATTGACATAGGTAGGCATTTGGAAGAGGACCACAGATCTTGGCATGCCTTCCTTAAAGTCAATAGACAGTCTATTAATCTCATCAGTTTCACGTGAGAAGTAAAGACTGCTACATGGCAGTATTAGAGGATCTGCAGATTCTATGTATGAGGTTTTCCCGAGTGTCACCTATCATTTTATTTCAAAAGGTTGTTTTGAGCAATTAGTGCTCAGCACATAGTATGCTTTTGATAAATGATAATAATTATTCTTACTTTAAAATTAATCTTTATATTCTTTATTTTGAAAACTTCCATTTTCTTCATACATATTAGGTCCCTATTATTTATAAGTCATTCTGCTAGTCTACTGGAGAATGAAAATATTAATAAGACAGTCCCCTACTTTAAGGAGCTTCAAATTAGGCTGAAGTTCGTGTTTTTGTTTGACCCATAGGTTTTTAAATTTTCATCACGGCTGGAAACATTTGTTCACTGCTGTTTTGTTCACTTAACATCTTGGTCAATGTTTAATAAATGCATGACTGGTTGCATGGGGTCCAAATACCTAGTGAAGGGAAAATGTCCTGAGGTCCTTTGTTTGTCTGCCTTGACTTTTTTACCCCAAATGACCAACAGCCTGTTGTGTTTAAATTGGATAAGACAAGGGGACACTTGTGCACCATAGAGACCCAGAAACACTAATCTTGCTGTTTGCACACTATTAAGACTTATTTAGGTGTCCTGCACACAGTAGTCTCAGGCTTACATTTCAACCTGAGGTGGTGCCCTATTTTTAAATGCTGGTGCTAATGAGACAAAAATCTCCCATCTCATAGGCTCACCGTGTTCTAGCAGATTTTTATTGCACATAGATCCTATGTCTCAAAAGGATTTGATAAATCAGTGAGATTTTGCCATTTTTTTTCTATGTCTGACTAGGGTTTCTATAATAAATTAGGCCATTATCCAGCCTGATAAGCAATCAACCCAATGCTATTCATTTGGAAATCACTGTAATAGGGTGGGAAGGGATGGGGTACGGGGATGGGAAAATATAGTTCTGTGCTTCAGCTTCAAGAACACATTAAATTGTTTTCAGATATTTTTAGAAGAAACCTTATGTCAAAAGCTTTTGTGTTAAAGTCTCAAAAAGAATGGCCGTTTACAGCCTGATCTTTAGAGAGTAGTGTACCGACACACAGTGAAGCTACAGGGTGTGAAAGGGGACAAAATGCACTTGTCCTTCACTCTGCTAGCCTCAGATCAAGCTGTGCTTTTATTCCCTCAGCTGACTGTGAAGCAGATTGGCTCTGAAACTCAATATAGTTTAGAACACACACAAACCCACTCAGCTAATTAGCATATTTGGAAAGTGTTTTGAAGACCTTTATTTGGGGTAGCATTCAGGAAGCAGCCCAGACCTGAAATTGCTGCAGTGGTATAATTATTTATCTTAGACATGATAAAGACTAGAGGTCTTTTTGATAATCATTTCAGAAAGGTCATCTGAAAAACATGATTCTTCTTCTTAAAGTTAGCTCATCGTTCTTTCTTTGAGTATCTTAGAAGGAAACATACTATTGAAACTCCTATGTTGTTATTATAATATTATAAATCCCTTTATAAAATATTTTACCACATATAAGATCAAGTGAAATGAAAGATCATATTCTCCTTGATAAATGTTTTCCTTCTCTTCCTTCTCCATGTTGAATTCGCAAACACTTGACTTGAATAGGATTCCAAGGCTGGCCCTTTAGTCTTAGTCTCTACTCTGTGTGGTCTGGGGCATGCCAGTTTGTCTCACTCTGGGGCTCTTGTGCAGAACCTGGCCCAGAGAAAGAACTCAGGAAGTGGTCAGTGAAGGTGAAACAAAAAAATAATTTGTGCATCAAATACAAACTTCTCTGTCTGGTTTTCTAGGCTCACCCTGACTCTGTTGCCTGTGCTTCCTGACTCTTCCCACCTTGGCAGGTTAATGTCCTCTACCCAGGTGGCCAGATACCCCAGATAAATCCCAGGTCTAAGCCTTTGCATGTGCTACTTTCTTGATCAGAAATGGCCTTTCATATCTTCTCACAAAATACCCTCCCACCTTTTGAGGACCTCTTCAGCTTATACCTTAAGCCACAAAGACTTTTTCTGATCTGCCTTTCCCTAAAATCCTGTTTAGCCTCTGATTCCATAAATAGAATTAAAATATTAGGTTGAAGCTGTTAGTATAGAGTTCTGAGGTTTTGAAAATTCAAACAAATAGGCAACCAAAAAGATAATTGACCTACCTCACAGTTTGGTTTTGTTTTTCCTGATGTTGACATGTTGTTTATGTCAGGGACAGTGTTTTTATCCTCTTATCACCAAATCAACTTAGTACATTGCTATCCATGTTGTGGATAACCACTAAATAATTATTGACTGACTGAAGGTCATAATCATAGGTCTTTTTCCATCTTTTTTTTTAATCAAAATCAAAGACAAAAACAAAAACTAAAAAAAAAAAACTGTGATACATAATAAGGGCTTTAGAAAGAACAAAATATGAGGACAGTTTCCCATGTGGAAGTGGATCCCAATAGGAAAAAGACTGCTTTATTAGTATCCATAGTTTATAAGGGGATAAACGTAAATATTTAGCTCTAAATTTAATTGATAAATGTGTATCCAGTATAGCATGAACATTCATTTTTTAGAAGGAAGTGACATTCTGAGTATTAAAAATGTGAAATTGTTGAAGAGTTTCTCCTTGGGTTCAAGTTACTTTCTTGAAAGGGAGAGTTGGGTATATCTTATGATTTATTTTTTTGCCCAGCAGTGATTATCAGTGAAAACATTTTGTCCATACCTTCCCCATGGCACACTGCCAAATTGTTCATTTGTCACACACACACAAAAGAAACCTAAAACCAATCTGTATATATTTCTATTAGACTTTTCCCTTCACCCACCCCAAAAAAACAGATGAAGATTTCCTCTTTTTTCTTGCACCTCTTTGTTTTTCTGAATAATCATTTTGTTTTTCTGTAAAATTATCTAATTTTGTCTTGCTTTCAGTAATTCCACATTACCCCTAGAAAAAATTCTTTTTTAAAAAAAGATTTTCTTTATTTATTTGACATGGAGAGAGAACAAGGAGGCAGAGAGGCAGGCAGAGGGAGAGGGAGAAGCAGGCTCCCCACTGAGCAGGGAGCCCGATGCGGGACTCGATCCCAGGACCCTGGGATCATGACCTGAGCTGAAGGTAGCCACTTAACCGCCTGAGCCACCCAGGCGCACCGCCTAGAAATAATTCTTCTTTGAACTTAACAAGATGATGCAGTGTACTGTGGCATTCAGCTAATACTTAGAAAATCTCCTTCTTTCTTGCTAAATCTTGCTTCTTTACATTACCCACAACCCCTGCCAAAGCACTGGTCATTTGGGAAGTGCAGGGGTCTGGTGGGGTGTTGGAAGACAAGGAATGGATGAATTCTGTATGCAGAGACCAAATGCTTCACTGGACCCAGAGCTAGTAACTGTACATGTGAAGTGAGCATTAAGAGAAAAGAAGAAAAATGTATTTCCTTTCTTCTCTTCACTTTTTAAATATTCTTAGGCCGTTAGGTTGAAGTACTGACTCAGAACAGGATGGTAAGGGCCTCAGCATAATGAAAAAATAATGCCATTTGCTTTAAGATCTCAGTGGAGATAAGATTTACAGACCAGGCTATTAATGAATCCATCAAAAGTTTATCTCTGAGCTGGGCTTCCTATCAAGGAGGAAGTGTACTTCACTGAATGTTTTCATCTGAGAAAAATGGAATATCTACTGATAGCCACTTTCTGGGCCTCCAATTAAATCACTGTTGCATTGAGAGTTTGCCGGGTGGGTTTTATTCTAGATAAAATGGTACAATTTTTTATTGAAATGCAGATATCATATTTACAAGCCTAATTCAACCATCTTGGTTTCTGATTTAAAATCCTGGAGTTTTTAGATGTCAAATGGCTTGAGTTTAAGTAGTCTGCATAGTATTACTGAAATTATAACAGAATGATCTGCAAATATATAGTATGCTCCATCACCTTAGCAAAGAACAACTTTTTTTTTTAAGTAGCTTTTTGATATGTGCTGTTTTTATTCAAGACTTTTTTATTTCTAAGCCAATCACTGCTGTTAATCTCACTCTGTAAAATAGATTGCATCTTGTGTTTGAGTGGAGAAAGCTGTTTCTCAACTTAAATGGAAAACTCAAAATTCAGACTCTTTTTTCCCAACAAAGGCATCTGAGTTTGATTCAGATAGCAGCCTTCCAAGCTTGAAAAGGAGAGCCACAGATGTCCTTTAGAAAGATTGTGCCCAAACACTGAGACAATGGTGCTGCTTCTTATGATACTGGTTTGTTCCTCAAAACCACATAGACATTTTCTGAAGACAGAGTTTTAAAAAAATACTAATTTGCTTTATTTGTTTCTTTATTGGCAATGCCTGTTGATGAATATGTAGAGCTTAATTCAACCAGCCTTTTGAGATCTAACCGTAAACAACGAAGCATTTCACGAAAGTTTGTCTTGAGGCATTCTGAAAAAAAATCTATGTAGATAAAACATCCTGAGTACCCCCCCCACACACCCATGCTAATTTTAGATGTTAGGAAAAAAAAAAACACTTTACCCACCAATAAAATGTTGCTATCTTCCTCTGAACCAGAGCACCCAGAAGCACATGTAAAAGTTTAACAGAAAAAGATCCTTGCGTCAAATTGCATCATGTTTCAGCAGGTGCTATAAACCCTCATCATCTAGTGCTGGCTTGAATGAATAATAAGGTTGCTAGGCTTTGATCTGAATCCCATTCTGTTTTCCATCTACTTGTATTAAGTCTTCTTTAAGGCAATAGAATTACATGCTAAATTAAATGGCACGGGCTGTAAGAATTGTATGAGTTCAAAAGGGAGGAAGATCACTGAGGAGGGGATACTCAGAAATGGCTTCCTGGAGAAAAAGGCCTTGACCTAGACCTTGAAGAATTGTAGTCTCATGGGAAATGATGAACAACTCACCAGTGAAATTGATATCCTCATATATCTTTTTTTCAAAGAGGTTAGTCTCTGAGTATATACTTCTAAAACTAGATGTTAACTGCCTCTTCATTTTTCTCTGTAAGCCCTCCAAACAGAATCTACTTCCACAAAAGCATCAGTGAGCCATGTAGAATTCATCAGTGATCATCCTTTAGAACAGGAAAGGAAGACCATTTTTCACATCCAAAATTGACCCATAAAAAATACTGATAGCCATAGCTATTCACCAAAGTTCTTTCCCAGACGTGCGACTGCCAAAGGCATTTTCACTGACCTCTCCACCAAGTGCCCCTCCTCAGCCAGGTTCCCCCCTCCTTCCTGAACTCATCCCGGCAGTATGAAGTTCTCTTTCCTACTCTTTCTAAAAACTGACTCAGAGGGCACACAGGCTCAGCTCTTAGCCTGAAGTCAATTTATCAGGTCATCTCTCCACAAAGCACCCAAGTAATTAAAATACTATCCATATCATTCAATATATATGCAATGAAAAAAGAAAGCAGTACTGTGAAATTCAGTGTTAACACTTAGACTGGTGCAAGAGTTTCACCAGCTTGACTTAAAAGTAACTGTAGAAGACTGACCCTTGATAACAATATAAAAGGGCATTTGTTCCCAGTTGTGTATGGCGCACTGGATGTGACAATTTTTGTGAGAATGGCCAGAGCTAGTTCTCTTAGAATTATTCATGATTCAAAACCCCTCTAATATCTAAACTAGTCATACCGTAGGAATTCCTACACAGGAATGTGATATTGAATGTGATCCTTAGAGGAAAAATTAAATGAATTAAAACACAGAAGTAATTAAGTATCACAAATATTCGTCAGGCTCTGACACTTGCCTAAGATAACATTCCTAGACAATTAAAAATAAATACCTCTTTTTATACACACTTGTCTTGATATAAAATTTGGGGGAAACATTGACAATATATTGATACTAGATTTGCTCTAAGTTATAAGCCTAGAATAAATCTTCTTTTTTTTTTTTTTTCCACTGACTAGGTTATTCTTTATCTCACTTTTTCTCTTGGAGTTACTCTTATAGAATACAGTAAATGAGAAAAGTAAGAAGATACGGGCAGGTTGAGGGAGAAATCTGTTTTCTGAGGTTGTTGTAAAAGAGTTAACCATAGGGCGCCTGGGTGGCTCAGTTGGTTAAGTGACTGCCTTCGGCTCAGGTCATGATCCTGGAGTCCCGGGATCGAGTCCCACATCGGGCTCCCTGCTCAGCAAGGAGTCTGCTTCTCCCTCTGACCCTCCTCCCTCTCATGCTCTCTGTCTCTCATTCTCTCTCTCTCGCAAATAAATAAAATCTTAAAAAAAAAAAAGAGTTAACCATAAATATACAGGGCTGCAAACAGCCTGAGCGGGTTCCTCAGTCTTCCTCTTGCCTTCTGGGTAGGAGAGGTGTGCATGAATAGTACTAGCCAGGTGAGAAGCTGTCTAGTTTTTAAGGTAATAAGTCCCTCAACGTCCTCTTCCATAGCTGAAACCAGAAGTACTTTGTCATCAGACTGTTCTTCCCAGTAGTTCTAGAGATTACTTCCCAGCAATGTGAGCGTTACCTGAATGGTTGAAGCTTATTATCTTTCATTCTGTGTTCAGGGAAAACTGAGAACAACCAGCTGTCCTCTGCATAATTATGTCCCTAACGAAATGCATTCTTAGAGACTCGGCTTCCTACTAGGTGGAAAAATGACTACTCATACCCTGTTGCTCATTGTACATAGTGGGTTTTTTTTTTTTTTTTTTTTTTTTATTTTGTTTTTTTTTTTTTTTTTTTTTTTGCAATTAGCACATGGGATCATCAAGTTCACATGCAGAGCAAGTGAGAAGGGGACTATAGGTATCAATAAGGACATTAAGAGAGCAAATTCTTATGAACATTTATCTGTAGCACTCGATAGGCAGTTCAAGTAAACAACCAGTCTTCCTTTCTTCTGCTGAACTGATATTTAAGATAGAAAATACACATGACATGGAATAATAGAAAGGTACAAAACTTGGGAGAAAGAATATCTTCTATACACACACTCTTCCTCTTTCCCGTCATGCACTGTTGGTTTTCTGGTAATTTAGTTGCTACTCCAAGGTGTTCAGAGAGGGAACTTGAACTGGAACATGGTAGCCAATATAGGAATAATTTGAGGACATTTTTCAAAACACAGGTTTCCTGGTCCAAACCCCAGACACACTTAATCCAAATCTCTGAAGAGAGGACCCTATTATAATCTATCTTTTAAATAGTTTCCTGGTGCTTGCCAAATCTGAAGAAAAAAAAAAAACCACCACCAAACAAAAACACCCCACAAAAAACCTGTCCTGGTCTGTTGCTTTTTCTTCTATTCCTATATGTCATCCACAGAGCATAGTAATTGGAAAGCCAAATAAAAAATACTTTCATAGTTATAAAAATATTGTGTTTTCAAGTCCCTTGTGCCTGCATTAGCTGTAGAGCAGAATCCCAAGTGGAAGAAAACTGAAGGTATCACACCACTTAGAGAAACCTGTTAAAGTTGTCAGGAAGAATGATTGTCAAGTTGGGCCAAGTAAGATTTGAATAGTAGTCAGAAAAGCAAAAGGCCTTTGGCTATTCTGCCAAGCACCAAGTCTCATTTTCCTCAAACTGTAATAAGTTTTCAGTGAGACATCTTGGAAATAACCAGTTTGTTCTTTCAAACGAAGTGTGGTTTAAAATATGTAAAACAATATAGCTTAAAGTTAAGCTATTGCTATTCGGAATGAACTCCATTGAGTGTACTCTACTGCAGTGCAAAGCAAGATGAATACACTCTGCTCCCAATGGTAGATTTCCATTGGATTTTCTTCTTCTTCTTTTTTTTTTTTTTTCCCTTACACTCGTCTGTGGATTTCAAAGCAAGTGCAAAGCAAGAGGAATACACTCCTCTTCCAATGGTAGGTTTCCATTGGATTTTCTTTTTTTTCCCCTTGCACTGTTCTGTGAATTTTAGCATTTGGATATGCTTGCATACAAGAACAGATCTTACATGAAGATGTGTTAACATAGAAGAGAGGTTATGCTCTGTATTTTTAGTCAGTTAAGTGAAATGTAATTTTAACTTCTGGTAGGAAAAAAAGTGTGTGTGTGTGTACATGTTTTTTGTGTTTTTTTTTTTTTTTGCTCATCCATTTTTTTTTTTTTTGAAGTCTAATATAATTCTGTATTAAATGGCAATATTGAATTGTGAGATGAAGTGACAATTTTTATAGCTATTCAAATAATAAGTTTCTGGGTCTCTAAGTTTAAAAGGAAGGGAAATATCTATTGCTATATCTGCCATGCTGATCACACAATTTCCTGAAAATGGAAGTGATTTCAATCTTGTCTTTTGCCAAGGAGAATTTTGCAGACGTTTCACATTCAAAATGTAGTCATCATTTAAAGTAAGAAAATTGCATTCAATTGGGAAATTTCATTAAAAACATTATTTTGCAAAAACCTACAGTCTGACTAAAACATAGAAATTAGAAAAAGTCCATAAAGTGTTTACAAAATTAACATTTTATGTTGGCAGGAAGTTCTATACTCCTTTTTTCTTCAATTATGAGAAGATTTTCTCATTATGCTGCTCTATTTAAAGCTTGCTATAATTGACTTACGTATTAAAGAAAATAATGGTAACAAATACAGATTAGGGTGCCTGTGTTTATGGATAACAAGTTGTATAGAGAGCCTCCTTGAGCAATTTATCCAGTAAGGGATATGCTTGGTTGCAAGGAAAATTAAACACCCAAGTTTATCATAGGTATAAAAGAGATTTCTTCCTTAAGCCCAGAGTTCTAATCATATGAATGTATGATGGGGCTTCTAGCTCTATTTTTTTCTGGCCCTGTTTCTTGCAAAAGCTAAGACACGAATAAAGATAGGTTACTACAAGAAGGCATCTCACATATAATTTTCAATGCCATCTCCCCTATAAGCCACAGTCTGCTTTGCAAGTTCAAAAGTAAAACGCACAGACTAAATTAAACTTGTGACTCTGATACAGAGAAATGTAAGTGACTTGTTCCACTGCAAACAATCATTGAATGAGCCTTTGGAGAACCTGGATGTGAAGGATTCTTTCTTTCTGAGCAATGATAGCATGTTATTGCAGTGCTTTCATGCAGATTTCCATTTTAAAATCTTCACTGATATCCTACTGTGAAATTGTTTTGTTCAGTATGCAGTTGAAGAAATGTGAGCATATAGAATGTCTAAAAGTTCCTTTGTGCAACTAGTCAACACATACAGACAGTCCTAAGACAATAGAGAAAGAGATCATTACAACACATTTATTCTACAAAGAACCGCTCCTCTTGCAAGTGTCACAGCATCTTTGTGGTTCTGCGTTGTTTTCAATAGTGAATACTAATAGCGAATCAAGGTGGGCTTCCTAAGAACAAACCAAACCCGAATAATTGAGATTTCTTTTCTGGGAGAACCACTTTGGGAATAATAGATACCTGCTTGTTAGCACAGTATTTTGAAAAATCCTTTATGATATTCTTGTGGATGGCAAGAGGAAAGGATGATATTTGCTAAGATAGTGAATAACATATATACTAGTTGATTTTAGGTGGTATTCAGATGAACATCTTCTTAATACTTTCTATTTGTGACCTTATGCGACCAGTTTTTTATTCATGTCAATGGTATTAATTTTCTTGTAAAATACTGTGAAAAGGTAAAAAGTGAATTTATTCCCCTCCAAAAGTGAATTTATTTAAATAAAAAATATCAAGCAAATATTACAGACTTGTGTCAATATATGAATGAGAAATTAGATTTGATAACCTCTATGTTTTTTTTTTTCCAACTCTGAGATTGTGTGAAAGACAAATATAATCATTCTTCTCCCTAAGCAAAAACAGACTTCAAAGAAGTTAAGTTGCTAAAGGTCTTGGATGAGAACCTGAGTCTTTTTGACAATCAAGGCAGTGGCAGAAATCTGGCTCTGTGCTGGGATCTGAGCAAGTAGGCAAACTTATATTTCAATCATAAAAAAAATTATACTTTAATTCTCTATTCTTATGTAACAACAAAATATAGTGAAATGAGAAGCGTATCAAAGGCTCTTCAAAGTTCAGTTGGCTAGAAAGGCACCTAGGTGGCACAGTAGATTAGATGTCTGACTCTTGCTTTAGGCTCAGGTCATGATCTCAGGGACGTGAGATCAAGCCCTGTGTTGGGCTCTGCGCTCAGGGCTCAGCGCAGAGTCTGCTTGGGTTTTTCTCTCCCTTGCCTTCTACCCTCCCTTTTGCCCACCCTCCACCCCGCACACTCTCTCTCTCTCAAATAAATAAATCTTTTTAAAAAATAAGTTCAGTTGGCCAGAGAAAAGAAAGAATCATTCCCATTCTTGCTTAGAGTTGCCTTCCCCTTGCCTTCTTTGTCTGGAATGGGGAAAAGAGGGGGCTGTGGTGTTCCCCTTGTGTATAATATTCTAGAATCCATTTAAGAAGGTATTTTAAATGTAATGTTGTAAAACTACCATATGAGAGAATAGGTTCTTTTGTCTGGTCAAATCCTGTGAGGCCAGTTATCTCTCCTGGCCAACATTCTATTCACCTTCCATCTCTATATCCCATGGGTTCCAAGAACTTGGCCCATTCTCTCTCCTTCTGGCTACAACCATCTGCCCTTCCACCTGGGTTCCCTGACTTTCAGACCATCACTAACATAGCTTAGCAATTTCTCCTTTAGTTTTTTATTGCTGAAAAGACTTTAAAGCCCTTTGAAGTGTTTTCTCTTGTTACTGACAGTAAGAACAAAGGCACAGTTAGGAGTATCTTAGTGTATCTTTTCTTTTTAATTAAAGAAAATAATTTAAGCCACCATTAGCAAAAACTGAATTATAAGACACAGTTGTATCTCACTGAATTTAAGGGTCCTCATAAGGTCCTGAAAAAAGGCAATAGAAAGCTGTGAGAACCTTGGACAGCTGTGTTTCTGTTCCCTTTCCATCTCTCCTCTTGGTCTCTCCTTTATGTTTCATCTGTTTCATCTGGAAGATCTTTCATTTCTCATGAGTTATCTTTATTTGAAGTTAATAAACCCTGAAAGTCATATCACTCATCTTGTATCAAGTGTATACCTTGACATACAAGGCTGTGTGGAGATGGGGCTTCTCACCTCCCTCCTTTTTTAGCAATAAATATCTAATCCCTTTAAGGCAGAAAACAGTGGATAGTAAGTGGCTATATGGTGGATTCATGTCCCTTTAGTTCTTTAATTCTTGTATTTTTATCTCAGAAAAGCCTCTTCCTGGTGATCCCTTTTTCATAAAATTAGTCTGCTAGAGTGAGTCCTTGTTTCTTTTCTTTACATTCTAAACCCTAAGGTATAGAAAGGTAGTAAGAGAGAGTGATCCTATTAGAAAGGAGAACCTTCTACCCCAGCTCCACTCCCTCAGAAATAACAATGCCCAGTTTTAGAAGAAAAGCATTGGAAAATTTTCAGGCAATCGCGATCAGAAGGCTTTATTTTCCAAGGTAGATATACTGACTGGGAAAGTTCTCTCAAGAAAACAAAATCTGTTGTTTTTGAGCATGTTTTTGGTCTGTTTAATTTTAGATGCCCTCTGCCAGTGATTTTCACAACTCAGATATGTGTGGGGGGAAAAAACACAGTTTATTCTTCAATATTGATTTTTTAAGAATGTAAAATAATTTACACACCATATAATAAACAGTCCTTTAAGCACAGAGGTGATGAACCTTGTCAAAAACAGTTGGAAATCATTTGTTCTTTAGATTAAAAAGACTTCTTTTAGTCTAAGAAGGGCAAGTAGGTTTCAATTAGTGTGTGGAACCAGATTGAACAGAACTAGCTGTCTGGAATGTGAAGTTGAAAGAATTCTGCACCCTCTCTGACTGAGGCAAGAAAGAGTTAACAGTTACAGTGGCTAATCATTGTGGACACGTGTGTCATCTGTTTTCTGAGATCCAGCATGTGACTGCCAACACAGCTGGTATTTACTGACTGCTTCTTAGCCCCTGTTAAAAGCAGTGGGAGAGGGAGGTCCAAATACGTACTTTTCCAAAACTTAGAATTCAGACAGAGTGTGTAGAAGATGGGGCGGGGGGTGTCGATGTGGCGATGTACTGGGAAAAGTGGAAGTGGTCGAGGAAGATGGAATATTTTAGCCAAAAACTTTGCAGAAAGACCCAGATTAATTATACAGTGTAATTCAGTGTCATATATTCTGTTCAGCAAAATTAACACACAGGAAACAACTGCTAAATTCAAAAGGCAGTGTGTCAAAGAGAAATTGCACCACACAAGTTAAATAAGTGAAGACTTTATTCAAGATCATTGTAACTGAGTCAAGACTATTGCAATAGGAGAGAAGGGTTAAATTCAGTCCACTGAAGTGAAAGACAGGAGAGTTTTGATAGCTGGGGTGAAGTAGTGGAAAGTACCAGCGGACATTGGTGGGAGAGGTTGGTCAAAGTGATTAGGCCCTATGTGGTTGCTAATTGGTGCTTATTAAAATTAGGCTTCTGCCATCCCACAGTGACTGGGATTTGGGACCCTATCTTGATGATCACATGTCAAAGGGTTGTCTCCCAAGTCCTTGAGAGAGTCCTCTCTGGGTTGTAAAACTAGTGAGTATCTAGAAGAAGATCTACACCTCAAAGGGACAGAGAAATAATTTACAGTTCCAAGTTTTCTAAAGTAAATGCTCTAGGAAAAGGGAGGTCAGGAGCCTTCCTTTAGATTGGAAGAAACCTGTGTAAAGTTTAGTTGAGGGGAATGTTAAGGCCTTCTTGCCCAAGTGTCAAATTACATTCTTTGTTACATAGTTCAGGATACATATGCCATAGCATTTCAGAGATGCTGGAAATTAGAGATCAGCAGAGTTTCCTGGAGGTGGAGAGATTTAAGTTGCTCTTTGAAGAATCTTATAAAGTAACTGGAAAGAAAGAAAGACATTTCTGTCAAGAGCAGCACAATGAGTGTTGACAGGTAAGACATAGTAATGGCTACATGTGGGGAACCAGCTGGGACTTACTTTTGATAAGACAAGTCCCTTCCTCAGTTTTAGATCAACTTGAGCAGTCAGTCTCCTTTCCTCCCTTCCTGGAAGCCCCAAGGTACCAGTTGTTCTGCCTGCCCTACAGTACCAGTTCATGCACTAACCCCTGGGTTCTTGCCCCCTAAGAGTGTGCAGGGGGACACAGACAACCCTGCCACTTTTACTGCCTGTGAAGACAAGCCTTGGTAGATTTGTTCTATTACATGTTTCTGCCTAATCACTTTTGAGTCTGAGCAGCTTAACAGGGGGAAATTTGAAAGAAAATAAATCCTTCAAAACTCTATAGAGTCTTCCTGTGGGAATCCTTTCTAGAATGTTAACAGGAGGCCCCACAGCATTTTTCTTCAGGCTTTTTTTCAGAACTCAATAGCCATCAGCTTTCCTTCAAACATTTCCCCCTCTAAAACTGTAGGTGAAGAGCAAGCCAAACACCTGCCGGCCAAGCCAAGGCAGAGAAGTAGGGGACAGTTCTTCTGAAATGTGTAACTAGCATTTTTAAACTTGTGCACACAAGGTGATAACCCTGACTCCTTGAGGAATGGCTTTCCCAGGGAATGCTAGTGTCAGGAAGAGCAATGGCAGAGTGCCAGTGGCTTGGAGACTTAACTCCAGAAGTCAGACCTGGCTTTCAATCCAAGTTCCTTCTTACTTATCTGGGACCTTCATTGGTTACACATTCTCACTAAATGCCCGTTTCCTGATTTATTAATTGAATGAGGGAATCATAAATGAAATCACATTTTTCACTTGAATTGTTATTTAGTCTTGAATTGTTGCTTTCATAGTAAAAACAATGTGAGGAATTTAGTAGCACAACTGCAGGTGGAATTTTTTTTTTTAAATTTAATTTTTGGATGTACGCTGTTTCTTTGACTACAATGTCTTTTAGGGTGTAAGATCTAGCCTCAGTGTATTTCCAAATATTTATATGAGCCTTTGAGAGGGTACAGAGATTTCTTAAGGATATTAAGATAAATATGGTAACATGAGCTAAATATAGGAGTCACATCTTAAAAACAAGAAAAAAATAAAAAAGAATTTCTTGCTTGCAGACCAGGAGTTGTTAACTGGCTACTGTAGTAGATTGATTTGAGTGAGCAAATTGATTTGAGTGAAGAACATCCCTTCTTTTCAGGCCTCATGCCTGACGTTTTGAGAATACTGATTTAAGACAGGTCTGTGATAGCTTCGGTTGTGGAGAATTCAATAAGACCTTGTATGTTTTACCGATGCTTGAAAAAATGAAACAAAAAAAGCAGTCTAGTGGTTGTGTGTAGAGGTCACTGACCTGTGATTCTAGGGGGAAAAAAATATGTCTAAGCCAATGAGAATTTTTATTTAAGTCATCTCTACAGACCTCTCCTACTCCTACCTACCAACACTCTACAGCTTGTCACCCACTATTAGAGGCTAGAAAAGAAATTTTAATGTGAAAAACAACACTGAAACAGTAATCTCTAAAACTCAGTCAGTAATATTGATATATGCTATTGACAGTTGATTGTAAGCTAACAAATTCATTGTTGCTAAAGAATCGTCACTTTTGTCAAAGTGAACTTTCATATGAATTTTCTACTTTTTTTCTTCTAAAATATAAAAAGCCTTTGTTTTCCTTTTAGTTTTTGTCAGAGTAGATATTTATACCATAAAGACATGTTCATGAAGGGGAGAGGGGTGTGCATGTCAGAATTACATAAGGACCTTTTAAAATCTTGTATTTCAGCCCTCATCTCTTCATAATCTTTATCGTATTCATTTAATATTTATTGTGCATCTGCTATGTCCTGGGGACTAGTCTAGGCAATAATGATATAGAGGTAGATAAGTGGAAAAATCCCTAATCTTCTGACGTATAAATTTATGTTGGGGAAACAGAGTTAACAAGTAAACAATCAAATGTACAAGATAATTCTGGAGTATGAAATGTGCCATGAGAAAAGCAAACTATTGTTTCAAGAGAGAGTGACAGAGATGGAGGAATTTTTTAATTGGATGTTAGGGAAGGTTCTTAATCTATCTGCATCACTTTCTTCTTTGGAAAATGATGATTATAGCATCCACCATAGAAAACTGATGTGAAAATTAAGAGTGATCCCATATTTTCATTCTCTGGCTCATAATAAGCACTAAACAGTAGGTATTCAGTAAATGGTAGTTATTATGATGGCTTTTATAGGCTTGGTCCCTTTAAGGATAAGGATAATATCTGAGATGATCTCCTGGATTGATCCAAACTGTATGACTCTCTCCTATTCATTTCAAAGGCAATTGTTTTAATTCAGGGGTTAGTTGGGGATGGTTAACTATACTATACGATGAATATGTTTACTAGGTAGTTCTCATATCGGTCCCCAACCCATGATGCCTCTTGTAACCTAGGGCAGTCTGTTTACCCCTTTTCTTGTGTTAAAAGTGACATACCAACTATTCTGGAAACCAGGAAAACATAGGAGGAATTAAAACCAAAGATTAAATTCTCTTCAAGAGGAATTCTAAAAACATTATTTCTACTTTTTTGTAGAATGATTTTCTCCCACTAATCTGTACATTTTTCTGTCTTGTATAAGAAATGGTTCATTCTAAATGCCTGCTCTCTAAATATCACCAACATCATCTGTTAATAAGACAAAGCTGAATGCATTGCTTACTCTGGTGAGGGACTGCCTAGACTGGCTATGACACAGTCTCAGAGGAGTGAAGACAAGGTCAGAATAAATTGAGAATTAGAAGTTCGGTTTAAGGTGGGTCTTTCAGAGTAGGGACTTAATTGAAAATAGCTAAAGATCATAATGTAACAGTTATGGATTGGTAAAAATAACACTTGTAGGATTTGGAAGAAAGAGGTACAGAAGAGTCTTAGGGTATTAACTGTGTGTTATGGAAAACTGGATGAATCTTTTGGGAGTTTTCTGTAATTCACGACCAAGTTATTTGCTGGGCCATGAGTCTCCTAGAATAGTTAAGTTATACTAATAAGAAACATGTAATAGTGAAGTCATGTTAATAAACAGTAAACTGGGTAGGGGATAGGTAGTTTCAGTTCTCAGTGGGAATTACCACTGTATGGGCTTCTACTCATTATCAGTGAAATGAAATGAAAAGGTGAGTGGGGCAGTTCTACAATAGGCATATTCCATGACAGGGTACATAATAAACTAATAGGGAAAAACATCAGAAGTCCTTCTGAAGGAGGGAAGTCTCCATTTTTAGTTCAAAACTGGTACATCCTTTTCCTCAATCATTTTCTCATATGTTGTGGTCCAGTTTTCTTCTGTGAGGTAAGGGAACTAGACTTACACATCAAAAGCAAGAATTTAATACACTGAAAAATAATGTGCCTTATTCTTAAGGTTTCAACTTATATGGTTTTTTAAACATTTCTGATAAGCCTCCATTGGGGGAAACATGTTTTAATTAAGGGAATTAATAGCTTGTGGAAGAGTCCTGGTGATCCCCCTTCCCGGGAGACAGGAGTTTGAATGATGGGGTTTTCTGGCCCTGGATTCAGGGTCCCAGCATGAGGGATATATCCAAGTTAGTTGGTGTCCTCCACAGACCTCCCAGCCTTCTGGCTCTCTGATTTGTTTCTTTGTTTCATTTCATTTCATTTCATTTCGTTTTCTTTTCTTTTCTTTTTTCTTTTCTTTTCTTTTCCTTTCCTCTCCTTTCCTTTTTCCTTTTCCCTTCGTTTTCTTTCTTTTTGGAGATAATGAGTACTATACTCAAAGACTTCACCTTTACTATTTCCAAACATATGTAAATGATGGGATATCTCTCTAATAATGCTGAAGGGACAGGATCAGCATAAAATTCTTGTAACAGAAACTACTTACAATCATAGCTTCTAATGTCGGCTTTGCTAGCAGGGAAAGGAAAGTACTATTTATTGACATGAAACTTTATAATAAAGAAATCAGTCTTGCTTCATAAAAACAGTGTGATATTGGAAGGAGTTCCATAGGGAGTCATTACTTGAACATTTAGAGATCGTCCACTTTGGGGGTCATCTTCATAAATTAATTTTCTAATTAGCAGTTGGTTACCAGTTAATTGCTCACAGACAATTTGACCAAGCTACAAAAACTAGCACCAGTTTAATTTCCAGGGGCTTGAAAACAAACTCGTATTGAGCCATTAAAGCAGACATCCTGATGTCATGTTGCATTTATTCTCTACTATGTAATTTTGACTAGGATCCCCATAAATTTTTGGCTTTAGTTTATTTGGCACTCTGTAATTCACTTAAGAAGTCAAATTCAGGGAATCTTCAACATTATACAGCATGTGATTTATTTACAGTTGTCTTGTATTCTATAAAGATACCTTAAGAAATTACCTAAGAATCATTCTTCTGAATTGTTGATACCCTTTATTAATTGTTAGATTGTTTTTCCTTCAGTCCCTCACTGTTCCCAGATATAGTAACCTGTATCTATAGTCTAAATAAGATTGTGAATAGTGATACAAAACCATTTGAAGGGGATAAATATGGCAGGACTGGTGGCAGGTGATGACTTAGTGAAAGGTAAATTGATAAGCAGTTCTGCTGGTGACAGGTAGCCTGTCCACTCACAAATGAGGTGCCTAGAAAAACAAAAGGGCAGTAGACCCAGTGGTCTCTATAAGGAGAGGCTGTGTCCATTTGGGGGCTAAAAAAACCTGTGAAAATTCAACCAAGATAGTTACTTGATATTATGTGGTCAAAATGAAATTCTTTGCATAAAATTGTGTTTGTTGGTTAATGTAAACTAGTTTTAGTCAGTAAGACTTAAGTATGTCCACATGTAAAAGACTTTGTTTCTTCCACAATTTATTCATCTAAATGGATTCTATTTCATTAAGTTAAATTCCAAATATGTACATTCTAGGGTTACTAAATAGCTTTGCAACACAAGAGTAGGGAATTGGTGCCAAGAATATGAAGACCTTATGAAGTAAACTGGCAATTTTTCCAGAAACCCTTTGGGTTACAGGAATTACAAACTATCTTTTCTAGGAAATAGCAAAAATGTTAGATGTGCTTATTTTGTAACTGCCAGCTAAACAATAAACAATGCTTAGTTTTCAAAAACTGTTGACATTTGTCTTGCCAGAAAACAAGTGCTCTAAATAACAGATATTAAATTGAGGTAAATGTCCTGTGACTAACGTAGATCATTTACATAACAGAAATAGAGGGATTTAGCAATGCAAAATATGCACATACACAAATATGTAACATCGTCACTTTTAGACAGTGACCTCTTGCTTGGATTGATTTCAATAAAGGATAGGAAAAGCTTAAACAAAATTAATTAAATGCAGGCAAGCGTAGGCATGAATGTGGCAATTAATTTGATTTCTGCAAGTAGCTTGTTAATAAATGGAGATAGGAAAAGCTAGTTATGGCTGGAAATTTCAAATTCCTTCAACAATACAGCTGTGTCATATTCCTGACACATATTGATGTATGGAGATAAATTGCCTGTCACTTAGTGTGGAAGATAGCACTTAAGTTGTACATTAGATGCGTATTAAGTTGTGTAGGAGCCCACATTTAGTCTGTATCCTCTAGGTAATGTAGCTCATTCATAATGTCATTTCTTCGATGTGCTAAAGTGGTTAAATGAGCATAGAAGTTATTTATAGGTTAGCATGGTATGTAGAACATCACTATTTTCCACTTTGCAGAGGGACATAGGCAGAGTTGACAGGGCTGAATTTATGTAGACTCCAAAAAGAGACTCCAACTCTAATTAGCATTTCTTCCTAAATCTGGAATCTGGTGGGGAAAGTAAATTACACATCTGAGGTGAAGTCTTTGTCTTCTTCTGACAACCTACTTATACAATTGGATGGGCCAGCCTGACAAACATGGAATGCTTCAAAGTTTCCTCTTGTAACAAGGAACCCTAAAGTCTTCTGTAAGATACAATCTCAGATAATTAACATGGGATTTCTGTACAGTTAATCATTTTTGATGAATCCCCCACTTGTTAAATGGATATGATTCAGCTTATTTATAGTAGGAAGAATTTTAATTGTCCATAACACCCCTCTTTAGTATACAACTACCTATCTACTTACATGTTATCTAAAGTTGCATGAGGCATGGTACAGAGCAAGTGCCCCATCTGATAAGGACATAGTAAGTATGTAATTGAAATTGGTCTTTCAGGCAAGCCGTGATTTGTTCTTCCTTCAGGCCCTCAGCATGAGCTACCTTTCATTGTTATAATCTCTCTGCACCATCTGGACCTCTATAAAGATGTTGGTCTCAGCGGTGAAATGAAAGACAAGGAGGATACTAAATAAAACTTACACAGTGAGAGAAAATTGTTATTGTTGATGCTAATCATAAGTATATCTTTTGAGCTTTTCACCTAAGGATATTAAAAGATTCTCTTAGTGCCAATCTTGGTCTCAAAGTTTTGGGATTGATGGCCATATTGCTGTATAAGGAGGTTAAACAATTTGACAAATAATAAATGATGAGACATGAGATGGAGATATTCTCTTTTATTTTTTTTAGTCATTCATTTAACAAACATTGGTACATATTCTGTAGAGATGATGATCTAAGTAATCTGATGATGTAATTTATCAATCAATCTGAAATACTAGTAAGAGTTAAAGGGGGGCTACTAATAGTTACACTAGATAAGAGACATATAAACTGGGACCATCCAGGCAAACCAAGAAATAATACCATCTTATTTCTTGACAATGAAAAGATGCAACTAGGTTTTCAAGCTTACAGCAGCTCAAACACACATTCTTTAAGTCTTTGCTCAAGTGTCAATATCAAGTTGAAATCCTCAGCAGCCCTAACAACCCTTACAGCCCTAACAAAATGGCAACAACCCTCAGTATTCCTTAATCCTTGCCCCTTGCCTTATTTTTTCCTTAGTATTTATCACATTCCAATATATCGTATAATTTATTTATCTTATTTCTTCTCTGTCTCTCTTCATTATAACATAAGCTCAGTAATGGCAGGGATTTTCAAGTGTTTTCTTCATTGGTTTATTCCCTGCATACAGAGTAATGTCTAGCACACAGTAACTGCTAAATAAATGCTCACTGAATGTATGCATTGATCCATTTGGAGCACCAATTTTGTGTTGGGTATAGTGCTAGATGTTAGAGGTACAAAAAAATCTTTCTCTGCCTTCATGAAGCTTCCAAATTAGTTGGAAGAAATAATTATTCTTACAAATGAAATAAAAAGCAAGATGTTTCTGGTCTTTCATAATACTTTCATTTTCTTCTTCATTTTGTTTTAATTTTTTTTTAAAGTAGGCTCTGCAACATGGGACTTGAATTCATGACCCTGAGATCCAAAGTTACATGCTGTACCAACTGAGCCAGCCAGGTGCCCCTGTTTTAATAATTTTTAAATGTCACATCACTTTGCATGTAATAATGAGTGAATCATTTGATAAAAATCAAGTATCAAAGGGGTTAATTAGAATTTTTAATTCTATCTTGAAGATTGAAAACCTAGCTTTAGGGATGCCTGGGTGGTTCAGTTGGTTAAGCATGAAGCTCTTGATTTTGGCTCAGGTCATGATCTCAGAGTCCTGAGATCGAGCCCTGAGTTGGACTCCATGCTCAGTGGGGTATCTGCTTCTCTCTCTCTGTCTCTCTCTCTCTCTCTCCCCTCCCCTTCCTCTCCCTTTGCCCCTCCCCCCCACTTTCTATGTCTCTAAAATAAATAAATCTTTTTTTTAAAAAATGAAAAGATAGCTTTAGAAATTGGAGGATGGCTGCTTGGAAAGAATTAGAATAGAAGCAGAGTATTGATGTTTATTTTCAGTTTTAACAAAAGACTCTAAATAAAATGGCTTAAAGGAATGAACTTTTTAAAAAATTAACATATAATGTATTATTTGTTTCAGAGGCACAGGTCTGTGATTCATCAGTCTTACACAATTCACAGCACTCACCATAACACATACCCTCCCCAATGTCCATCACACAGCCAGCCCATCCCTCCCAACCTCCACCACTCTAGCAACCCTCAGTTTGTTTCCTGAGATTAAGAGTCTCTTATGATTTGTCTACCTCTCTGGTTTCATCTTGTTTCATTTTTCCCTCCCTTCCCCTATGGTCCCCTGCCTTGTTTCTTAAATTCCACATATCAGTGAGATCATATGGTAATTGTCTCTTATTGACTTATTTCGCTTAGCATACCCTCTAGTTCCATCCACATCATTAAAAATGGCAAGATTTCATTTTTTTAATGCCTGTATAATATAAGGAATGAACTTTTGATGAGCCTTTTGAAATTGAGAATTCAATCTTTCATTCTCTAAGGTAGGGAAGAGGCAGCCATGAATTTGTAGTCATGAAAACCAAGGTCTTATTTCTAGAGTTCTGTCTGAAGTAGCTGTGTGATCTTGGGCAGCAAGACACCTCATTCATTTCTTACATCAGTTTTTTGACTTATGGGATCATAAGTTCTTTAAGGTTCCTGTATTAGTTTCCTACTCCTACAGTATCAAAGTACCAAAAACTAAAGTGGCCTAAAACAACAGAAATTTGTCACAGTTCTGGAGGCTTGAAGTCTGAAATCTAGGCATAGACATGGCCATCTTGTCCGTGACAGCTCTAGTGAGAATCATTCTCTGCCTCTTCCCCCTTCTGGTGTTTTCTGCCAACAACCCTTGGTGTTCCTTGGCTTGTGGATGCATCACTGTAGTCACATGGCTGTCTTCTCTCTCTGTGTTATCACATTGTCTTTCCTCTGTGGGGGTGGGGCACAGTTTAACCCATAACAGTTCTTTTAGGTTCTACATGATTATAACTCTAAATAATATCAAGAAGAGGGGCGCCTGGGTGGCTCAGTCGTTGGGCGTCTGCCTTCGGCTCAGGTCATGATCTCAGGGTCCTGGGATCGAGCCCCGCATCGGGCTCCCTGCTCGGCAGGAGGCCTGCTTCTCCGTCTCCACTCCCCCTGCTTGTGTTCCCTCTCTCGCTGTATCTCTCTCTGTCAAATAAATAAAAATCTTTAAATAATATCAAGAAGAATTAATAGTAAATTTTTAAAAAATTATATGTTGCTTTGCGGTATCTCCCAAATAATTTTTAAAACCATATATAACTATTCTTTTACATATCATTTAAATATAAAGATCTTATGGGTCATTATGGAAGATAGAATGATTTCATGATTTATATACATTTTTTAAATTGTTTATAATGGTTTTCAGATTAATTCCTAAACTAATATCATTTAAAGAAATGTGATTTAGACAATTAAAGATGGATTTCAGGATTTATGGTGAACCTGGGCAGTTTGTAGTAGACAATGAAATTTCTATAAAATTTGAGCAACTCTTTTTTCAGCTGTTTATTCTCTGCCACTTCATAAGAACAAGGTAGATTGGGATAATTTTTAGCTGTGTTTCACTTACACAATAGTCTAAAGAGGCTAACAATGTAGAATATTGAAGGGCTGGTAAAATAATAGAATTCCAAATCAATAAACAAAATAAAGAAATCAACTCACTGTGGATTACCATGAATTCATATTTAGAAATTTCTAGGAATACTTCTGAAAAGGATTTCTATACCAAATTTCTGTATTTCCTTGTAAAAATGGAATTATTTATTTTTATGATTACTACATTTTCATAAATGTCAAGCACATTGAACCACTTAAATCTGTTAAAATTTATTCTCTTTTTCTGACTTAGCAAAATATTATTGCATGCATTTCTAATGTAATAAATTATTTCCTTCTTAGTATTACTATAGAAAATACTATTCAGAAATAAGAGCGATTTAATTCATCACTACTAGGGATAAATTCTTCTCAGGTATAGAACCTAGCAAATTGCCAATGAAACCCACATGATAAGGTTAAATTTTTTCAAGATATTAGAATAGGTAAAATATATCTTAATTTGTACTTTTTTCTCAAAATTTTAATTCTTTTCAAATATTAGTCAAATCAAATTTGATTTCATTTCAGACCTCCAGAAAACATGTGGTCAAAAGAGTTGTGCAAATCCATTAACACTTTCGATATCTTCACTGACGTTTAGAAAGTTTTTGGCAGAAGTTGCTGTGTTGAATGAACCCTCAATTGGACATAGATAACATGTTTTCTACTGAAAGGCCCATTAAGCTCTGCTGTATGATGGAACATGTTCTTAATAGAATGCTCCTGGATTTGTTACCAGACATTCTAACACACTGCTGACTTAATGCACTTCTTTCCCTTTCCTTGGTCAGGACAAAGGCATGTGTTATGACATTGTGTGAGTGTCTTATCAAAGACCAGTCCACTATCTTTTCTCCTAAAATAGTTTTTTTTTTTTTTAAAGATTTTATTTATTTATCTGAGACAGAGAGAATGAGAGAGACAGAGAGCACATGAGAGGGGGGAGGGTCAGAGGGAGAAGCAGACTCCCTGCCGAGCAGGGAACCCGATGCGGGACTCAATCCAGGGACTCCAGGATCATGACCTGAGCCGAAGGCAGTCGCTTAACCAACTGAGCCACCCAGGCGCCCAGTTTTTTTTTTTTTGAAGTGCATGTTTATTTTTGTTCTACCATTTTAGTTATTCTTATTTGCCACTTCAAAGAGTGGCATACTTGAGAACCCATCATCTGTTTTGATGGGTTCAGTGTGTTGTGTCCATGTTAAGAATCTTTCTGATTCCCTGAAATCTTTACATCTGCCCAGTATTGGGTTGACAAGAGGGGAAGGGGAAAGAATGTTGGTTTGAAAATGATGTGAACCATAGAGAAAGGTCTTTCTGACACTCCTCTATCTCATGCAACCCATCACTATGATTCAGTTATACACTCATAGTCTACAAAGTGTATAATCTGACAAGCATGTTTTTAAGACATAAAATAGTTTCCTTTCATCAGCATGTGGCTGTCTTTCTCAATGCTGCTGAAATATGTCTCTGATCAATAGACCATTTAAAACATAGTTATAAACATCCTACCATATAACTAACACATGACTAGGCAATGTGATAAGTTTATATAAATATAGATATGGTGCTGTACTTTTGGTGTTTTTCATCTAGTTGGCTTTATTTTTCTTTATATCTTGCTTCTTCCTGTCTCAATTCCTTAATTTCCTTCTGTTTTGCTTAATCAGAAGACAAAGTTATGAGTTAAGATAACAACTCAAGGGGCGCCTGGGTGGTTCAGTCGGTTAAGCGGCTGCCTTCGGCTCAGGTCATGATCCTGGGGTCCTGGGATTGAGCCCCACGTCTGGCTCCCTGCTCAGCGGGGAGCCTGCTTCTCCCTCTCCCTCTGCCTGCTGCTCTGCCTACTTGTGCTCTCTATCTGTCAAATAAATAAATAAAATCTTAAAAAAAATAACAACTCAACATGGTTTAGCTTACAAAATGAAGAGAAATTCTTAGAGTGAGGATATCTTTATAGAAATATAACTTGACATTTCAACTACAAAGTCAACACTGATATTAAATAGAAAAGCAAAATAGTGGAGTATTTTAGTTCCAGCATTAGATCATTTAATTTCGTAGTTTGAATTTCTTGATTTGTAAAAATGATTTCTAAGAACTTACCTATCTGATATTGGTTTGTGAAACTTAGAAGAAATATATTTTCAATAATGTATTTGTTGTAAGTATACTTGCTATTATTTTGATAGACAATTACATGTAAATTCCAAAGTTTAAGGTTTTTAAATATTTTTATCATACCTCTGAAATGACAATGTAAATAAATAGAAAGATGTATTTGGAAAAATAAAAATTTGACCCAATCTTAGCTTTGTAAGATAAAGATTGTATAAAAATTATTATCCCTGGGGCACCTGGGTGGCTCAGTCGTTAATCGTTAATTGGCTCAGGTCAAGATCCCGGGGTACTGGGATAGAGCCCCGCATCAGGCTCCCTGCTCAGCAGGAAGCCTGCTTCTCCTTCTCCTACTCCCCCTGCTTGTGTTCCTTCTCTCACTTTGTCTCTCTCTGTCAAATAAATAAATAAAATCTTTTAAAAAATTGTTATCCATATACAATAAGCAAGATCCTATTGGAAGTATAAACTAGGATCATTTTTGACGAGTCTTTGGAAATAGAATATGAATGCTTAATTGCATTTTTATGAAAAATTAATTTTTCCACAAAAAAAAGGGCTCTTGGAGTTTTTACTAAACTCATACTTCATAATAGGCAGAAGGCATTTTGCTGATAATTTTGTCTAGTTGAATTTTTAGACCAGCTAGCTAATTGAACAAAATTTAGTTGTAAATATCCAGAATGCCAACCTATTTTTTATTTGTCTGTAATATTTGGTTAAATGACTGTTGTGAGGAATTCTTCAATAGTAAAGTTGAAATCAAGTACAAACTTCCCTATGCTGATTTAAATACAACTGTCAAAATCTGAGTTGACTAAAACAATCCAACATCAAGCACTGCATAATAAAAATCTCTCATGTGCCACTTTCTAACCCATCATGAACATGTTCAATGTCTAGCAATATAACCTTGCATATTGTAGGCATTTATACATATTTGTTGGCTTAAAACTTTTCTCCAACTTAAAGAAATAGGAAATTAAATTATGAATTTATATATAATTTATATTTAATACATAACAAGTTATAATTTAGAATACAAATTTTATTTATAAGTAACTTTATAGTATTAGTTTATTAAGCTGCTTTAAATACATTGACTATGTGGAAATATTAATTTATAATAAATATATAAATTATATATTGAGCCATACAAATGCAATTACATTTAGATAAATTTTGCACATATATATTTATATGTGAAGTCACAGAAAAATAATTAGATCACTAAAATTACTGTTCCCATCCCAAAAGACAAAGAAAAAATGTGATTTGACATCATTTCAGGAATGATATTTTTAAATCCAAATGAAGACATGTTATATGGCAAATGTCAATATAGTCATGAAGACACTATGACAAGCTATTTGAAATAAAGACTGACCCAGGATATCCATTTTTCTAGAAGGATTGAGACTTTTGTTCTCAGAAGTTCAATGAATATATATCTACGGACAGGAAGAAAACTGGCAGTCTTCAGGCAGATACAGCACACAAAAATGGTTAGTTTGGCTGGTGTAGTGATTTTTTTTCCCTTTAGTTTTCCATCTCTCTTTTTATTTGAATGTTTTTTAGCAGAGCATGTACTCTCCACTGGGCCATAGGCCCTACCCCTCCCTCCTTGCCTCTGAAACCTTGCTTGTGGACATAGCAGAGAGGGGAGCCATAAGTTTTCCTGTAGACCCAACTGTGAGAGAAAGGCAAGTAAGATGCCTGTTTCTTAGTGGGTAGAGGATTATCACTTGAGTGGTCATCTACAGTTATCTCTTGATTACTCACATAATTGTACCAGCCTTTTGTTAGACTAGATACATGTGTGCAAGTAAGGCAAGGAAGTAGAAGGTGAAGTTTCTCATGGTCCTGGCATGCAATTTATTTGATGAAAAGGGGAAAAAAACAATTTATCTAATGCATGAAACAGTATTAAAAGAGGACAGCACTAGGAGTATAGAGTAGAAGGACAAAACAGTATAATTGTTGTGCCTGACCTATACCCTTGGGAGCTCACTGTGGAGTTGCAGAGATAAAATCAGCATAAATACAACCTGCTAAAATATGTGTATGATAGTGGTGGGAGGTCAAAGGAGGAACAGACTGTATGGGCTGAAATTCTTCCAAGTGTCATAGAAGAGGTGGAGCTTGAATTTGTATGAAAGATGATTAATATTTGCATGCTATAAGGAAAGGCCAACATTATAAATCTTGGTGCTAGCAATACAAAATAAGCAAGGAGGACTTAAAAAGCAAACTGACTTCTTTATGTCTTGAAAAGTATCTAGAAGATAAAGAAAAAGAATCATCTTGTTTCTTATCTATTAAATTGACACCAACCTGTTGGGGAAAGCTGTGGACTATGTAAATGGTGATTTTTAAAAAATTCTATTTTTCACTTATTTGAGAGAGAGAAAGAGTGCGCAAGTCGGGGAGAGTGCAGAGGGATAGGGAGAAGCAGACTCCCTGCTGAGCAGGGAGCCCAACATGGGGCTCGATCCCTGGATCCTGGGATCATGACCTGAGCTGAAGGCAGACACTTAACCGACTGAGCCACCCAGGTGCCCCTGTAAATGGTGATTTTTAATAGCTGTCCTAACAATTGTTTATTGAGCAGTTGCTACGTGCTTATGACCATACTGATGTTTTATAAAATTTGTGACATTTCAATCTTTCAGTAGCAACATAAGTTAAAATTCATTTTCCCAATTTTGTAAGTAAATGAGCCTCAACAAGATGAAATTACTTGCCCAAGTTAACAATGTTTGTACAGAGGACAGCCTGAACTCTTACCTATTCTTACCTGACTCAAACATCATTCCTGCCCTAAACCATTATGCTATACAGCCTCAACCAAACACAAAGATGTTCTATTTCCAGTTAAATAAATGATTGATTTCACTCATATTTTAAAGGGTAATATGATCTCCTTATGTCAATCTTCAGAATATTCAGTTAGATTCTCACTTGACTATGAGTAGATAATACTAAGGTTATACAGTTCTACTGTTTCCTCAGAACTATTGTACATTGTTCATTACTTCATTCTTCAATTATAGAAAATTAACACCTATTAAGTAGCAAACATTGTGTTTTCCTCTGGGAATACAATGATAACCAGGGTGGACTTCTTTTCACAGAGCAAAGCCTAGTGAAGGTGATGAGGCTATGCAGGGTATCTTTAGGATTTATACTGTTCTAGCATTGTAAACTCAGACATTACCATGCACTCTGGATCTTGACTTTGAATTGTTGTTCCAGGTGATTTACTTCAGTTATATCTAATTTTAAAATTTTACATAAACTAATCAGTGTCTATAGGTATCGCCACAATCCATATCTGTTGCCCCCCCCAATTTCTTACGCTGATTTTTTAATGACAAATATTTCTCATATCCCAAGGATATGAAAACCTAAAGGATCCTCAGGTTTATAACCTAGATCAAAATTATGGAAGATCACAAAAGGAAAATAGGAACAAAACATTTTAAAAATGAAAAATAAAACCTGTTCTATTACTGTGCGTGACTAAAACCAAACATGCCTCTTTTTCTTATTAATTTCTAAAACTATAACTGTGCAGTTCATTTTATGGTTTACAGTGGCTGATAGCATGTTTTCATATTTAGCAGATGCAAGGAGAATATTTAAACGTTTTCAAACACCACAATTTAGATATTAGAACATAGGGATTAACAGAGGCCTTTACCTACCCTTATTTAATTTAAGGAATTAACACAGAGAGATTTGGTGATGTGCCCAAAGTCATCCCTATTTTATAGATAAAAAAATGAGACTAAGTAAATTTGAATTATCTGCCCCAAACAACCTATTTTTTTAAGGAAAAGATTTTGAATTTAAACCCACTATCCTCATCTGATTTTGGCTGAAATGTTAGATTTCAGCCCTTTGCTTCACGGTTCTTCCACACTGAATGGACACTTGGGCAGCATAAATGAATGTGATTATGTAGATTTTTCTAGGACTTAAAGATTATTTTTAATTCTGGAGATTTATATTCACCTAGAATTAAAATAATTATCTCAAAGTTTAATTTTGAATGTTTATACCCATATTTCCTCAGAGAATTTTAATATTCTCAAAGCAAATGTCATCTAATGGCATGTCAATTATCATTATTATTGGAAACATTTACATTTTTAAGTCACAGGATAAGATTAATCTACTAGAATTTACTTTTGAAGTAAAATTAAAATCTTTTAGAACCAATAGTAGAATTCCCTCAACTAAATATCAAAATATTTTAAACGTAATTTTCTCTTTATTGTTGAAAAAACAAGGCAGAATTATGTAAGAAATTGAAAGTAAAGGTCAAACATAATTTTCTTTGGTAGGCCTTTTAGTTTGCCTAAATGCAATCTTATTTTAAGGATATAACTAGATTTTCATCTATATCATATTATTCCTTCTCGCACTTAGGAGTTTCAGTCTTTTTGAGGAGACAATCTAAAAAGTGACTCCTTTAAGATCAATTGTGGATTATGAGCCCTGTTTGAATTACAAAAATTATAGGGAAGGTGAGACTGCAGAGTAGAAGATATCCCATCTGAAAGCAGTTGTGAAAAGTAAGCTCTCCCTGGGCTGTTTGAGGTTATCGGTATTATTCACAGAAAATACAGATCTAAGGGAAACCCTAGTAATTTCTTTGCCTTTTTGATATGAAAGAGGACAAATCTAATAGCCTGGTCCACACTGCTAAAGAGCAGGGAAGGACAATATAAAAGTAGACTACAAAGGCATTGACTAAATCATAGAGTATTAGAGCTGCAAGAAAGAGGGACTGCCTCTCTAGTTCAGTGTTTCTCGAAGTGTGATCTAAGGACCATCTGGCTGAACATCATTAGAGCTCCTTATTACAAAGGTAGATCTCCAAGCTGTAACCCAGACCTGGTATTGAGCCCTACCTAAGAATCTAAGACACACAGAGAGAGAGACAGAGAGACAGAGAGACAGAGGGAGAGAGAGGGAGAGGGAGAATACAGGAAAGATTAGAACAATTTATCTAATCCAGACACTTTATTTTACAAATGAGTAAACTGAGGCCCAAGGAGATTTAATAATTTACCTGAGATTATCTGGTTTATCAACATCCTTCAAATCCAGATTTGACTTCTTATACCAATGATTCCCATCTTAATTCAACAGCATTATGACACATGAAACTGGTCTGATCATTTAGACTAACTTTTTGAAAAGGTTGCCTTAGTTTGAATGGCAACCATGGATTGATTTTGTTGTGGCTGTTTCTTTCTTCATGAAATTCAAGCAGCTGAATTGTTTTTAAACCCACACAAAAAGAAACTGAGCACCAGATCCTTCAAAATTACAGAGTCAGTTAATTGTCTGAGAGATCCAAGATGTACTCATGAGCCCCATTTTGACAAAATTGACAAAACATTATTCACTGATGATTTATTATTACCTTTGTTCATTGAGAGAACATATCCATTCAGATTATCAAAACTGATTACAAATAATCATAAAGGTAGGAACAAAACCCATCCCATGATCAATTTATTTGAATATCTTTTGTTTAGACTATTCCTTAATTTCCTAAGAAGCCCTGCTGGGTATTCGCCCATCACAGTTGGTACCCTTGTAAACTTGCTAATAGATTTGATAACTAATTTTGCATTAAATATTTTGTGCAGTATGGTACAAATTAGTTTTAATTGTTGGGTAGAAAAGATTTTTTCCTTTTTTTTTTTTTTTTGTCTTCTTAAAATCCTGAAGATTTTCTAGTAAGTAACTTGGCCTGTTGAATTTTTAGAAGTCCTGTTAGAGACATAATACTATTATAAGACTCAGAATGCAAAATAATGCTAACATTGAAACACTTGCTTTGCATCTGTGTGTTTCCTTACAGATGTCATTATGAAAACTGTTTTCTTAAGTTAACATAAAAATGACTTGTGGGGATGGAGTAGGGAATTCTATGAATTTTAACACATGAATAAGTTTGTGTAGCCACCACCACAATTAGGATTAAAGAACATTTCCATCACCCAGAAAACATCCTATGCTTTCACTTTGTAGGTACACCTTTCTCCCACCTTTAACCACTGGCATCCACTGAACTGTCTATTGTCACTATAGTTTTGTCTTTTTGCGAATATTATGTGAATGAAATCATGCCCCATATGACCGTTTGATACTGGTTTCTTTCTCTCAGTCCTGCCTTTGAAACTCATGCCCTTTGTGTGTGTCCATAGTTCACTCCTTTTTTATTGCTGAATAGCAGTATTTTCATTGAAGAGATGTACCACAGTTTGTATATCCATTCACCCGGTGAAGAACATTTAAGTTTCCTGTCATTGATGATTATGAATAGAGCAGCTGTATATTTTCATATGTAAATCTTCTTATGGATAGATGCTTTCCTTTCTCTCAAGGTAAATACCAAAGGGTGGGATTTCTTGGTCATATGGTAAATGTAAATTTAACTTTATAAGAAATAACCGAACTGTTTTCTAGAGTATCTATAACATTTTGCATTCTCAACAGCAATGTGTTAGTGTTCCACATCTTTGCCAATACTTGGTATTATCAGTACTTTTTTTTTTTTAAGATTTATTTATTTATTCATGAGAGACAGAGAGAGAGAGAGATAGAAGCAGAGGGAGAAGCAGGCTCCCAAGGAGCAGGGAGCCCGATGCGGGACTCGATCCCAGGACCCTGGGATCATGACCTGAGCCGAAGGCAGACGCTTAACCATCTGAGCCACCCAGGCGCCCATTATCAGTATTTCTTATTTTAATAATTCTAATATGTATATAGTGGTATTTCATTGTAGTGTTCATTTGCATTTTCCTGATGGTTAATGATGTGTTTTTCTTCAAAGTGAAATTTTTTTGTAGTTTCAAGTTTTTATTTAAATGCCAGTTGGTAAACATACAGTGTAATATTAGTTTTAGGTGTAGAATTACTGATTAGCCACTTACATACAACACCCAGTCCAATGGCTAATGATGTTAAACAGGTTTTTTTTTTTTTCCTGTGCTTAGTTGCCATCTGTATATTTTATCTGGTGAAGTGTTTGTTCAATTCTTTTGCCCATTTTTAAATTGGAGATTTGATTAATGTTGAGATTTGAGAGTTATTTATATAGTCTGGAAGCAAGTCTTTTGTCAGACATGAGATTTGCATATTCTCCTAGGCTTTAGCTTGTCATCTTATTCTCTTACCCATTATTTCCACAGAGAAAAAGTTTTAATTTTGTTAGTATTTAGCATTTCTAAATCTTCTCATGATTTCTCACTGTAACTGTGTACCCCCTCAGTGTTTTTAATGCATTGGAAAAAACAGAAACATTGAATATATATATGATATCTGAGCCTTGTACTTACATTGTTCCTGCATCGACCTTCACCCTTAGCTATTCATTTTGTCATTTTTTTTTTCACTGTCTTCTCAAACCAACTGACCCATAAAGTTTTCCTCTCTCTGTCAAGATCTCATTTTGTTTCCAAAAATTAGCCATGTTAGACCCTTCTTCCAATTCCCTTTACCCTGTCAATTTCCAAGTCCAGTAGATTATCTTTGTCTAACTTTTCTTCACATATAGGCATCCCTGTTTTCTATTGGTGCTACTATCTTGCTAGTTCAGGGTTTATGCCCTCATACAAACCTTGCTAACCGGTCTGTTAGCACTGATTTTCTAGGTTCTAGTCTAGCATGCATGCTCAAAATGATATTTTCAGTTTGTGATTCTTACTTAAAAGCTTTCTGTTCACCATTGCTTAGAGAATGGCGTCCAAACTTGGAAACCTACTATTATTCAAGATCTTCCCTGTTTTTCCTTGCTTGCCTGCCACTATTACTCAGAGTGAGCAGTCAGCTCCCCTCAGAATGTTCTTTCTCTTTGCAAAGGTGCTGTATATAGAAATGGCTTCTACTTTTCTGCTCTTGGCAAATGTACAATCTAGTTTATAAAGCAAACTGGCTGTTTGTATGACATTAAAAGTCAGCTACTAGCTCTATACTATTCTGGAGAATTATTTTGTTATGTTATGAAACTGAAAATATGGCCCAAGCATGAGGATGGGTATAAGAAGAAAGAAGAAAACAAACAAACAAAACAAAACAAAACAAAGAACAATCATTTAAAAAAAATCTCCTTAGTAGGGGCACCTGGGTGACTCAGTCAGTTAAGCAGCCAACTTGATTTCAGTTCAGGTCATAATCTCACAGTCATGATCTCAGAGTCATGAGATGGAGCCCCACATTAAGCCCCACATCGGGGTCCACGCTCAGTGTGGCATTTGCCTGGGATTCTCTTTCCCTCTCCCTCTGTGCCTCCCGCTCATGCACTCTCTCTAAAATAAATAAATACAATCTTTGAAAAAAACTGCTTTTTAGGGTTGGAATTTAGAATTAAACTTGAAATTTTAACAGATTTTTAGGAGAACCCACCTTGTGCACCTGTTTCCAATAAAAACTACCTCTCTGAAACAAATAGTAAATGTTCACATTAGCCAAATTTTTCCATATATTTTATTAAATCTTCTTTTATTGGTCAGGATAAGGTATTAGTAGTTTATATAATGAAAACTTTCACTCTGATAATCTCTATCTGATGTCTTTCATTCAACAATCTATTCTTGAGATTTTTCCATATTGTTGCATAATGTTGTAGGTTGTGCTCATTGTAGTGCAGTTTCCATTTTGTGATCATTTTATCCATTCTGTTCTTGATTTGGGCACATTTAGGGTGTTTCCAGTTTTGTGCTATTGTAAATAGCATTGTTCCTCATAATATGTATTATAGTGCATGCCATTTGGTGAACATGTATAAGTCTTTTCTATGGGGTCTATATTTAGGTATGGGAAGTCTAGGTCATGGAATATGCTTAGGCTGAGCTTTAGTGAAGACTAAAGCTCATATATATATTCTTATTTTAATAATTCTAATATGTATGTAGTGGTATTTCATTGTAGTATTCATTTGCATTTTCCTGATGGTTAATGATGTGTGCATCATTACCAGTTTTTCAAAGTCTTATTTCCTCAAATTTCTTTAAGATTTTATTTTTTTATTTATTTGAGAGAGAGAGCATGCACAAGTGGGGGGAGGAGCCAAGGGGGAGGGAGAGAGGCTCAAGCAGACTCCACGCTGAGTGTGGAGCCCCACGTGCGGCTTGATCTCACAACCTTGAGATCATGACCTGAGTGGACTGAGCCACCCATGCTCCCCTTATTTCCTCAAATTTTAAGAGAAACTGAATGAGCCAATTTACAGGAATCTGGACAGAGCAGTTAAAATTAGGCAAAAGAAAAAATGCATGTCATAAAGCTCTAACAAAGCAGTTAAAATTAGGCAAAAGAAAAAATGCATGTCATAAAGCTCTAACAAAGCAGAGAACAATGTTGCCCTAAAGAATGATGACCAAGACTGTGGTACAGGCAGCTCATGTATAAATGAATGTGTTCTAAGACAGAGGAAGAACTGAGCCTTGTTTTATTTATAGTAGATAGTATATGATGCAGAGCTTTTTGAACTTTTTTTTATTATTTATTATTTTTATTATTCACGAGAGAACATGGGGCTTTGTTCATTTTCACAAAATATTCCTTCTTCAGTGTAGTTTGGGCCTCGCTCCCTCTTCCTGCTAAGCTACTGAACTATCTCTAATTTTAATTCCTTCTACCTGCCTAGATAATTTTTTGTAATTCACATCTGGTATTAGTAAGTGAATCTATTGAAGAGCACAAATAAAAATGAAGTGCATTTGCCAGTAAGGAAATGCAAGCTCAGACAATGGCCGTGGGCCAGTTAGGAGATCTATAAATGGATGCTGTGTTCTATGTGACCACAGCCAGAGACTTTATAAAGAAACAAGCTCCTTTTTTTTTTTTAAGCACGCAGTATTCTCTGCGTTCCTGTGTGGTTTTTCCTGATACCAAGTAGAACAGAACTCACATTGTGAGCTTTGGCAAGGGCTGACAGAGAAGACACACAGAGCACACTTAATTGGGTTCATTCAAACTCTGTAATTCTTTAAAATAAAATGGTCTGTTAAAGCAAAGTTATGTATTATTTTACCGAGAGTTAAGTTACTTCATAAATAAAAACATTAATTTTAGATGTGGAAATCAATAATTTATTGCTATGTGACATCTGAAAATAAGTCTTCAAAAGAGTTTACTTTGTTTTTCCTAATTTCTTTTTTCAATATTATAGCCAAAGGGTCACATTTATTACTTATAAGAATAGTGCCATTTGGAACACTAAGTAGTAAGGCACATTTCCCCAAAGCATTTTATAAACATACAGTTTATTTGCTGCTAATTCTTGTGGGTTCTCACCACTTAAAAAAACAACTGCTCTGAAACAATAAATTATTACCAAATCCTGTATTGTGATATCATAAAATCAGGCATGAATTGCAGTAGGAGTGGAAAATGATAGCATTTCTGTGCTAAGAGCCCTGCTGCATTTTAATAAGACTTACTCAGTCCATCATATTGTGGCTTTTGATACCATTTATATACTGATGAATCCCAGATGTATATCTGTAATCTTGATCTCTACAGTGAGCTCCTAATTTACATAACTGACCACCTACTTGACATTTCCACTAGGATGTCTAAGAGCTATCTCAGATGTCTCAGGACTGAAACAGAGCTGTCCATTTTCTCTTTCCAAACCCATAATGTCTGCAGAAATCCCTTCTCAATAAATACCATTATCATACACCTAGTGGCTCAAGCCTAGTACTTCATAATTGTTATTAATTCCCCACTGAGCCCCTCCCTAAAATACAAGTGCACACCTGTGATCCAACAATTGAAAGCCCACATGAGTCCACTTTCAAAACATATTCTCAATTTCTGTGTTTTTCCATTGCCACAGCTAACTCTCTAATCAAACCATCATCATTCAGTAACAAGATGACTGGAATAGCCCTTGATTTAATCCCTAAAATCACTCCTTACTCTAGTTCTACATGACTTGGTCTATCCGTGACCCCCAGAGTGCCTCATACTTCACTCTCCTTCACTTGCTTTGTTTCAGTCTTACTCACCTTTTCATGTCTTATTTACTCCAAGCTTGTTCCTACAACAAGGCTTTTTTGCTAAATAAATGAATAAACTATGAATACATTGGAAGCATTCAGGCGAAGTGGTGGTGGCACATTATCTAAAGGCAGCCCTGTTGATTTACCAATTTATTGACTTTTTTCTAGCTTTTCCTCTATAGTCTGTCACTTGCCTGCAGTCATTTCAAGTACCCAAGAAAATTCTAGTGTCCGGGCTTTAAAAAGTTGTTATAAATTGTGAATGCCTTTACCTAATCTTTATTTTTCAGTTAGCTTGATGCAATTTTAAAACAAGTATTTTCTGGTGTTATTCATCTCACCAATCAGAAGGTCCCTTACTGAGGACTGACTTCTGGAGTTCTGGTTCTTCTTGTAGTCCACTTAACTTTTTATCCAACTCCAAGTCTGCTCTGTCTATTTTAGCATGGTAATCCCCTGGATAAGTGAGTATTTTTTTCTGTCTGGGCCTCAGGTTTACCTAGAGGCTTCAGGTGGGGACTGTTGTCTTACCTAGGAGCTTGACCCTTGACTGTGCCTCTGGTCTCAGCATGCTTATTCCTTTAGCCCTTAGGCCAAGCCTCTGTTTCCCCTTGCTGGGCCTTGGCATAATCTGTTCTCAGGGAGCCTCACAGCTCAAATATATACTGGTGTTTTAAAAGTAGCTATTTTTAGTAAGAACTGTAAAATTAAAGAATTTTAGGAATGGTAAATTTTCAGGTATTGCCTGCCCCTACATTTTTATATTTAAAATGTAAGTGACAATTGGCCAAAGTGTGGTAGTCATACCCTTAAAATATTTAAGATTATAAAATGCCACACTTGACATTTTTATAAATTTAACTTTTTTTTTCACATACACACAAAGACCTTGAATTACAGTAATAATAATAATACCACACAGTAGTCATATTTTTCTTTCTTTTCTCAAATAAAATTTTCATATATTGGATATAAACAATAAATATTGTTTCTTCTCTCTCTTTAGCCTCTAATTTTACAATTTCACTCCTCCTCCCTGCTTTTTTTTTGCATGAAAAGATATAGTTAGACGATGACTTCATAGGAATAGTTGTGGCATCTTCTTCTCTATTATCCCCTATATCAAATCCTGCCCTGTAAGCAGGAGATTATTTCTATGACAGACAGTCTGGCCGTAGGATTTCATATCCCTTATTCAAAGGGTATGCAAGGTGGTGTGGGGGTACGAGAGGACAGAACTCAGCACAAGGGTCCCATGGTGTTGCCATTCACAGAGAAGAACATCAGTTCATTATGTTGCAGAAACATTTGATGTAGATTTGAAGGACCCAAGAATTTAAATTCACCTCAAGGATGATAACCATCTCCAAGTGATCCCACTCATCAATGCCTGTTTGATTCTTTAATGTTGAGTCCTTCCTATTTGGAGCTTACTCAAAAATCAGCAATAAATAACCAATTACTGAACATTTACTGTGGATCTAGCATGATTCTGGGTGCTCTCTAGGACCCAACATTTATTATTTGCCTTCTAGGCGCATAGTGAATAGTTTGGCAAACTTAATTAGCATATAGACAGAACACTTTGTGCTTTGGCAAAATAAGACTTTTTTTTTTTCCCCTGGTCCTGCAGTTTAGTCTGAAGAAACCAAATTAATCCATTGAAAAGCAGTGCGGTATGAATCAGGACTATGGCTCTTGACATTGTCTCTACCACTAATTACAATGACAAAGGTTAGCTAGTCCTTACTGAGTATCTACTGTGTGACTTGACTTGTTAAAGTAAAGCCTTTATTTTACTACAGCTGTATGGTGGTAGGTATGGTTATTTCCCGTTGTTCTTCCCAGGAAAATATTTCTGTGTATTACTTTTTTTTTTTAAAGATTTTATTTATTTATTCATGAGAGACAGAGAGAGAGAGAGAGACAGAGGCAGAGGGAGAAGCAGGCTCCCCGCGGAGCAGGGAGCCCGATGTGGGACTCGATCCCAGGACCCTGGGATCATGACCTGAGCCGAAGGCAGACGCTTAACCGACTGAGCCACCCAGGCGTCCCTCTGTGTATTATTTTAAATCTTCAGCACTTTCAGCTTGTACTGGTGGCCTACGGCCATAGCTCAATACCTCCGTCTTTCTCCTCACTCTGATAGGCTTGGAATAATAGACTTTAAGTCATTTTGTTAGTTATCAAAATTGTATGACAACTAAAATATTTGACAACACTGGGCTTAATGACTTCTGAAGGGGTTGTTTGGCCTAGCGTTTGAAGCATTGCCTCCCTGAAGAGATCTTAATATGCAAATAATTAAAGTGACAAAGGAGTCCCTGGAAGCCTTTCAGGCTCATTGGTGCTCAGGATCCCTGGTGCAAGTGCACATCAATGACTGACTTGTGTGGTTTGTCTAATGAAGCTGAGTGAGTGAGTGCTGGAAATGCAATCATTTACCCTTTCCATTGTCCCAAAATATGCTCAATAATCTATAATAAGTCAGAGATTTAAATTAATTCATTACAATATATAAACTATAGCTGTAAAAAAAAAAAAAAGTATTTGTCTGCAATTTAATTAAAAGGCCAGGTTCTAAACCCTATGTAGGGGCATAAACTGTACTGACAGACAGGGCATTTAAGTACATTATTATTTCTCTAACTGTGCTATGTAGTTCTCAGATTATATTAGATCTGGTAGTAAAGAAGAATGAAGATGAAGGACTTTAATATCTGAAGAACTTCACTAGCAACGTAGCTAATTATCTTATTCATAATGTGCAAGGTACATTTTTCCCTCTTTCTGTTTCCTCAGAATTAACTCTTGGATAAAATGGGGGTGATTCCTTTTGCTTTCTGTGATAATCTCAGCTTGATTAGATTTGGCTGCCATGTCTTTAAAGGCTCTATGAGCTAACTGCATCCTGTGAGTGATCCACCTTAGGCAAAAGGCAGGAAGTCCTCAAGACTAGGATGTGGTTTTGCGTTTCTTGCAGGAAAAAAATAATTCATGTTTTAAGGATTTCCCTTGTATGTGTTCAATCCCTTAAACACAACCAATCTGGAAATTGTAGATCAGTGATATTTGTGAGCTTTACTCCATTTTCTCTTCAATAAAGGTTTGACTTATTACTTTGAAGCATACCACATTTACTAACTTTTTTATATTAAAAGTATTTCATGACCGAATTTGAAGGGAAAATTAAATTTATTTTAAAGTAAGAAGTAAGGTTTTATTAAACTTTCAAACTTAACTTTTTGTATTTCTAAGATTGATGTTAGCAGTCACATATAAACAGATGAGCAATAGCTCATCCTTTTTATTTTATCCCTTTGTTAATACTCTTAAATCAAAGGTATTATCACTTAATTAAAACAAAGACTAGAATTTATTCAGTCCTGATTGAAAGTAAGTTAGTGTTTAAAATGTTTTCCTCCCTGAACATTTAGATCTCACTTATGAGTATCCTTCCTATTTTTTTTAGAAAATGTAAAAAACAAAAACAAAAGGAAACATTTCCAGCTCAAGCAGATTTAGAGTCTCTAGGACCTGTGTCCTGGCCTTATGATGCTTATAAAAATCTGCTACTTTGCCCACCTCCTTGATTTTCTGTTTTTTTTTTTTTTTTTATGAGCTAACTCAACCTAAAGCAAGTATCACCTCCATCCCCTCTTTTTTCTTAGATTCCTTTTTTTCATTTGTACAGTGTGTTGTTACCTTGTTACGAATTTTATATTCCTTTAATATTTTGTAATGAATAACCCAATACCTAATTTTATCAGCCTACAGTCCTTTCTATGCCATTCAGCTGTTTCATCTTCCACAAGTCATTAACGAAGAATAGCTTTCACTCCTTTGGTGCTTATTCTGTGTCAAACATCCTTTTATATATATTAACCCATATAATAATCACTACATTCATATGAGAGAAATATTCTTATTATACTCATTTTACAGATGGGAAGATTTAAGCACAAAGAAGTTAAGTACTTTGTCTAATTCACACCATGCTAGTGGTGGAGCTCCGGTTTAAACTGAGTCAAGCTTCATGTTCTTAATTATAAATCTTGCTGCTTCTCTGAACTTCAGTTTTCTCATTAGTTAAATGAATGGATTGGCATGGTGACACCTGAAGTTCTGCCAAACACTTAATAAATGAGTATGTTGATGGGGTAAATGTATATATGAAAATTTCACACTTGCTTAATTAGAAACATTCTCTTATTGATGATTTTCCACATATATGTTTTAAGAATAACTTCAAAAGTTTTTTGTTCCTATTCTCTTTATAACCTGTAACACAATTATTCATCATGCACCGTCACTAAGAATTTGATTGGTTAATTCAGTGGTTGATGACTTGGCTTTTGAGAAATTGGCACTGCAACGTCTGGAAACCAGACTGGACAGGTGGCACTGGGAAGCCAGAGCCTGAAATTATACCAGGCGCTTCTCCTCACTTATGACTGAGAACAGAACAATGTTCCAGTTTAGAGGTATCTGGGAAACTTTAGGCACTGCTCTCTACTTCCTAGGATCACTTAGAAGGAGGATATGGGAAAGAGGAAGGGAGAAGGAAGACCGGGATAGGAGGGACACTTTGTGCCATACATCTTTCTGTGTTTTATGATTTTTGAGCTTTGTGAATATATCATCTGTTCGACAATTGAAGTAAATCATTGAAAAAAGTTTCTGTGGTCTCAGAATAGGTCCTTAGCAGTAGAGCTGAGCAATCCTAAGGTCAAGGTTCTCCTCTGTTTTGTCTAAAGGGCACCCTTCACTGAACTGCAAGAAAGTCATGTGAGTTCAATTAATTGGAATCACTCAAGCAGTGAGATTATGGGAGACAATCCTCTGCAGGAAGTAGTATGAAAAACTAAAATAGCAGAGTGAAATAATCTAATAGGAAACAGAATAATGAATGACAGACACTATCAGAAAGCACTTTTGCACTAAACCAAATAGAATGAGTAGTAAGATTAATAAGAATATTTGAGAGGAGAGGAATCAGGATGAGCCAGAACAATTTTCTGGACCACTTAATGGCTCTCTTTTCCACATTCCCCATCCCCGGAGCTAAGAGAGGAATATATACAGTCTGTTACAGGTATACTAAGGAAAGAGAATGAGTCCTAGGTAATCCATCCTTGCTGACCAAATACCTCAGTATTTATGATTCTGCTCTACTTATTTGGAAGAGAAGTCTACAATTTAATTTAAGGACAGAGTGACCTGTGACCACTATGTGCAGATGGAAAACATGTCTGCTGTCAAGCAAGTAGAGTGGTGCTCGTGCATCCAGGGACGAGTCAGCGTGGTATGATGGAACAGGCAAACACAGTGAATATGGTGAGCAAAGTTGGCTCAGTTCAATGTCAACTGGCAAGTACTGATTAGTCAGGGATTATAGTGATTATTCTATGGCTGAATGAGCAGCCAAGTTTTTCTTCTTTTCTGTTTTTATTGTATTACAAAAGTCACATGAGATCTATTCTTTTAACAAATGTTTAGGTGTACAATACAGTATTGTTAAATATATGCAGATTTGTTGTATGGTGGATCCCTAATTCTGGTTTGTTTTTTTTTTTCATCTTGCAAGTTTGAAACTCTATACCCATTGGATCGTAACCTCCCCATTTCTTCCTTTCCCCATCTCTATCCACCACCATTCTATTTTCTGCTTCTGTGGATTTCACTACTTTAGAGACCTCATATAAGTGGATTATGTACTATTTGTCCTTCTATGACTGACATATTTCACTTTGTATGATGTCCTTTAGTTTTGTCCATGTTGTGGCATGTGACAGGGTTTTCTTCTTAAGGCTAAGTAATAACCCATTGCATAAATGTATCATGTTTTATTTGTCCAGTCAATGGTTTATGGACATTTAGGTTGTTTCCACCCCCTGGCTATTATGAATAATGCTGCAGTGAACATGGGAGTACAAATACCTGACACCCTGTTTTCAGTTCTTTCAGATAAATACCTAAAAGTGGGATTGCTGGATCATGTGGTAGTTCTCTTTTAAATTTTTTGAGAAACCTCCATATGTTTTCCATAGCAACTGTACCATTTTACATTCCCACCAAAAGTGCACAAGGGTTCCAATTTTGCTACATTCTCACTAACACTATTTTCTGTTTTCTTTTGTTTTATAATGGGCATCCTAACAGGTATGAGGTAATAGCTCCTTGTGGTTTTGGTTTGTATTTCCCCAACAATTAGTGATGTTGAACATCTTTTCAATACCTGTTAGCCATTGTATATCTTCTTTGGAGAAATGTCTATTCAAATCCATTGTTATGGTTATTTTGTTCTTTTGCTATTGAGTTGTAGGAGTTCCTTATATATTTTAGATATTAACCTCTTATCATACATATGTTTTGCACATATTTTATCCCATTCATAGGTTGCCTTTTTACAATGTTGATTATTTCCTTTGCTGCATAGAAGGTTTTTAGTTTGATGTTGTCTCAGTTGTCTAATTTTACTTTTGTTGCCTGTGGTTTTAGTATCCTATCCAAGAAATTGCGAAGACCAATGTCATGAAGCTTTCAACTATGTTTTCTTCTATAGTTTTATAGTTTCAGGTTTTACATTTATGTCTTTAATCCATTTTAAGTTTACTTTTATATATGGGATAAGGGACCAATTTCATTCTTTTGCATGTGGATATCCAGTTTTCCAATTGGTTATCCAATTGGTTGAAGAGACTTTTTTCCTATTATGTAGTCTTGACACCCGTGTAGAAGATCATTTGACCTTATATATGCATGGGTTTATTTCTGGGCTTTTTATTCTGTCCCACTGGTTTCTGTCTTTATGTCCGTACTGTACTGTTTTGATTACTGTACCTTTGTAATTATCGTTTGAAGTAAAAAATATATGGCTCCCACCTTTTTCTTTTTCAAGATTGTTTTGGCTCTCTGGAGTCCTTTGGGGTTCCATATGAATCTTAGGATTTCTTAGGATTGTTTTTGTCTATTTATGCAAAATACGCCATTGTAGTTTTGATAGGGATTACATTGAATTTGTAGACCACTTCGGGTGGTATGGACATTTTAACAATATTAAATCATCTAATCCATGAACATGAGATGCTATTCCACTTATTTCTGTATTCTTTAATTTATTTAAGCAGTGTTTTATAGTTTTCAGTAAGTCTTTCACTTTCATGGTTAAGTTTATTCCTAAGTATTTTACTATTTTTCATACTATTTAAAAGTGGGTTTTTTTTTCTTAATTTCCTTTTCAAATTGCTCATTGTATGTAGAAATGCAACTGATTTTTATATGTTGATTATATATTCTGCAACTTTACTGAATTTCTTGTAGTTCTAACAGGATTTTTTTGTGTGTGTGGAATCTTTAGGATTTTCTACATGAAAGATCATGTCATTTCTGAACAGATAATTTTACATCTTCTTTTCCTTTTTAGATGATTTCCATTTCTTTTAGTTCTCTAACTGCTCTGGCTAGGACTTCTAGTACTATTTTGAATAGAAGTGGCAAAAGTGGACATTCTTACCTTGTTCCCAGTCTTATAGGACAGGCTTTCGGTTTTTCACCATTGATTATAATGTCAGCTGTGGGCTCTTCGTATATGGCCTTTATTATTTTGAGATAATTTCCTTCTATATCTACTTTGTTGAGAGTTTTTATCATGAAGAGTGTTGAATTTTGTCATAGGCATTTTCTGCATCTGATGAGAAGATTTTGTGATTTTTTATCCTTTGTTCTGTTAATGTGTTGTATCACATTCATTGATTCGTGTACATTGAACCATTCTTGCATCCCAAAGATCAAAACCAGTCTGTCATATTATCTTCATGTGCTGTTGAATTTGGTTTGCTAGTATATTGTTAAGTATTTTGCAACTATTTTCATCAGGGGTAGTTGCCTATAGTTTTCTTATAGTGTTTGCATCTGGCTTTGGATAAAGGATAGGGCTGGCTTCATAAAATGACTTTTGAAGTATTTGCATTTACTCAATGAAGTTTGAAGAAAGATTGTCGTTAATTCTTCTTTAAAGTTTGGTAGAATTCTCCAGTGAAGCCATTTGGTCCTGGACTTCTTTTCGTTGGAAGGTTTTTGACTACAATTCAATCTCCTTACTCATTATTGGTATGTTCAGATTTTCTGTTTCTTTATGACTCAGTCTTGGTAAGTTGCATGTTTCTAAGAATTTATCAGTTTCTTCCAGGTTATCCTATTGTTGGTGTATAATTGCTCATAGTAATCTCTCATAATCCCCTCAAAGGCACTAAGATTCTAACTGGAAAAGCATTTACTATCCTATATCTCCTTTTAAGGTAGCTTTGGAGCGCATACTCCTTCTTCTATGTAAACTGAGGTATAATATCCAGTGAGAGCCCTGCACTAAACAGAAGAAACTTTAACATCATCCTCCCAAAACATTTATAACATACTAGATATAGGTCATCTTGTGACCTATTGTGTGTTTTCTAATGTGACTTTGATTCATCATTATACAGTTTATTTCCTTGAACATCAGGAGCAAACCACAGGGCTCTGGTTCTTAGGAAACAAAGGGATACAGTATTTTAAAATTAATGCAATTTAAAAAAATAAGAGTGATATTTATGTGTTTTGGTCACATGAATTATACTTCAGATTTTATTGGATGTCTGTTCATAAGCTGAAGTCTGCCCAGGCATAGTGGAAGAGGACCCACAAACATAGCAGGTCTCTTTCACAAAAATTAGAAGTAGTTCATTTATAAGGGGGTGCCCTGAAGAGAGATATTCTAGCATTTTTTTTGGATAAGCTTATGTATGACTTGATCTGCAGAAAGGTGGGCTCTGAGGATCCTTTCAGATAGAAAATTCTATGATTCTATTAAAAAACTATTGATTCTTTGGATAAAATAGTATGAAAATAATGCTTTTCTTGAGGACTAGTTAAGCCAGTTTTTAAGTATATGTTTCAATGAAATCTCAGTCTCCCTTAAAATTACTGTGACAGACACACTACACATTGGTGTTGAAATAACCATGGTATTTATTTTATTCCTGCTTTTCATTTACAATTTATTAAGGGGTCACAAAATTTTTTTAAAAGTTATATTTAATGCCCCAGAAATATCAGAAATGTGGGTATAACTGTTTTTAATAATTAGTAATATATAAATAGAAATCAGAATAAATACCACAGATTCTTCAGTAAGAGACTTTTATAAGACACAGATCTTTTATAAGATCCAGTGCCTGAAATACTTCTACCTATTGTTCCTCTGTTGTAGTATATCAAGTATAGACCTTGTAAAGATTTTAATTAGCCCACCACCTTCATCCTGATCAAATAACAAATAAACAAATTAAAAAACATTCATCATCTAATGGGAGTTAGAAAAAAATGTAATGTTTATATGCCTTTTATAATTACCACTGCTTTGGTTGTCACATTGTCTGACATACCTGTACACTGGAGACTTGTGTCTGTCTTCGTCTGTGTACACTCCATGCATAATCACTGAGAGTGCACCTGCTTTAATGAAGAAAAAGTTTTAAAATGTAACTTGCTCTTCATAAAGAAAGGAACAAAATTTTCAGTAAGGATGAAGTGACTATTACAAACATGGTCAAGGTAAATAGTTGCAAGTTGATTATATACAAAAGAGGGGGGAGAAAAGATGTCAGTTCATCTTCCAGTTGCAATATAATGTTAAGAATTCTGCCCCATTCATGTTCTGATTATAGGCGTAGTTTTTAGAATTCTCCTCTGTGCACCTTGTGCTTCTATGATATAGAATCAGAAAGTGCATCAACACAGTTTTTTTTTAGAATTTTTCTGAAACTTTCTCTCCTTTTGAGGTAAATAATTGAATAAAATAAATGGTGTCTACTTTATTCCCAGTGAAATGCTAGGTTAGTAAAGGGGACACAAAACAGAATTTGAATTTAATATGCACCTCAAAAAATAAATGTGTATAAATTACAGATATTTGTAGATTTTAAAACAAGAACCTTTTCTTTCTTTCTTTCTTTCTTTCTTTCTTTCTTTCTTTTGGGGGGGGTCTTCCATTAAGACCTTTGAAATAGTATTTGCAGATGGTATAAGAGAATTGATCAAATTTCAGGCATAATTTTTATCCGATGTGTTTATAAATTTGGAAAGGGAAATAAGCAGGAATGAAGGGGTTTTTCAGATTTTATGTAGTATGGTATACTCCTAGAAATTATTCTTCATTTTCCAGGATTTTTCTTTCTGTGGTTTTCCAGAAGGTACTTTCCAACCTCTTTCTGTGTTTGCCATGTAAATATGTAAGTATTGGAATATAAAAGCAATATTTCTTGGTTTATGAATTCATTTCAGAGTAGACACCCAGGGCTTAGGGAATGAGAAGGAGAAAGGGATAGAAGTTTAGTGTGTTATCAACCTTGGTAATGAATGAAGTTTTATAGTTTATAGTGATTTAAAAAAATAGGAAGAAAGCCTGGTCATATATTATTATTGATAAAGTGCATGGCCGCTGCATTTTCCATACTGTTGCCATAGTTACTCTGATGTGAATGAATGACCCAAATTAGAGTTTTCCTAATTGTTGCCCTTATTTTTTCCTTCTCTTTCTAAGAATAAGACCTCATTTTTTGAATAAAACTGGATTATGATCTCCTCTTTAATCTTGGTGGAATAAACTAAGCTTCTTAATTAAAAATAGATTAGTGAGAACAGAAAATGTGTTAAGTCACAATAATAAAATGATCGAAGCACTGTAAAGAATAATTGGTAGTTCAATGAAGAAAGTTTCCATGCCTAACGTCATGATGTCTTTTTTTTTTTTTTTAATGGGGTTGGGGGTTATATAAGGAAGATGGAAATGTGGATCTTCTCTGGCTTAATGGCTTTCTATATCCATGTTCACATCTTCAACCTCCAATCACAGTGCCACTCCTTTAATATACCTGGTTGATCTGGTTGATCTATATTTGGTGACGACTCTTTAAAACCATATTTTCTGGGGGCTCCTGGGTGGCTTAGTTAACCAATTGATCCCAGGATCCTAGGATCAAGTCCCGCTTTGGGCTCCCTGCTTGGCAGGGAGTCTGCTTCTCCCTCTCCCTCTGCCCCTCACCTCTGCTTATGCATGCTCTCTCTCTCTCTCTTAAATAAATAAATAAAATATTTAAAAAAAAAAAGAAACCTATTTTCTTTCTTGTAATGTGAATGTAATAAGTTTTCTTATGACAGAATTGATGATCATGAAACTGCACTTTGAAAAGAGTCAGTGTAAGCCATATGAAATTGCCGATTATCAACCATTTTACTTGCAAAAAGACATTTTCATATGGTTCAACATAATATAAAAATGCTATGTAAATGTAATATATTGCTCATAAAGCCAAAGGAAAACTGAAACTGATTAAAATAGAAAATAAACAAGAAAAGATGGTACAGAAGTAAAGATATAAAATCTTGGAGATACTTTCTCAGTTACCTGTATTTACTTGGATGAAGATCTAAAAAATTACAACAAAAACTAAAATGATAAAATATTTAGCAAATATATAACCATGTATAATGGTAATTTAACAAACATGGTATTATATACATATTTAAACTTTTAAATATCTTTTTTATTAAAAAGCACTACATGTTATTCCAGCTACTTTGAAATTATCAAAGAATCAAACAAAAATAGAAATAACATTTTCTTATGGCCGAGAGAAACCTACTACTATATTGATTTAGTCCCTTCTGGGATTTAACTTTTATTTTTTAGTTTTTCCTCCCACCATTAACAGCTAAACTTCATATATACATATATGTATATATACATACATGTATGCATAATTTTATATAGTATATGCAAATATATATGGTGCTAAACATAAGTCATTGTGTTATATAATACCCTATTTAAAAAATCACAGAAGTGACTCCTGCCTTGGTATTTAGATGGTTTTCTCTAGCAATATATTTAAATATATACTGTATGTATCTAATACATATTTCAATATATATGAAGTAGCCAAATTAAATTTTATATATATACACACACCTATATAAGCTACATATCTACTCAAAGTATAAAATGGAATCATTGTATGTATGTGTACATATATGTACATGTTTGTATATATGCGTACACATATAAATATATATATCTTTCATATATTTTCATTTTTAACTCATGTTTTTGAATTTAATTATCCTTTTTTATAAACAACATTTAGGGGTGCCTGGCTGGCTCAGTCGGTTAAACATCTGACTTTTTGCTTTTGGCTCAGGTCATGATCTCAGGGTAGTGATATCAAGCCCTGCATGGGGCTCTGGGCTGGGAGTGGAGCCTGTTGAAGATGCTCTCTGCCCCTCCCCAACCCCATTCTTTCTCCCTCTCTAAAAAATAAATAATAATAAATTAAAAATGAAACCAAAAACAACAATGCCTGCATTTTAATTTCTTCTTTGTAAAATGAATATTCATGTGCTTTGCCATTTTTCCATTGTTCTGGACATCTTTGCATTGTGTTTTAAGAGAATAATAAATATGAAATCTATTCACTTTTTGTGTAATGTACATTTTAAAGCTTTTCCCCATTTATTATTTGCCTATTCATTTTTTTGATGGTGTTTTATAGCCCCCCAATTTTTTTTATTTCTATAACTACATTCATCTGTATTTTCCTTTGTGATTTCCTATCATTACTTATATGCTTATGATGGCCTTCCTTACTTCACATATCTATTTATATTTATATTTACATATACTGCTGATTGAAATTGTCAATAATCTTTCCCCCAAATATCTGTGTAGGTTTTTTTTTTTAATAACTGACATCAGAAAAGATGAGTTCTCAGAGGTTAATATTAACTTGAGATGTTTTTCTAAAGTATTCAGTATGTGAATAAGTACATGCACTATATTTGTTGAAAACATAGTTTCTGTTAACCATATTAGACACTGACTGACAAAGAGCAAAATCCCTTAAGTCTAAAATTAGGACTTTCCTGTGCCTTCTATAGTGCTCTTTTTCTGTAATATCTGGGTGTTCCCCTGGTGATCTGGTTTCCTTACCTCTTGACGTTATAAAGGCCACAGTTTGGTCTGATTTGTTGGAGTTATATGTGTAACCACAAATACATCATTTCCACATAATCACATATTCAGTTCACCATTATGTTGGCAAGCACATGCTGCTTGCTATGTGTTAGTCACTCGGTTACGTCTATATAACTTCTTATTTAAAAATCATAGAAGTGACTGATGAATTGGTATTTAGTTCACATGGCTTCATCTACTAATGTAATTTAAATATATACTGCATGAAATCAGATGCTTCAAATATTCCAAAAGAATATTTAAGTATATGAGCAACTGAGATATAGTGAGTTAGCAAGATCCAATCCCTAAAAGTTCTTAGAAAGTATAAATTTAAGTCACAGTGATTTTTCATGGAAATCATCAGTGTTACTTTAGCAGGTCTTTGAGAGAAAAGATATATGTTATATTAAGAAATTAAAGGCAAAATTTTTATACTTTGTTTATCTGCAAGCCAACTATAACTTTTTCCCCAGCCTTATTGAGATATAATTGGCATATTATAACTTTTTAAATGAGATCATTATCTAAGGGAAACTACCCCCCCCATAATTCTTTTAGGTTATCTGGCCTACTTATCAAGTTATGCATTTCTTTATTAATGTACTCAAAGTAAGATGCAAATACTTATTAAAGTATTCACTTACTTATGCTGATTAATTTCTGTGTTGTGTCAAGCAAGATACAGTTTTTTTTAGAGGAAATTGAATATATGTATGGAACTCAGCCAGAGATTTCTACTAATAATGCTACTTACTGTGGTTCTTTATGTTATAAGCTGAATTTCTGGGTGTAAAATGTTTATTGGAGAGATTAACATTTTTGAAGTATCAGGTGGCAACTCTTGAGAAAGACACTACATCTTAGTAATAAACATCCTTTGGTTCACTCTCAAGTTTCAAAGCACTTTATTACTTTATTCAGAAACTTTTGATTATCTGCCTATTAAGAATACTTGCTGTGTTTTGGAGGGTTTGAAATCATTTGAAATAATTAAATTATTTAGTGTTAGGTAGCATGTATTTGGCCTCAAATTAGCATCTTTACCATATAAGGAAATTCTTGGAATTAGTGAGACCTAGATTCTTTGTACTCTAAGAATTGATCTCGAAAGGTTGCTTTAGAATGTTTCATAGTAAATTCATCAACAGTAAATGGTAGGAGGAAACAATGAAATTACATGAAGTATATAGTCCTCCCTCAATGGATGCATGTTATTTTTATTTGCAAGTGCATATATTGAAAGGCAATGCACTAGTAGGTTTAGTGAAGAAATTGAATTGGAAGAGCTGAAAGCCTATTTAAAGAAATAAACTCGGAGCACCTGGGTGGCTCAGTCAGTTAAGCGGCTGCATTCGGCTCAGGTCATGATCCCAGGGTCGTGGGATCAAGCCCCACATCAGGCTCCTTGCTCAGCGGGGAGTCTGCTTCTCCCCTGCCTGCCATTCCCCCTGCTTGTGCTTGCTCTCTGTCTCTCTCTCGCTCTCACTCTCTCTGTGCCAAATAAATAAGTAAAATCTTAAAAAAAAAAAAAACAACAATATATTTTTATATAGGCAATTGACCGTATGCTTCCCTTTTCACTAATGAAAGAACAAAATTTAGTGGATTATTTCTTCTTCAGAGAGTCATTTGGATTAAACTCATGAAGGCTGGTAACCTCAAACCATTGCTGTCTGACAGTTGTTTGGCAATCAGTGTGGAACACATAAGTGACCTTGATCTGGCTCTCTGAGACATGTATATATCACAATAAACTGGCCTCCTCTTCTCTGACCCAGGAGTGTTTAAGCTGATTATCCACAGAAGTAGTTTAGTTCTTCTAGATTAAAATTTGCATTATTTTTATGTTTTCTGGAGCCTAAAAGTATAGAGCATAACAAGCTTTACCTCAGGAGTTTTAATAGCCTCAAAAACATTCAGCTTTTTCTCTATATGATTAAAAAAGGGAAAAACATTTAAACTAAAGACAAAATGATTTTACATGTTAACAGTTTCTAGAATAACATATGAATTGTTTTGGATTATTTTCTCTGTCTTGGAAAGCATCTCCAACAGCTTTTCTCCTCTATGCATATGACACAGAATCTTTAATGGAACTATTAATGTCTAAGCATGAATGTTTGGGAAAGTAATGATCTAAAAATATTTGGCCATTTGGCTTTGAAGGACTTTCAGGTAGAGGTCATCAAGTATCTTGATTTGTTCTTGGGAGAAGTTGCTATGGTCATGCTTAGGTTTCCATTTTGACCAATACAAGCAGAATGAGCATTAGGTCAGATTTACAGTAGTAGAGCTGAACCAAGGAAAGAAATTCAACACTGGAGGGCCCTCTTTGCAAGCTTGTGATGTAACAGAATTTAAAGCTTATTTATGTTTACCTCCTCTGCTAGGGGAGCTCTCCAACACAAAAGCCTATCTCATGGGCTACTACCATCCCTTCATGCACTTTCAGTATTCATATCAGTTTGTATAGCTATAATAATACCTTTTGGGGTGGGCATAGACCTCCTGGAAGGTCATCAATGGAGTAGGAACCCTACTGTTTCTTGTCATAATCATTTGATCTTATCTCAGCTATATTAAGGCCCAAACCTGTCGCTGACTTATCCCTGATTGTAATCCCCAGTATCTTAGTTAAGATTTCTCCAAAGCAGTGGTAAGCAAAATGATCATATCTGAGAGAGAAATAGAAGTAGAGAAAGAGAGAGGAAGAGAGAGAGAAGGAAGGAATCAAATATATCAACCTGAGTCAGAGACTTCGTGAGGTACTCGTCCTTAATCCATTGACTTTTCTGGAACACTCAGGGATACCACAGTTTTTATAAATTTCAAGACTTTCAGTAATGTGTGCTACTCCCATAATTCCACCTATAAAGCAAAATAAATAATCACAAATTACGTTTTTTTTTTAAAGATTTTATTTATTTATTTGAGAGAGAGAGAATGAGAGATAGAGAGCATGAGAGGGAGGAGGGTCAGAGGGAGAAGCAGACTCCCTGCCGAGCAGGGAGCCCGATGCGGGACTCGATCCCGGGACTCCAGGATCACGACCCGAGCCGAAGGCAGTCGCCTAACCAACTGAGCCACCCAGGCGCCCCACAAATTACGTTTTTAATTTCAGCCATATTTTTCACACTGGACTAAATATTATGTGAGATAAATTAGAACTGCAACACAAAGTTGGAGCTAAACAAGGATAATGCTTATTAACAATTAGATAAAATAAAAATGCAAGACATATATTAAAGTTTCAAATCATATATTTCTGAGTATAGGTAGACTAGAAATCATGCATTACTTTAGGCTTGAATATTCAGAGGTGGCTTAATGAAAGACATAGGCGGCATGGAAGAGAAACTATCTTTC